>NC_062561.1:160390125-160992625 GCF_022837055.1 Prionailurus viverrinus
TTTGCCTTACTTTGTGGATTTTCTTGTTTTGCTCCTTTAGCCAATTGTACCATTAAAAATGCCATCCTCCCCTCTTACCCACAATGACCTCTTTTGCTTTGCCAGTTATCCATACATGGATTTTGTTTGAGCGCCTGGGTTTCTTGATCCTTGGCACACATTTTGCCTGAGCTTCTATTAAGGTGTATTGAACAGTCTCCAGGCTTCTGGTAGATTATTTGTTTTTTTTTTCCAACTCCTTTGCATTTTTTTCTAATATCCCCATTTTGATGTAGGTCCCTTTTATAAAATTGAGTTAGCATGTGTTCGATGTTTCTTGGCTTTTCTACTCTCAGTAGAATGTGAAACTTAATAATATACTGATCACTAATATATAGTGGTTTATGTAATTTCTGATTCACTTCCTGTCTTTTATGCAGAACTCAGTCAGTGTATTTCCTTTCCATATGGATTCTAAAATTACTTGATCTAAGAAACAGTTATTTATTTCCCTCCAAAATGTTTCTTTCATATCTCTCCTCGATGAGAAAAATCCATGAATCCAGATGTGAATAATTAAAATTCTATTTGATTACCATCTGTCCTGATTTAGAGTATGCACACTTCAGGTTAATATTTTTAGTACCATACATGTATTTGAACATCAGATGAAGAGAATTGAAGTAATCATAAATCTCAGTTGATGGCATATTATCTTCTTAGTATCTCTCTTCACTAACTGATTAGCTGATCATGTCTATCTATACTATCTATTTTCTCTTTACAGACAGACAATGATGCTGAGAAGTTTAACAAATATCTTTTCTTTGATGTTTTTGCAAAATGCATTATTTCATGTGTGCTTTTTTATTATACTTGTTATATTTGTAAAGAATATTTTGACAGATATCTCATTCCCTATTAATCAGCAGTATTTTTGGATAGTGCTATGTGTATATCTAACCTGTTGCTTCTAACTCATGTACAGTATTACATGGTGGATGGACATCCATCAATCTCTTCTTGTCTTCTCTCCTTGTGATTGGTGAATTAAATAGCCTCCAATTCACAATCATTTAAACCTGATTTATGGATCATCCACCATTGATTTCTTGATTGAAACTGATTCAGAAAAGAATAATTCCCTGCCAAGGGGTTTTACAGTAAAATATTCATTTACATTAATATTTCCCAACTTCAGCACTATTAACACTTTCAACTGGATAAATATTGGTTGGGGGAAGTTTTGTTCATTGAAAGATATTTAGCAGTATCCTTGGCTCTATCCAAATGATACCAGTAGCACTCCCAATTGTGTCAATGAAAAAATCTTCAGATGTTGCCAAAAGTCTCCTGGGGAAGGAGAGGGAACAGAATCACCCCCTTGAGAACAACTTATATACAGTTTCTAAATATTCAGATGCTACTTTTGTTAAATCATGCATATTCTTAGTTATCCATTTTAGCTTGTGACTCAGTGGCACTGCATCCTGACTTTTTCCCCCCACTTAGTCATTGGTGTTTCAAAATGTCAATTACACTGACCATCAGTCCACTCCTATCTGTTTGATTTATATAATTTTTATGTAGCCATCAGGAAGAGAATCTTGGCTTCTCTAATAAACTTTTCAGTGACTGGCTTATTACATGTTCTTTATATGTAATAATGCTCTTTGTGTTTTAATATACATATGTCAAGCCTGAGGTTAAAAAGAAATTTTAGTACTTATCTTTAATTATGTCATTTCAAATTTGTAAATAGCACAAAAAAGTAGGTGTTTTTAAATTATAATCTGAGTTGTACAATTATTTCACAGTTTTGACTTTAAGCTGTGTCTGTCTATGTTAAAAGTAAAACCTGACCAAAAGGTCCTCACTTAAGTGGCAGATTCATTACCAAGAGAATCCAACCATCCATAGATCTTCTCTTTAATTATAATCAAATATGAACAAGGAAAATCCATATTAAGGTTATGAATTAATGTTTTCTCTCAGTGACTCCTAGAAAATATGAACTATTATGATAAAACCTCCAATTCAAATGGTCTGAAATCATACAAGTGAAATATTTTTAAAAGCTTAAATGAGTGAAAAGTTTACTAAATTGAGAGTCAGAATATTTGAGTGTAGTAATGGGTTTGCCCATTATACATTGCATGTCTTTTGGCTTACATTCTCTACATTGAATTTCCTCAATGAGAAATTACAGAATTTTTTAAAGATAAAATGAAATTAAAGTTAATGCAACATTATCAAAAGACATCATCAAAAAGAAGGGATTATTTTATTATTTTCCAGGACTTTAGCAAAATTTTGATTCTTCTTATGTAGAAGACATTATTTGTAGGGGCAGGCATAATTTTATTTGGGTTCCATGAAACTACTGGTAGTATGTGATGTTGTTGATTTTGGACTCATCCTTCAAGGCATATTGATGGCATTTGGCCTGGTCCCACCCTTGCGCTCCCATTATAGTACCATGACTCCCTGATTCCAGTATGTCATTGGTTTTCCTCCCTATCTTAACTATCTACCTTTGGTCAACCTTTCTGAGTTTTGGTCCAGCATCCCTTCAGAGTGCCCCCCCCACCCTCTTCAGATAAACACATCTTTCTCTGAAAGTATTCCATTAATGGACCTAATCAAAACCTCTAGACTCATAATCGTGTATAAGGGACTCAAGAATATATATTACCTGTAAAGATGCAGCTCTATAGATGAATAATATTCATTAAAAAAGAAGCAAATCCATATAGTATTATACTCAAATTATGCAACGTCTCTAATTAATATCTCCCATTTACTTCTCATTTCGCTCATAATAAAACCCAGTGTTATTGCAATAACATCCAGTGCCTTACATGATTTGACCTATTTATGCCATCTGACCTCTTCTCCTGCAATCAACCCCAAAAAATTTCCCTCTAACCACACTTATCTTGTTACTCATTCTTGAATAAGCCAAATAGACCTTGCCAAGTCACCTTTCTTGCTATTTGAGATATGCCTCTTCCATGGTGAATGCTAAATAAATATGTGTTAAATGAGCAAACATGGATTTCTCCACCTCCTTTCTTACCTCTATAGCTATATTTGAGAACTAAGAATGAGAGACAGTTATCCATTATGTGACTTACAGTGCCATCCCACCTGCTGTGTCTATTCCAAGTTACTCAGTGATGGTTGTCTATTAGGCTTCTGTCCAATAATAAGTGCATAACCATACATCAAAATGAATATTTGCATAAACCTAAGATGAGATTAGTTTATAATAATATATTTATAAAAATAAGAATAATATATTTATAATATTTTAATATACAGTGTAAGAACTCAAAATAGTCATTCTATTTTAAACCTAATCTCCTTTCCAGTTATACAAATAACATAAAGGATATTTTGAGTTAATAATATATTAAGAAACAAAAAATGGGGCGCCTGGGTGGCGCAGTCGGTTAAGCGTCCGACTTCAGCCAGGTCACGATCTCACGGTCCGTGAGTTCGAGCCCCGAGTCAGGCTCTGGGCTGATGGCTCAGAGCCTGGAGCCTGTTTCCGATTCTGTGTCTCCCTCTCTCTCTGCCCCTCCCCCATTCATGCTCTGTCTCTCTCTCTTCCAAAAATAAATAAACGTTGAAAAAAAAAAAGAAACAAAAATTTGTGATTAGTTTGTGAAAGTTTATTAACGTCTGTCTTTATTTAATTTCTAAAATATAAATTAATCTTTCTAGAGAGTAGATAACATAAATGCAGTAATTTATAACAAAGTTTAAATCTGTGGTATAAATATGGCTTTTTAAAATAATTATAGAAAACTGGAGGACCCCTAAGGAGCACATTAAATTCATTTTGATTTATTCTTTTTTTCATGCTGAACTTTGCTAATTTTATCTCTAACACATGAAAAACTGTGAGCTTAATCTTTTCTGTGACCAGAAAGTATAACACAGACACAGCATTGCAGGCTTCCAGAGTGCTGTGTAATATTTCCAGCCAGCTACCTTCACTCTCTGGCAGCCACATATGCAGAACATTTCCTGTGGGATGAAAGAGAGCACCCTTATATATTCTGAAAAGGTTCATCAATGAGAAAGACTCATACTTCATGATCATTCTTTCTTGTGCTTCCATATCTGCATAAAACAGTCTGAAACAATGAAGGTGGGAGGAGATTGTTAATCATAGATTCACACATATTAGTTGTATAAATCACCTAAAAGAAAAATACCAATACCTGCATGTTAATAGCCCATAGGCTTTGAGTTATTAGTATATCTAAACCTTAGTTCTGCCATTTATAAGTGACTTTGGACATGTTATTTCATTGAGTTGAGTTCACCATAAGTAGATAAGATTTAACTCACAGTGCTAATTGGGAGAGTTATAATTAGGAAATAGATTTAAAGTGCCTAGCAGAGTCGTTGACACATACAGAGCACTCAAAATTTTGGCTTTGAAAGATCACATCATCCATTATGCAACTGATGATAGATTCAAAGCCAAATGAGCAGCACTATATTGAAGGATTTTTATATGTGCTATAGTTGGGAATCATGTCTTGATTGACTTGCTGTAATTAAGATCTTGCTCTCTGCCTTTCTCATAATTGGTGCTCATTAAATGCTGATTGCTATTTAATGATACTTAGCTGCCCAGAGTAAATATGGAGGAAAAGTATAGGGAAAAAAAGAAGAAGGTGGGTCATGCCCATTTATTTACCTATCAGAGTTTGTTGACTCTTTCCATCCTGACGGCTTGAGTGTTCTTCCACCAACACTTGGTTTCCCAACAGTTATGAATTTAGCAATTGGAACTTTTGTTCCTAGTCTTTTACTGGCCCAATTCCCAGTTATTTCTCCAACGCCTGGGGTCATACTCTGGGGATTACCACAGTACCTTTTTCCTCCAGATCTCTTGTTTTACAAAGCTATACAGAGATCTTTAGAAATTGAAGCCTTATTGGGGCGCCTGCCTGGGTGGCTCAGTCAGTTAAGTGTCCGACTCCGGCTCAGGTCAAGATCTCGTGGTTTGTGAGTTTGAGCCCTGCTTTGGGCCTGCTTAGAATTCTGTGTCTCCCTCTCTCTCTGCCCCACCCCTGCTCATACTCTGTCTCTCTCTGTCTCAAAAATAAATAAAACATTGGAAGAAATTAAAAAAAGAAAAAAAAAGAAACTGAAGCCTTAGAGGAAATGGTTTTATAGTAATTCATTTGTAATAGAATTCCACTAATTGCTTCTCTGAAATCAGTTCACTAAGGAAGCAGAGTTCAATTTTCTTTGGAAAATCTTTGTATGAGGAATAAGATGAGATGCTCAGAACATATGACCAATTTAAACAGAAAAGCCTATCCTACACGTGAGTCTTTATCTTCCTTCCTGAATTATATTTTTTCTCACAGGGGAAGGAAGAGAACCAGGAAAGGAGATCTGCCCAAACCACACTTTACCATATCAGATTCCATTAAAATAGAGGCTTTGGAACGTGTTTGGAGGACACATTGCAGTGCACAATTAAATGGTGGTTCCCATTCAGTGTTGTCAGCAGGGTATCTGTGGTTTTGCTTTCTGTCAGTAGTGTCTTTACTCCAGTTGGTGGGGGAAGAAAAGAGGCTAGACACTTAGCAGCAACAAAGACAGGCGTGGAATAAGATAAAATTACATTTTAATGGTGTGAAGTTTAATAGCAATTTTTTTTTTTTTTTGGTGAGGCAAGGAGTAGGTATATGGGGGAAGAAAATGATTTACTGTTTTCTGTCACTCTGGAGTTGAAATTGGTTTAACCAATTCACTTGTTACTGCTGTACACAATGAAGCCTTTCTTTAGCTTACCATTTGGGTATTTTAGCCTTTTTTATTGAAAAAAATTTTTTTTTAATTTTTATTTTTGAGAGACCAGAGCATGAGTGGGAGAGGAGCAGAGAGAGAGTGAGACACAGAATCCAAAGCAAGATCCAGGCTCTGAGCTGTCAGCACAGAGCTCGATGCAGAGCTCGAATCCACAAACCATGAGATCATGACCTGAGCCGAAGTCGGACACTTAACCGACTGAGCCACTCAGGCACCCCTACCTTTTTTTTTTTTCATTTAAATTGATGAGGAGAGAGTATTAGTTCATGAGAGAGTAATAACCTCCATATCATCTCTCAAGGATATTTTTATCTCTTTCTAGAGATGCTGGGCTTTTACATCAATTTGCTTTTCTATCTGTAGGCAAGTAGCTCTAGAAAGCTTTGCTTATAATATCATAAATTATTTTCGCTCATTTGTTTCCAGTGTTGATGATAACAATATCTGCTTCTAAACACATTGTCATGGTTGTGTATGCCTCTCCTCCAGATTAGGTTTCAAAGTGAGTCTGCTTTCTAGTTTGTCTCTAAAAATGCCCATTGATTTGAATACTACCTGGTTTAGAAGGGGAAAAAACTCATTTTATGATTTGTACAGCTGTTTCTAAGCCCAAATTCTTATAAAAGGTGCCCTGGTGGCATTTCCTTACCACAAGATTGACAGACTGGGGAAAGCTAAACATTTTCTTTTCTAAAGAACTGGTGGAAAACAGACCTATTTTCAGGATTGGCTTGTCCTTGCTAAAGAGATTGAAACCACTATGTTGCATCATAGCCATAGAGCAAAGAAACTGTTCCAAAGTCTTAATTTCTAGCCAGTGTTTAAGCAGCTGCAACAGAAAAAAAAATATTTTTTCTAACCTTCCAAGTTACTCCCAGTACACTGATTTTGCTGAGAAATTTCACAGTGGTTATTTCCTCTTCATGTCCAGAGGTTTAGTGTCTTTAAACCTCTGTCTCTGAATGCCATATGGTACATAAAGGATGATTTAGGTGTGTACATAGAGTGTGTCTTGGTGGTATGCTTTTGTTTGAGAGAATGTTAAAAAAAAAGAGTGTAGGAAGATAGGAACTTTAAGTAGGATTTTTTGGGGAAAACACATATGCACATGTTTCTCAAGGAGCTGACATCATTGAGACTTAGCAGTTGGAGTATCATTTAACCTGGCTCTTTCTTTTTCATGATTTTTCCTGCATTCCTCAGTGGGTTTCATTACCATTTTGAGGCCAGCTCTGCATGGGATAAAGAGGCATCATCTTCTCCCCGGGGAGGAATGGAGACTAATATAGCAGAATTTCAGGGTATGAGCATGAGTGCAGAAACACAAGCCTCCTGTGAATTGTGGGAAACCCAAAAGCTTTTCTTTTGATATTACTCAAACTCCAAATCTAAAGGGAGAAGCAGCATAAAACTGCATGTTACAATCCAAAAGTAATCTCCCTTTCCAACAGAATAAGGGTATGCTATGGTTCTAATTGGTAACATACTTGCATTTTTTTCCCACAAACAAATCTTATTCTTAAATATACTGGATATATATTATTCTAGATGGCCTGAGAACCCTACAGTTTCTCCCCATGTCCATTGAAATGAATAACTTTTTGGTAAAAATTAGGTTTAAAAAACCTTTAATTTCTTAAATTTTTTCACACATAAATTGGTTTCTTTTCTCTGCTTTCCCTATTGATGAAATACTTAGTGATCTAGAATAATCATCTTATTTTTTATGATTTAATTGTCCTCTCTCTGCAGTAGAAATTGTAAACAGCTGAATATAAATTTCAACAAAAGTAATTTATTTTTCTCTATTTCTCAGTTGTAATGAGTGGTAAGTTCAGATGGATCAGAGATAAAGAACAGTGAGTGAAAACTTGAAGTTGAACTTATTGGGCATTGAAAATATTGTTGACCAGAGAGAGATTAGAAACTGGAGTAAGGATATAGAACATTAAAAGAAAGAAAATTTTAATGCTGAGAATAGGGAAAATGGTGGGAAGTGGCTGTAAAAGAGTGAGAACTGCTTTCCATAAACCACATGAAACCCCCATTTCATTACCCTATAGACATGGAGTATACACATAGTAAAACCTTTGTAATCTGGCATTTGAGAGGAAATGAGGTGCCAGTTAATGTCATGTTATGCTTAATAAAGACTTAACTTATGTTGTCTCAGGTGGTATCCTTCTTGTACTTCTCTTATCCCTTCTTTAAAGACTTAGACATAAAAGGCATAAAAGACTGGTAATTTCTACATATAAATCTTCATAATTTTTTTCAGAGACTTTGCTACAGCAGAGATCTACCTTCTCACTCCTCACCAGAATAATCACCTGGCACAGTGGTCCTATTATTCACTCTGTTCTAACTTTCTTCAGCTCTCCTCATCACTGACTTCTTTGAAAATAGCTACATTCATCTCTTGTTAATGGCAAGAGAAAGGGATCCATAAACATATATATATATATATATATTTATATATCCATAAACATATATATATATACACACATACACACATATATATGTGTGTGTGTATATATATGTGTGTGTGTGTGTGTATATATATATATATATATATATATATATATATATGACTTCTTAGCCTTGAAACAGAACCTGACAATGTGAAACAAGATGGGGAATAAACACTAGAATCACTTGCTTGTTTTTAAGTACAACACCAACTTCCATGTCTTCAGCCATCTAAATTTTGGGTTAAATCCCATTTAATATGAAAGTGAATAATAAACATCTAGATCTAACATATTTTCCCTACTTCTTTTTACTTTCTGGTCTTCTCCTCTTAGTTAAATAGACATTACAAAATGTCCATGGTCCACTCTTTTTCACAAGTAAGCAACTTTCATTCTTCAAACAGTTTTTCAGGATCAAGCTTTGTGGGAGAAACTGGAGATCCTAATAAGATATCACTGCTTCCTTTGAGGAGTAGAGGGAGCTGAAGGAACTCTCATTTTGCTTCACCTAAATGTTTGGGCTAATACTGGTCTTTCAGATAGTCTGAAGGACCTGTCACATGACATTAGATCTTTTCTTCTTGAGAACATTTCTCATATTTATATTTGAGAGGGTTTTATGTATGCGTTCGTGTTAGGGGCCAGTGATGATACTGTGAGTCAAAAGTTCTGAAAGTTAAATATATGACAAATTATCTGGCTTTCTAAGGCTTTTTAAAAACACAAATCCCTATCCTTGGTTTGGTTACCTACTGAATTAGATTCTCCATATGTGGGGTTTAGGAGATTCTGATACAAATGAGAATCTGTAGCATAGATGAGATTATCATCAGTCAGCTTGGAATCAGGTAAAGACTGGGTGAGTCCTACTGAATCTATATTTTAACATTTTTAAGAATTATGTGTAAAAGATATTAACAGCCTGACATGGGGAATTATTGTCCAAATGTGAACACATCACATCAGTTTTGCTCTTTTGGTCCTATGCAAGGTCACAGATTCCCATCATGCATAATATAGTGAATGGATTTCTTATTTTAATATATTGCTATAGGAATTTCTGGGAGATGCATAAAGGTGCATAAAGACAGACTAGATTTTCTAGTGAATAAACATATATAATCTGATTATAAAATTTTACAAAATCAATCTGAGCATATGTTATGTAAATGCATGCAATGTGTGGTTAATCAAAGTATCCCAGGAATATATCCACATACAGCTGGAAAATCTTAGATTATAAACAAATTTTTCTACCTGCCCCAATGAAATGCTAAAGCCCCCAAAAGGATACAGGCAGATTAAATGTAAATTTGTACCTCCTTCTGTGATTTCTCAAATTTATAATCATGTGTCCTCGGAAAGCTCATCTTTGGTCCATAGAAGCCTTGGGATTTTCAAAGATACTACAGGTATATTGCCTGAGCCACTTCTGCCCTCCTGCTCCCAACTCCCACCTTTCCTGCCCTACAAAGCAGAGTGTATCAAGGTGGCAAAGAGGACCAGAGCCTCAGCTTCTGCCTAGCCTATATGTGGTAAGCTCTGTGGGTCTTGGCTGAAGATGCTCTGGCTAACTATCACTTATGGTACTGTGGGTTTGACCATCAGCTTTTTATCCTTTTCCACTTTTTCCCTAGTTTTTCAGACTTGTTTCGTACTGAGGTTGGCCTCTCATATCAGCCTGTATGGATCATAAACCTCTCAAACTAAAAGTAGAAAAGACCCAACGTTTCAGTCATCTATTCAGTAGTAGAAATCCTTTTGTGTGTTTGCATGTATGAATCCTTTGTTGAAATGTTTTAAAGGAATAAATATTGCCTCCCAGACTCTTGGAGTGTAATTTTCTTCCTGCAACCTCTACATGAGGTGCCCTACAGAGGAAGGCTTCTAGATGAAGGGAAATGACCACTATGATTCATAGTTGAGTTCAACTTACATACCTCAGAGACTTGATAAAAATCCTTCTGACACTTATTTTTCATCATTAAGATGAGAAAGTGAAATCAGATAGTCTTTAAAATTATTATTTTGTGTTTATTATTATACTACTGTATTTAATACTTGTAATTTTATAAAATTATTTTATATTTCCTTATCAAAACTCTATCTGTTCTATTTTGACTTAGCTTCCTCATGTTTCATTTAGTTACCATGTTTTCCCTATATCTTTATTTATCTAAGTCAGAATGCTCTCCTTTCTCAAGTCTGGGTGGTTTCCATTCAAATCTCTGCAGACTGATGGTAAAAGTATCCTGAAGCAAGCATAAACATTGACCAGCACTTATAAATCCCTGGCAGCATACCAAAGTTATTAAAGAAATATGATGAGTTATCTCATAGGCTTAGTTAATCTGAAAGTTATGGACCATCTCTGGATGTGAGGGCTTAATATGGAGGCAAGCTGCAGAGTGACAAATTAAAGCTGATAAGATTGCTGTTCTGTCTCATTCTCCAGTTATTCTTAAGTTTTGAGCAGAGTCTCTCACAAGAAACAGGAGTCATTAGGAAGATATGCTATATATTATACTTGCTTGACAAACATATTTGAACATGGAACATGAACATTCAATACCAAAGTTATAATCACCTGTTGTCTACATTAAAATTAAGAAATCTGGGTTCATAAATACAGATTTTAGTATAATTACATGGTATAACCAAATTTTTCTCTGTTAGGATTCAGCTGATATGGGGATTTTTATAGGTAAAATCAAACAAAAATACTGATGTGTGTGGTTTTTTTTATTTTTTTTTTTTTAATTTTTTTTTCAACGTTTATTTTGGGGACAGAGAGAGACAGAGCATGAACGGGGGAGGGGCAGAGAGAGAGGGAGACACAGAATCGGAAACAGGCTCCAGGCTCTGAGCCATCAGCCCAGAGCCCGATGCAGGGCTCGAACTCACGGACCGGGAGATCATGACCTGGCTGAAGTTGGATGCTTAACCGACTGCGCCACCCAGGCGCCCCTGATGTGTGTGTGTTTTTTTTTAATAACTCACTGAACTCCACAAGTATTATTGGCTCATTGATCTCAAAAAAGAAAATTCTCAAGTGGTTTTGGAAGTAAAGAGATGATTAGCATCTTTATTGAATTTACTCATATTTTCATTATTCTTTGCTTAATTTGTAAACCATGAGGTCCTGACAAATTCTCTGGGTGATAAATTCTAGCTCTCTGAGTTTGTAGTAAAATAAAATACCTGAAGTAGGTAAAAGGGATATAAGAGCACATTTTGGCCTAATTTTTCTTTCTTCAAATATCTGAGATCTATTTATATTTATGTATGTATATATACATATATATATATGTATATATACATATATACATATATGTATATGAATACAGATATCTATGGATACATATATCTATGGATAATTACATATATCTTCTCCTTTCTAAATACACCATAAGCCAAAATTACATTTTTTAAGGATTGAATGTTTAATAATGGTCTTTCTTTTCAAAATGATAAGCCAAGTATGTAACATTATCCTTGCTTATCATAGTGAATGTCAGAGAGAAAGTTACTGAAGAAATTAAGTTTTTTAGTTTTAAATATTGGATTAAGAAATTTTTATGTTAGAAAATAAAACTTAGATGAATAAGTGATAATTATGTCATGAACTGGACAAAGACTTAGTAGAGAAACCCGATGAGTACCTCTTTATCCCTAGGAGAACAGATTGGGCTATATACGTGCTGCAGCAATAAGAGAAAGCCATCCTCATATAATAGCCAAAAACAAACAAAGAAACAAACAAACCAAAAAGAGTGTCAGTATATTTTTTTCTCTGTTAATTTCAACTGGTATATAAAGTAAGTAGTGATTTTAGAAAATTACATTTCAGGGGCGCCTGGGTGGCGCAGTTGGTTAAGCGTCCGACTTCAGCCAGGTCACGATCTCGCGGTCCGTGAGTTCGAGCCCCGCGTCGGGCTCTGGGCTGATGGCTCAGAGCCTGGAGCCTGTTTCCGATTCTGTGTCTCCCTCTCTCTCTGCCCCTCCCCCGTTCATGCTCTGTCTCTCTCTGTCCCAAAAATAAATAAACGTTGAAAAAAAAATTAAAAAAAAAAAAAAGAAAATTACATTTCATAAACTTAGGACTACCATTCAGTACACTTAGATTAGGGACAGTAGCATGGAAATGGAATGACTCTTTTTTGGATAAGTGGCTTTTCCACAAAACTGAGCACTAACTATGCTTTTGTTGCTCAATTCCCAGAGGCTCAATTTCTTCCCCTACATCACTTAACAAGTGATGTTAAAAACCTCACTTTCTATGATGACTTATAATATAGAGTGTGTGTAAAGCCTCTTGTTCACTTTTGGCACATAGTTATGTTATTGATACTGGTGATGAACACCTGCCAGATGCCATCCATTGAGCTGAGTGCTTTACATGCATTATCATACTTAATCCTTTGCTCGTACCCCAAGTAAGTCTTATTCTCTTTCTCCCTTGATTCACAGAAAGATTAAGTCACAAAGAACCTAAATGGCAGAACTTGACTTAGAACCCAGATTTGTTCAATCACAAGTCTGGACTCTTAACCACCATAGAACACCCATTCCCTAGATATTCATAGTAGCCTCAAAAAATTACTACTACTACTACTACTACTACTACTACTACTACTAACTACTACTAATATTCTCATTTTATCTCAAAAAATAGTAGAGGATTGAGTGTGCCGACTCTAGAGAGTGAAGGGGAGAAATTAGACATACCTCCAAACAACATAGTCCTTAGTCATTATTAATTTACCAAATAACTTCTCAGATGGAAAGATTATATGTTTTCCAACCTTAATGAGAGTGGACAAAGTAAAAGCAGATCGCTTTCATGTTTGTGTTAGTGTATTTTCTCTCATGTGGTTGGATTTGGATGAAATTCAGAGCCTGACTTAAGTACAATGTGAACTGGTTATAAAGCCCCATATAGATGCAGCCATTTATTGCTGACAGAGTGTTGACCAAATTTTTATATACATTGGCTGCCTTATTCAGAGTCTGGAGTAAAACCACCTCATATGGCCTATATTCTAAAGTGGTAGCACTTTCTAGGATGATTGGTGGGGCTTTTAGCAAATCCTGAAGGTTACCTGATTCACAGGAACTACCTCAGAAAACTCTAGTAAACTTGAAACAAGATGTAATGATCACTAAAAGATATGGGGTGTATAATTGGCCCTTATAAAAAGAGTGTACGTTCTAGATTTAAGGATTTGTGGCAACAGTTTAGGTCATTATTCAGGAGGTCTATGCTGAATAGTTAATTTGCCTCTAGTTCTCTGAAACCATTTGTGGTTTGGCCTGTTTTTTCTCTCTAGTGAATATTCCTGTTGTTACTATCTATAGACAGTTCATGATTTAGTACCTCCTGCCTCTTAAATGGTTAGTAATTATTGAAAAGATGTGCTAAAGGCATATATGCTTCTAAGGTTTCTTCCTGGTGTAAGAAAGACTGAAAGAATTTGAAAAGCTGCAAGACAATGGACAGTATATATTAACAGGAAAAAAAAAGATTTCCCACAAAATAGTCCATTAAGAAGGAGTTCAAAAGTAGATACATGTATAAAAAATTAAGAAGCTCATTTTAGTACGTACTATTCTTCAAGAACACCTGAATCATGGTTAATACTGTATTATTTTGCTGCTTTCTTGAGATTTGGTTTAGTGTTCCCATTCCTAGCATGAAATTATGAGAATTAAATGAAGAAATATAAGGGTATAACAGACCCTGGCAAGGGATAGGATATAAGGAATTCTGCTAAAGAGTGAAAGGGTGGTGTGGTTTTACTGAACTCTGTAGTTTCAGAAACAAGACAGTTAAAGCATATGTGGCAAGAGGTGTGATTATTTCCTACTCTGCGTATTTCTCTTTCCCCTTATTAATGACTTGGGAGTGGTAGTACCTCCTCTGAGGTATATTGATGAGTAATTTTAAAAGGGACAGAAGGGTTAAGAGGACAAAGTGATGGCAAGATCTGTTTCACAAATGTTAACTGAACATTTATATTTGCGTTCTATCTTGTTTGAAGAAAATCTGTTTCCCTTTTTCCTCTCTTTTGGGGATTCTAGGTAGATTACATTTTTCAAGTTCTCTTGCAGTTAAATGCATCCATGGAAATGAGTTTTAGCCATTGGATTGGGAGCGGAAATGATGAATGACATAGAGTTCTCCCTGAAAACTTCCTGTGTGAGATCCTCCCTGCTCTTTACCCATCTACCCCAACAGAGATTTCAGATGATGCAAAGGAAGGCAGAGCCACAGGATCTGGAATATCTGAGTTACTACCTAGAGAATAACTGCCAACATTAGGAACATCACCTTAGACTTCTGTGTGAACTGTATTTTTCTAATCTAATGATACTTTGAATTTTCTTTATTAGCATTTAGACTATCCTGATTAATATAATCAGGTACAGATAAATCAAACCCCTTTGAAATCCCATAAGTGATAAATAGCTTATAGTTCTTGGAAATGTGTGTTTACTATCAATGAAAATTACATGCCTTCCTAAATTCCATTAAGTGTATCCAGTGACCTGAACTCCTAACTACAGATACCTAATTCTAATTTAAGATGCATGGGAACATTAGGAATGGGATCTAGTGACAGTCCAATACAAAAGTTATATAAAGCAACAGGTAATAATTGCTGATTTATAGTATGCCAGGCCCTATACAGATACTCTACATATGAACTTATTTTTAGCGTTCCAGCAACCCTATGAAGTAAGTATTTTTGTCTCCCTATTACAGATGTGAAAACTAACTTTTCAGAAATTAGGTAATTTGAATAAAGTTAGGCAATTAGTAAATGGAGTGTGCTGGACACAAAGCTGGTTCATCATGGCAGTTAGGAATACCATTACTTAAAGGCTGTAAGGGCCTTCATCTCTACAGAATTCATCTCTACTATGCCAAATCTCAAAGCTGTTTGCTCCTGAAAGACATTTAGGGAAACATATGGGAGCTCAGTTTTCAGAGCCAGATTACTCAGACTTCTCTGTTGAAGAAAAGGTGTAGTTATAAGTGACAGAGATCATGAACAAGCATAGGAAGAAAGCTCACCTAGGGAACCAGAAGAAGGTCCTCCAAATAGATGTTTAAGCTATTCTATGGTGGGAGGAGTTTGAGAATTCCCAAACTCTTAAATTGGCATTGCAGAAAAATGTTAATCTAGTTTTTTTTTTTAAGCTAATGTGGAGATGATGTCTTTTTCTAGACTTTGAAAATCCTGTCCTGTCTAAACTGGGGTGTATGAAGGCACTCTGAAAATTGCGATGATTTGACATTAATCTAGAATCACAGTGTCAGCTGAAGGCACACTGTTTAACTGGGCACCTTGTGAATTGGTAAATAATGCTTTGGTGCACTACAGTGGCTTGTCTTCATTAAAGAGTGGTCAGAAATTGTATAAACTTACCCCCAAATAATAATAATATGAGAATATTGCAAAGCCTGAGGTGCTTAAGAGGATTTATACAGTAACTGGTACATTTTTCTTTTGTATTGCCTTGAAATTATGCCAGTGTTCCCAAAAGAAAAAGAACAAAATATGCAGTGTGATGTTATTAGTTGTGATTTTATGTTCTCTGAGAACCCCTTTCTGTAGAAGGATCATAGCTCTCTTTATCATTTGCATGGTTCTTATAGGGACTTGATTAAGGTAGTCACTGGGAAAATGCCCTACATTGGGACATCACCCTGTCTACTCTTTGATTTTCTGTATCATCTCTGAACCATGGCTTAAAAATATGTATTAAGGACAAGTGCTTGAGGGAATTGAGGTGGGGGGGGGGGGTGCTTGTGTGTCTTTATCACAGTAGAGCTGTGAACATTACAAATTAAAGACAAAGTCAAGGCCAAAGTATCCTGGGCCTTGATTCAAGATATGGGAATAAATTAGAAGGATGGAAAAAAATATAGCTCACAGAATACACTGGCTGCTTCTCACAAACTTTATTTAACACAAAGAAAAAACAAGAAAAGGACACTCCTGAGTAAACACAAGCTCAACATCTCTCTTTTATGTCTCAGGGACATGTCCATAATGGTTTGTTTAGGAGACCAAGTGAGGTAAGAAATCTTCCAGAGATGATGGTTCCTAGATTTTCTTCCTTCTCCCTAGAAAGGCCAGGCATTTCCTAGAAATGTCTTGTGATGGTATGCCGACCTCCATCTACAAATGTCAAATAGGAGCCTTGTAAATTTGTAGGTCCTACTGATCTCTCAGCCTCTATCTATTGACCTGGGTTAAAGTAGACTGTAGTGACATGCCAGAGAAATATCAGGAACTTGTATGTTCAGTGTGAGATGGTACTTCTTCCCTCCTTTAGGTATTCATCAGCAAGAGTTAAGTAAGAGCCCCAGAACCCCTGGTAAGATCACCAATCTTTCTGCTCACAGTACTCATAGACTTTCTACTTCTGTGTGCCTTAGAACCATCAGGACTTTTTTCATCATTGTCTTTATTCATGTTTTTGTGAGTCATCAAAAGCCCAAATGTCCCTGGTCATCCTTCATCTTTTATTTATTTATTTATTTATTATTTTTTTTTTATCCTTCATCTTTTAGACACTAATTACCATAATTTCTGTATATTCCCTTCCCAGTTCCTGAAACCCATCCACTGTACTCTCTGGAATTTCAAGTCCATTATTAACCAAATTCCATAGATCCTCAAATTCTTCTTTGACTGTTCCCTTACTATCTGGCTGTGAGTGAAAATTCAGTCTCCCTTGAAGAGGGTACTTCCCTGTAGTTGTCACAAGTAATAGATTTTTCTCCTCTCAAGCCCTTTACTGCTGGGCGTCTATGTGGGTCAGTGGTCTTCTTTGCCTCTCATTCCTGCTTCCAGACAGTTCTTCCTCTTTCAACCTCTCTCCACCCAGCTTTGAATCATATTTTTTTTTTGCAACACACTCTACTAATCCTCCTTGTTTCTTTCACTTATCATCCCTTCAGTCATTTCCCCTTGTCTCTTGAAGATTCATTGTCACTCTCTCCAAGACTACTCTGTCATAATTCTTGGTGAGCTTCTCAGATGGTTCTTCTAACACCCTGGTCTCTTAGGACTCTTTACCTTGTTCACTCTGTTTCAGCACTGCTGGCATTCATTCTGGTGTTTGAACATGTCAGACATGTTTCTAGTTGACCCCTGCCCTTAATGTTGTTCCTGCCTGGAATACTACTTTCCCCAGGTATTCACAAGTGCTCCTTACCTCAGATCTTACTAAAATGATACCTTCCGTTTGTGTTTTTTTTATGACTGACTCAAATTAATCACCCCTCCACCTTACTACCTAAACTCCTCCCTGCATCACCTTTCTCTACATTATATACTATACATTTTATGTATTTGTTTATTATCTAATTCTCTCTCAGAATTTCAGCTCCTAAAGGACAAGTATTTTTGTATATTTGGCTCATTGCTAAATACTCAGCATTTGTAATTGTGCCTGCCACATATTAGTCACCCAGATATATGCTGAATGAATAAACAGTCCTGTTACTTGTAAAATGACATCACCTAGGTTTGATGTATGGGTTTTGATGTATGGGTTTTGAGACATCACATTCTTCCTGCACAGTCACTTGGTTAAATCCCTGCATGACAGCATAGAACTCATGTATGCTCACCTAATGTCTTTCCCTGAGCAGGCCAGGACATGGCTTACCACACAGAGCTCTATGGAGAAAATGATTGAATTATTAGTTATTAGTTTCCTGGGGCTGGCATACCAGATACAACAATCTGAATGGCTTAAACAACAGAAATTTACTGCCTGGCAATTCTGAAGGCTAGAAATCCAAGATGAAGGTAACAGCAGGATTCATTCCTTCTGAGGGCTGTGAGCAAGAATTTGTTGTGTGTGTTTCCTCTAGCTTGCACTGGTTTGCTGAGACCCTGTGACATTCTGTGGTATGTAGAAGCATCACACTAATGACTGCCTTTGTCTTCATGTGACATACTTCCTGTGTGCATCTCTCTCTCCACACTTTCCTTTTTATAAAGGCATCAGTTATATTGTTTTAGGGCCCATCCTAATGACATCATTTTAACTTGATTACCTCAGTAAAGACCTTATCTCCAAATAAGGTCACATTGTGAGATACTGGGAGTTAGGACTTCAACATATGAATTTTGGGAGGATACAATTCAACCCTTAACAGAGTTTATATCCCTAATATGGAATAGCATGCTACCAGAGGGGATAAGTGTTTAATCATACAGAAAGTCTCAGAGTAAGCAAGTAACTTAATGATAAAAAAGAATTCCCTGAGTATAGACTCCGTGACTGCTCCACCTATACATGTTATTTTAAACTCTTGAAAAATTAGAGCTATAATAAAGATCATTAGGGTACAGAATAATTAGCAAGAAACTCAGGTCAAGATAGTATAGTTTCATTGATTTCAAAATTAATTCATCACAGTGGAATCAATTTATATACAGAAAAATAATTGGAATATTTTAATCCAACTTAACACAATTTCAGGAGAAGTCTTGAGAGAGAAAGCAACAGATGTCAGCCTGACCAGGCTGACAGAAGTGAAAGTTCCCAGGAGATACTTCTGAAATGGTGGGTAATGAATGGCATGCTCATTTTGTCCAAAGGCACAGACTTTTATTCCTTCAAACAAATCCAAATATAGAGCTGAGTTTTTTTTTCAAGGCTGAAAATGTATAACAGCTGCTGTTCCCTCTGAAGTGGTAGAGGAATGGCTTCTTAGAGCTGCGAGTATGTTTTAGCAAAAGCCTAAATATAACAGTGAATATAAAATAAAGTTCACATCATTCACATAAAATGATGCTCAATAAGGTTAACAGAATTTTTATGGTAGGGAAAAATGAATTCTGATTTTTTTTCATGATTAGATGATAATGACCATGCATTTATAGAGGTAGTATTAATTATGTGCTTTCTGTATATTGGATACAAGTTATTGTCAGATGAGTAAGACACAATTCCTGAACTCAAATGCTCAAATCTAATGAGAGAGTCAAGAAAATTATCCTTTTAATGCACTGAAATAAGTGATGTAGATAGAGTATTCTGCAAATAGAAGAGAGAAGCACCTTCCTTACCTTGACCCTGGAAGGATCAGGAAATACATCCAGAATGCCTGATTGAACCTGAGGAATGCCTTACCTGCAAGAGGAGGGTAGGCAGGGAATTTCAGGTAGCAGGAAAAGCAAGAGTCACAGAGACATGAGGTAGGATACTGGGTAAAAAGGACTGTGAATAATTCATTATGGCTGGAATTTATTTTAATTTCAAACTTTATTCTAGAAACTACAGGAAGCCATTACATATTTTAAGGCAGGAGAAAGATATGTTCATATTTCCATTTTAGAAAAAGTTTACTTTGGCACCGATGTGGAAAATGAGTTGGATGGAAGTGAAAAAATAATCAGGAAGATAAAAAGCAGAGTAATCCGTTTTGCAATTATTTTGACTATGAGCTCATTTTATAAAATGATAAAAGTAGAAAGGAAGATATTGTTGAGATTTGCAGAAGATCAAAACAACAGGACCTGGAGAGAGTGAATTAAGTGAGAAATAGGAAGAAGATGGCTTCCATTGTTGTAGCTGAGGTCTTCATTGAGGATCTGCTGAGTTTGTTGTGTCTGTGCTGCATCCAGTTAAAAATATCTAATGACCATTGGATAGGTAAGTCTGAAATATAGGACAGAGACCAAGGGTAGAGATACAGATTTGAGATCCATGTTCATAAGGCTGTGGTTGACCTCACCCAAGAGGACAAAACCACCTACATTTAGAATAAAAAAGGGGAAAGAACATATTTTGGGTTTTTCCCCTCCTTCTTAAAGACCAGAAATAAATAGGTAAAGCATAAAACCAAAAAAAGCAGTATTAGGAACAACCTGTTACCAGAAGGAAAGAATGTTTAATGAAATTGAATGTTTTAGGGAAGGCAAGTAACAATGATGGACATGTTCCTAGAGATAGACATATGGGACATCATTGAAAACCCTGGTAAATGAAGTTTTCTCAAAACATATCTTAAGGTAATTGAATGCAGTTAATGCATTAATGCATTACTGCAGTTAATGCAGTGCTGATGTTTAATTAATGTCTGTTATATTGAAATGTAAAAAAATCACTCAATTCTCTCAGAGCTTATGTTCTAATATGGATGAACTAGAGGCACAAGGAAGTGTAAAAGGGAAAAAATTTACGTATATATCTGCAAGAGAAGAAAACTTGTTTTGTTTGTATTTTAATTTTTATTTCAGTAGTTCTTACTATATTTTATGGATTACAAAATAGCAGGGGGAGAGGAAGGATAAGAAGAGACAGATTATGATGTGTATTGATGAAGCTGTAGTAGGAGAGTGGATATGTGTCATCAGATATAGATAGAACTTTCCGGCAAAAATTTCAGGCGATTCCTCGTCTTCTGTAATCTATTTTCTATTCATATTTTCTCTTTTTCTTTATCTTCTCACCCTTGGCTTTTTCTCTTCTCTGACAGCTTCATCAATAAAGGAAAAAAGCTAGATTAGTGGGAACACAATGCAATATAGCAGTTTGGGTAAAGCCAACTTTCCACTGTACAGGCAATATGGATACATATAAGGAGTCTCACTGGGTTCTACAATCTATGAATTTTAATGAAAACGTTCCTGGCAAGTCACTGACAAAATCTTACAGAGTGAATTTACCCAAGTGTTCAAATTTACATGTAACTATTCATCTCCATGAACACTAATGAACTTCATAATGTTGGGGCCATTGTGAAAGATGGTTAAAAACCAAAAATCTACAAGATATGTGCTGTCCTGGAAAAGTTTATAGATACTGAGATGTTTTTACACTAATCTCAGTTTCCAGGGAAAATAGTTCCAGTGTTAAACTTACGTTAAAATGATAGCTTATATTAAGTCAATGTAGATGTCTTTTATGGAATTGTTGTCACAAGAGCTGTGAAATCTCTTTTGCCGTTACATCATCACACTGGAATATCCTTGATCCACATTCTCCCTTGCCCACTTGATGCAGGCTCAGATCCATAAAGTCCACCTACCTCTGGCTACTTGTTGGTTGCTGGCATTGAGTTGTATTTGAGTGTGATAGTAGAAGCATGTCTTGACAATTTCTCTTTATTTGCTCCTACATCCTGAGGCTCTCACCTCCATTTCTACCTTAAACTTCCAAGTCTTTGTTGATGATAAAAGGAGATAGCTGAGAACAGACCAGTTTTTCTATAATGGTAGAAAATCTTACTTTGGGGCTCTCACACCTCTAAATTCACTATTGTCACCTAAGTAAACTTTTTTTGTCTTTCCCTACAGATAAAGGTAGAAGAAGAAAGTGGTAGAAGCCATGCTAAAGCAAAAAGGGGGAATCAAAGACAGGGTATCTTGTTTTTTCCTGAATTACTCCTAGTTCAGCCCTATTATCCCAGCATAATTACATAGTAACATCCCCTTTCATTCTCCAGTGTTTCCCACTTTGGACAACAAATTATATGGTAACATTAATTAAAGTTCTGTTCCAAGAGCCAAATAATTATCAAGAGATTAAATGAGACACTCAAGAATATAGTGAAAAAATAGTAGAATCTATTAATAATTGACATTAATAAATGGTAGGGACAACTTTTTTCCTTTTGATATTTTATTGCCAATCTACTTTTAAAAAAAGCTTGTTATGGAAAGTTTCAAATATATGTAAATAAATATAACGCTATAATAAACCCATGTACTCCTATGAAACTTCAATAATCATTAATTTACAGCTAAATCATATATATTCTATAATCGATCCATTCTTCCATGTGATTTTTTTCTATAAACTTCATTCTTTAAAACAAGTTTAGATGTATGAAAAAATTACTAAGATAGTACAGAAGCTCCCATAGACCCCACACACAATTTCTCCAATTTTTAAAATTTTATAATAGCCAAATAATGTTATTAACAAACCAATACTATTAACCTTTTTACTAACTGAAGTCTATACTTTATTCACATTTTCTTAGTTTTTACCTATTGTTTTTCTTTCCAAGACTCCGTCCAGGATACCACATTACATTTAATAATCATATCTCTCGGGCTGCTCTTGTTTGTGACAGTTTTTACAGTTTATTTGTTTTTGATGAAATTGAGTGTTTGGAGTACTGGTCAGGTATTTTGTAGATTGTCTATTGGATTTTTATGATGTGTTTCTCACTATTATACTAAGGTTATAAGTTTTGGGGAGGAACACCACAGCGTAAAATGTCATTTTCATTACACCATGTTAAGGGAGCATGCTATTGAACATGACTTATCATTGTGGTGTTACCTTCATTACCTAGGTAGGATAGTGTTTTTCAGGTTTCATTGCTATGAGGCTACTCATTTGTTTTTCCTCTTTACATATTCTCTTTGAAATGAAGCCATTATACACAGCCCACATTTAAGCAGTGAGAAGTTATGCTCTCAAAAGCATAACATATGTGACATAACATAGCATGGCATAACGTAACATCCTTGAAGGCAACGGGTCTACATAAGTGATTTGGCATTCTTCTGTATGAGAAATGTGTCTTATCTTCATCATTTGTTTATTTATATCAATATAAACCCATGGGTATTTATTTTATACTTTAGGTGACAATCCAATACAACTTAATTTTGTTGCTCACATTGTTATTGGTTTGGCTATTGGGAACACTTTCAATTGACTCCCATGTCTTTAACATATGTCCATCGCTTCTTTACTTTCTCAGACTACAGGATGCTTTCAACTTACCTTGTGTATTTCCTACCCAGATCCTAGAATTAGGTTTTTCTCAAAATGGCTGTAGTCCCTTTCATTGGAGAATAGAAATAGAAACCAAGATATGACATTAGGTGTGCTCATTGCTGTTGGAGTGTCATTGGTTCTAGGACCTCTCAGATGGCAGAGCAAGGACGAAACTGTGTATATATACATACCTACAAATATTTCCATAGGTAATAATATGTATCTATGTTAAACTATATGAATTCATATGGATAACTTCAACTCTAATCCACTACAACATAGATTATTCTAGCCTCCTTCCCTTTCTTATCTGAAAATTCTTACTTTAACAATGAGAAGTCTAACTCCCATATCTGCCATCCTTTTACTTGATTGTTTAATTCAAATACATATAGGACAGTATTAGAATTGTTAACTTATGCCTGCATGGGAATCAACTTTATCAACTGAAGTACATGTATATTATGTAATATACAAGCAGTTTCTTTTGCTTTTATTCTTACAGACTCCACTCATTTACAAAATTAGTTTGTTCAGCACCTTTCTTCCCAATTCCGTTAAATGAAGTTGTTTCAGACATTTATAATACAGTTAGATTATTTCATCACTCTATATCCCATCCTGGAATCCACTGACTTCTGAAACATTTTTTTTTAATTTTCAAACAGTAAGTTTCCTTGCTTGTGCAATAAAGTTCTGCAGGTTTCATGTGTGCATAAAAGTCATAACATGTGCATTAAAATATCAGACAGAATAGTTTCATCATCCTAAAAAAATCCCCTGTGCCTCATCTATTCAACCCTCACCATCTGAACCCCTTAAAACCCTCGTTACTAATAATTATTTTATTTTCTATAATTTTGTCTTTCCCAGAATGTCATACAACTTGAATTATACAATATGTATGTATCCTTCTGAGAATGTCTTCTTTCACTTATAAATATGCACTTAAATTTGCATCTATATTTTTTATGACTTCATTGCTCACTTTTTTTAATCACTTTTTAAAATCACTGAATAGTATTCCATTATATGAATGTATCATAGTTTAAGTATACATTTACCTATTAAAGTCCATCTTAGTTGCTTTGAAGTTTGGGCAATCATCAGTAAAGCTTCTATAAACTCACATGCAGTTTTTGGCACGGACATAAGTTTTCGGGTTAGTTGGGATAATACCTAAGAGCACAATACTGTATAGTAAGGCTATGTTTATCTTTGTAAAAAACTGGCAAACTTCCAAAGTGGCTGTACTGTTTCACACTTTAAACAGCCATAAGTGAGAGTCCTATTGCTCTTCATTCTTATCAGCAATGGATTTTATCTTTTTAATTTTATTTCAGACATTCTAAGAGGTATGTAGTGGTATATCATTGCTTTAATTTGCAATTCTTTAATGCCACATGATGTTGAGCATCTGTTCATATGCATATTCAACAATTCTATATATTATCTTCTTGGGTGAATTGTCTCCCTGTATATTTTACCTATTTTTATTGAGGTCTGTTTCCTTATTGTTGAATTTCAAGAGTTCTTTATATATTTTGGAAATATATCCTTTATTAGATATGTTTTCCAAATATTTTATGCCAAAATTTTTTGCATGTATCTTGTCTTTTTGTTCTGTTAATAGTGTCTTTCACAAAACAGAACTCCAAAAATTTTACTTAAGTCTAACATCAATTTTTCTTCTGTGTATTTTGCTTTTAATGTTCTATCTAAAAACTCAGCATCCAGCCAAGGTCATTTAGATTCTTTTCTATATTTTCTTCTAGAAGTTTAATAATTTTGTGCTTACATTTAGGTATATGATGTATTTTGAATTAATTTTTTGTGGAAGGTATAAGGTTTAAGTTTAGGTTATTTTTTTTAACATGTGGATGCCTAATTGTTCCATCATCCTTTATTAAAAAGATAATCTTTTCTCCATTGAATTGCCTTTACTCTTTTATGAAGGATCAGTTTGCTCTATTTGTGTGGGTTTATTTCTAGTTTTTTTTAAAAAAAATGTCCATTTATCTTTGTGTACAGTGTTTCACCAATACTATACTATCTTGACTACTACAGGTGTGTAGCCATTTTTGAAATCAGGTGGTATAAATTCTCCATTTTTTCCCCTCAATACTGTGCTGATTACTCTAGGTCTTTTACTTTTCCATATGAATTTTAGAAGCAGTTTGTCAGTATCTCCAAAATAGCTTGTTAGGATTTTAATCATGATTGTGTTCAATCTGATCAAATTGGAAAGACTAAACAACTTTACAATACTGTCTTTCAGTCCATGAACATGGAATAGCATGTCATTTCTTTAGATTTTCTTTGATTTTCACAGTATTCTTGATTTTTAGGATATAGATCCTATACATATTTTGTTATATTTGTGCCTACATATTTTTTGTTGTTTTGTAAATGACATTACGTTCTTTGCTAGTATATAGAAAAAAAAACATTTGTATAGTAACTTTGTATATAGTGACTTTATTATACTTATTATTCCAAGAACTTTTTGTTGATATTTTGGAATTTTCTACAGAGATAGTCATGCCCCTTTTGAATAAAGTTATATTTCAGGGAGCCTGGGTGGCTCAGTCAGTTGAGGTCCGACTTTGGCTCAGGTCATGATCTCACGGTCTGCAAGTTTGAGCCCCGAGTCAGCTCTGTGCTGACAGCTCAGAGCCTGGAGCCTGCTTTGGATTCTGTGTGTCCTTCTCTCTCTGCCCCTCCTCCACTCATGCTCTGTCTCTCTCTCTCTCTCTGTCAAAAATAAGTAAACATTAATAAAACTTAAAAAGAGACAGTTATATTTCTTCCTTTCCCTTTCCTGCCTTAGTATTGTAAGTAGAACTTCCAATATAATGTTGAATAGAAGTAATGAGAGAAGACATTTTTGCCCTTTTCCAATCTTAAGTGGAAAGCATCTAGTTTTTTTTTTTATTTTTTTAACCATTAAGTATAATATTGTCTGTAGATCCCACATTATTTTCAACTGATACTTTAAAAATGTTTGAGAATATCTAAGATTGTTGTGATATTATTTTATTTTTTATATCTTCCACATCTTGTTCCTACCAATAAACCACTTAATTAGTACCCTCCAAGAACTATAAGTTTGTTTTAAAGATAGGATAGGATAGGATAGGATAGGATAGGATAGGAAAGAATATAAAGATTTTCTACATAACACTAACAATAAATAACATCTGATCAGAATCACTAAGCTCAAGCTGGTAAGACACTCTCTGGGGCCAAATTAAGAAGAAAAAGGAGGATTTAAGTTTGTTTCTTGTTTGGGAGCATCTGCCTGGGAATACCTGTTCACCTCATTCCTTTGGAAGTATAGGCCATTCTTTAGAGTACCTTTTTGTAATTCTGTACCTAGGAAACGTTGTTAGTATTTAGTAGGTCAGTCATTAGTGGTTGAGGGAGTTTGCCCATTACACAGGAAATGAGAAACTAGGAAAAGGGAGTTTTAACTGTCATTACCTGGAAGGTGTGTTTCTCAAATTCCAAACTGGAATTCTGAATGAATCCCACCATAGTAACTATCTATATTTAGTAGTTATTTTCACTAAAACTCTTGTTAGGATACTGTTCTATCTATTTCAGGTATTACACATTCATTCAAGAAACATCAATGAGTATGTTCTTTGTGAGAAACATTGGAAACTTATCCAGTATACATATTATCCCTTTGCATGGGCATGCTATGAATTCTCAGTAGATGCTTTCCACATCTGGTTTTGGATTCTGACTGTCTGCATCAGCTCAGCATAATTAGCAGAGTTCTCCCTTTGCAGGGACAAAGCAAAATCATTATATAAAAGGTCATTTTCAGCCCTGATGAGACCAATATCTCTGGGCTTATCTTTTCACTGTCCTGTCAAGTTATTCTGACCAATATCTTCAGTTTTCATTTTGGTTGTTAGCTGGTGTGAGAGAGATACAAGAAAATGTAATAAATTTATGAGTCATTATGCATCCTCCTGGATTGATTTACATAAGAAAAGTCTTTTCGTAGAAGAAGAGAAATGATACGGAGAGATGGAGAATGCAAGAACAAAGATAGCAGAGTTTGGGGATGAAAGAAGGGGATGAGAGAGAGATAGGGGTGTGTGTGGGGGGGATGGGGAAGAGAGAAAGAGCAAAAAAATTGTAGAATAGCCATGATGAGTGAGACTGAGTAGAGAGAAGAGCGAAGGGGGATTTTGCTATGTATTAGGCAATATAACCCTTCCATTGTGCCAATTTTAGAATGTTTAATAAACATTTACATTTAAAGATTCTTTTCCCTCAACATTGAAATAGTCTTTTATTGTTATTATCCCACTCAGGTAGGCTATTTAGTTACATTACTTTCCTTCTTTCTGCCTAACATCTTGTATATAAACATTCTTTTTTTTTCAATTTTTTAAATATTTATTTTTGAGAGAGAGAGAGAGAGAGATAGAGTGCGAGCTGGGGAGGTGGAGAGAGAGGGAGACACAGAATCCAAAGCAGGCTCCAAGCTCTGAGCTTTCAGCAAAAGCCCAATGCAGGGCTTGAACCCACAAGCCATGAGATCATGACCTGAGACGAAGTTGGATGCTTAACTGACTGAGACACCCAGGCACCCTTTGCATATAATCATTCTAATCAGACTGATTGTGATTTTGATTTCAGCTTTGTCCCTATTATCAGTTGCAGGAAGCAGAAAAAATAGAAGTATTCTGGTTTCGCTCTTCCATTTTCCAGTATCCCACCAGTGCATCCCATTGACCAAGTATAGTGAGAAGCCAATGGACAAAGAAGCTAAGAAATGTAATTTGCAGAATCAATCCCCTGCAATTCAGAGCAGAGCAGGTCTATTGCTATTACAGACACTATCTGCTCATTATTGTCATGGTTATAAGCATTCTGTCCCAGATGAGGATGTAACCAAAATTTCAAATATAGGAGTCTTGAGTGCTATGCTTTTATCACCTACAGCTATAGACAGTCTGTGTATCAATGCTGAAACTACAAATGGTTCTCTGAACTTGGGTCTATCACAAAGAGCACCATTACTGCTGCTCCCCCCACAAGGACAACTTCCAAGTAAATGTACGTGGCATCTACCTGGTTTCATGATTTGCACAGAAGCCAGAAAACTGGGCCGTATACTGCTTTTGCCAGTTAGTCTGCTTGTTGAAGGTACATTATCTCCAAGCAGTACCAAACAACATATTTCAGCTTCAGTACTGGAGGGTGCCTACCAGTGAGATGGGAGGATTCTGGCAGAGGCAGAATCAATGCCTGTTACTGTGTGGAGTTTTGGCCTTAATTTCAGGATACAAAGAGGAAATGACTCAATTGTGTAGATGGTGAGTTTCCCTGTGTGTGTTGAATCCATGGTAGTGACACACGTCCAACTGAGAAACTGCTGAATCCTACACTATGCTAGATTTTAAGCCATGAAAAAAAAAACCATCATCTAAACAGTAAGATAAAAACAGTACAGGGGTGCCTGGTGGCACCCCAGTCAGTTAAGTGTCCAACTTTGGCTCAGGTCATGATCTCACACTTTGTGAGTTCGAGCCCTGTGTCGGTCTCTGTGCTGACAGCTCAGAGCCAGAAGCCTGTTTCAGTTCTGTGTGTGTGTGTGTGTGTGTGTGTGTATCTGCCCATCCCCTGCTCATTCTCTGTCTCTGTCTGTCTGTCTGTCTGTCTCTCTCTCTCTCTCAAAAATAAATAAACATTAAAAAATTAAAAAAAGAAATGGCACAGAACTGCATTCTGTATCCTCTTTCCAATCCTAACTGTGCTCTATGACATTATTCCCTTTAGTATTATATTCCTCACACAGATACGATTTTCACCTTCCAAAGTAATCAACCCAACTGATTTCCTCTGTGGAACTAGTTTTTGAGTTTTCTGGGTCTTTAAAGTTTGTGATATTTGTCCACTTATTTTCTTACCTCCCTGCTAGGTAAGTAAGGTAGGTAAATAAGATCATATTATTCAGCAACACAGAGAGACTTGTGTTTACATACTCTCCACTCATGAAAACATTAATCCATTTAACTCTCCATCACAGAAATAATACACAATCCTTTGCTGACTCTTTATTAAAGGCACCCTCATAGAGAATAGCTCTGCTTTCTCCTTGGTTCTTATCTACATTTCTCTTCAAATAACAACTATCTAAGCAAACTACTATCTGCCTAGAAAGATCATTAGGGCAGTCTCTGGTGGACCAAAAGCTAGTACAGTGTCACAAACAGGGACCTAAGGAAGAATTCCTAGCAGGAGACCGTTTCTATCAGGCTTCTTGTAAAGAGGTACTACTAGTGCCTCTGTTGGAGTTGAAGGGCAGCATCTGGCTTCCATTTGGGTTACAAAGTTTACTGATTCATTCACCCCACAATCTTCTACCATTTGCTCCAAAACTGTCTGAATAATCTATTTCTTTAACATACCACCCTTCCCCTGAATGGATAAAGAAGATGTGGTATATATATACAATGGAGTATTACTCGGCAATCAAAAAGAATGAAATCTTGCCATTTGCAACTACGTGGATGGAATTGGAGGGTATTATGCTAAGTTCAATTAGTCAGTCAGAGAAAGACAAAAATCATATGACTTTACTCATGTGAGGACTTTAAGAAACAAAATAGATGAACATAACAGAAGGGAAACAAAAATAATATAAAAACAGGGAAGGTGACAAAACAGAAAAGACTCATAAATATGGAGAACAAACTGAGGGTTGCTGGAGGGGTTGTGGGAGAGGGGATGGGATAAATGGGTAAGGGGCACTAAGGAATCTACTCCTGAAATCATTGTTGCACTATATGCTAACTAATTTGGATGTAAATTTTTAAAAATAAAAAATAAAATAAAATAAAATAAAATAAAATAAAATAAAATAAAATAAAATAAAAACATACTACCCTTCCCCAACCAAGAAAGCAGGCAGGAAAAGTCTCATTCCTCCACCTCACCACTTCAAGGACTCAACTTATATTCTGTCCCTACCCTCATTCTGAATGTCCTTGCTCTGTTCAGATGCCTCTCATTTCTACCCTCTTTGTATGTTATGCTCCTTTCCCTGCTCATTCACTGTAATTTGTGTTTTTTCTGTTTTGTTTTTGTTTTGTTTTTTGGTGTGTGTGTGTGTGTGTGTGTGTCTCATTGGACATCTGGCTTGCAGATTTTATTCTGGCCTCTGTGAAACTCTAGGCCAACTGTGACCCACTCCTGTGCACAGCCCAGACTCTGAGAAACACTGTGGTGAAGGTCAAGCCTCTAGGCCCTGCTTATGTAGGAGTTCATCCCAAGAAGTATGGCTACATTTGGCTTATATGAACAACATGGTTTATGCCGAATATTGCTAGCTATTGAGTCAAAGATAAAGACATACATTGATCAGAGATAAAGACATACATTATTTTCTAATCTTTACTTTCTAAGTGTTCAGATTCTAAATGTTAACACACATAGACACGTACAAACTTGGTGTTTCTCTAATACTTTCCCTCTACTAATCGTCCCGGGATGTTAATTAAAAAAAATATTGAACTTGATCTTCCTTAAAGAGCACTAAGAAAGCCCTCAAGTAGAGTTTTAATTGTCTCTGGAGTCACATAGTAGCTTTAAACAATTAATCCTCCTCCTTAAATATGAACAATTTTCTTTTTCCTCACCAACTGGGTAAATATTTCTATAAATTCCATCCGTGAACATTAGTTTAAAATCCAAAAGAAAACATCTTCTTATGAATTAAACATTTCCTTAATATAATTAGAGTTGAGCCACCATAAATATACTTCATCATCCACAATATAGTAAACTAAAACCCAAATAAATGGTGTGAGATGTACCAAGTTTCATTGCAGACTTGTGTTCCCTGTATCTTTTTCTTAAACATCACTACCTTTATATTTTTTGCACCTCTCTCCTTCAATCACAACTATCTAATCCAGTGTTTCTAAAATTCTAATGTGAGTATAAGTCACCTGGATACCTTGTTAAACTACAGATACTGAATTATGAGGCCAAGGATAGGGCTTGAGATTCTGTATTTATAGTAGATATGATGCTGATACTCTTTATTGCAGACCACACTTTGAGTAGCAGGTATTTAATCAACTTCTCCATATCACCTAATAAGGCATGAGAAGTATTTCTTTTCTCTCAGATGTTGGCAGCTTTTCAGGCAATAAAGCAGAAGCCAAGTAAGAGGTCCTGTCTTGTGGAATTTCAGACAGCAGCTCTGGCCTTATGGGATCTAGAGGCAGTCGCAGTAGCCGTTCTGGGCAGCCCCCTGAACTTCCTCTTCACGGTTGTAGCCAAAGCAGCAGATACTCTGATGAGCTGGTTTTGTGGTGGTGTTCTGGTAGCATGCAGATGAAGATGCTTTTGTAAGCCAGAGAGTAGATTTGAAAACAGATAGAATTAAGATATTCTAGTCATAGTACCCACTGCAGAGTTTGAACTGTTTGGGGACAGCTTACTTTCACTTGTTTATTAGGAGAAGGTTACTAAGTGGCTTTGACCTTTCCATGATATTGGAAACTTACATCCTTTGCAAATTGACACATGGTACAAAAGCAATAGCTGTTGAGCCTTGTGAGAAGTACACAAAGTATACACTTTCATAGACGATTGTTTTCTCAAATCAAAATTGTAAACTTTTTATAAAAAATACATTTCCCCACAAGGGCCTAGGGTGAGCAGAGTGTCTCTGTGAGCAATGTCTGAACTAAAATGCTGCTGCCAAAGAATCAGTGCCTGGGACCATTTCAAATCTATTCAGATTCTTTGGGTTAGACCAGTCTAACTGAATTATTAATAGAACTTAAATTCTGCTAGTATCTTTTTCTTTTCTAAAATAAAAATTATCTTTGTTTAACATGTAATTTTATCATAAATTTACAGTAGTGATAACATGATGCACACAGGCTTGAGTATCTCTCTTATTAGCATCTCTAGGAGAAGAACGGCAGAATTACATTTTCATGCAAGGCTCTAAGAAATAAAAGAATGACCTAGAAGAAGATTAAAATTGGAAATGGGCTAGATTCTGGGGCTAGATACCATCTAGAAAATGTGGTAAATCATCCATGTTTTTCACACAGCACCACTCTGCACTGTGAAATTACCTGGGTCTTTCAGCATGCTGGCTACTTCTTTGTAAGTGGTTGAGTAAATTTATCATCTCAGTGTCATATGAGCTCACTGCTGGCACCATTTCAAGAAATCTCATTATTTTTTGATGTCTATGATGGATTAAAGATGAGAATATTGCTGGCCTAAGGGTTCGTTAGTCCTGCCTGTCATATTTGTCAGCTACAAAGCAGCTCTGCCGAAGGGTTAGGAGGGCGTTTGGGATAGTGAGCCATTAAAATGTGGTTCCATTACTTACACTCAGTTAGATTGAGGAAATGGAGGGTAACAAGTGTGAGAGTTGTCCCATGGGATCCATTTTCTTTGTTACACACCCAGAAAAGAATAATCAAGATGACAGCAGAAACAGCAAGAAGCTCTCTTTACGTGGGATGGCCACATCTTGTAATTTCTCACTGTGGGTGAAAAGTGCTTATTTGGGTAACCTCACAGGCAACTCTGGGAATTCTGTGGCCTGGCTATATCCTGCATGATCAGCCCTGATTCTTATAGGGAACAGACTTTGCATGGCTCTTTGGTCTCCTGGAGGCAGAACAAGGTTGCCTGAAGTCTTCTGAGCCTAAGAACAAAGACTATCATGGCATATATTCAGTAACACACTGTGATTGGAAATATTCAAGATATTTTCAAGAATATTTTAAATCCCTAATAGCCTAACGTAAAATTACCTTTACGGTTTTAATTATTAATTAGCCACTGTGTTCACAAACACCATATAGCACAAGGTAAAGCAACTGATATCTACAATGATACTGAAAAATTGATGATCGTATTCATGGTAATGCTTTCTGAGTTTATTTCTTTTATGTTCATGTAGGAGGTAATATTTATGGTTCAGATGACCCAAGGATGTAGATACCTTTAGGGATTTCTTTCCTGAAATCCAGTATAATCATTTATTGCACCAAGTAGTCTACTAGATGATAGAGAAATAGTGGTTTTAAAAAAAGCTTATAATCTATTATGGTAATTGACCTTAAATCATCTTACACACAAATCCATACCATGTATTTTGTTCATTTCAAAGTATTTCTGAATTATTACTTTTTCTTTTCAAGATACTGTTTTGGGAATTCTGACTAATACATATGGTAAAAACACCACCACTCTCCTAAATCAACCAACAAACACTCATCGCCTTCTTGACCTGCATAATGATTATAGTCTTTTAGGAAAGAAAGACATGTAAAGAGATCATACAATATTTTGTAATATATTTTATGAAGCTGTGATTCTGTCACATTTGCTTCCCTTCTTTTCCTTTCCTTTCCTTTCCCTTCTCTTCCTTTTTCCTTCATTCTATTTAATTATCAAACTAATTATTAGGTTGATAATACGCATCAGAGACTATGTGCCAAGTGCAGTTTGATAAGATCAATTTCTGCTTATTATGTAGCAGACACAATGAAAATTATTTTATAAGCATTAACTCAAGCAATTTTAAAAATGGTACTATTATTATTTTTATTTTATTGATAAAGAAATTGGGACTCAGAAAGATTAAATAATTTGTGCAAATTGGTGGAAATGTTGGCTTTTGAGCAAAGATCTACGTGATTTCATAGTGTATATTCTTATCCACTATATAATTATACAGGAGATCTGTGTTATATTGTGAAGTGTTTTTCAAGGAAAACACAACTTTTAGCCAAAACTGAATAAAGAGAAATTATTTCCAAAAAATGAAAATATTTATCCAAACCCTTGTCATTTAAATTCATTAACAATGTCCGAAAATCAATTAAATAACACTAATATATTTTAATGCCTTTTATTAAATAATAGTATAAAACAGTGTGTATATGTACAATTACATGTATATGTATGAACACGATAGAAAAACTTTAGTAAAAATATTTTTATCTTTAAAATCTTAGCTCTGGGCTTAATGGAAAATTACTGGGACCTGCTAATTTGCTGCATCAAAAACAATGGTTTTAAAAGTATAACTCAGAGAAAGTAGTGGCATGTACCGGGGGAATATCCACAGTCACCTCTGTCAACTTGGCATATACATCCAGGAGGGTGGAGGGAGGAAATTTGAAGTTAGTTGAAGATCTGAAGTATCTGTCATTTCCTTAACCTTTTTTGAGACAGTGAAGCAGGATGGAAGGATTATGTTTTCCATTATCCCACTTAATATAGAGGTCACATGATATTATACATTAGCTCTCTTTAAGCCAAATTTTCAGCATAGTCATGCAACTGTGAAGTGTAATGACTTAGAGCTCTGTCAGTGATGTTTGAGGGAACAAAATTGGAAATTATCTACATAAGCCATTGGCTCTTATGTAGTGCTTCTGAGGGAGAAAGTGAGTGGAAAGATAGATTAGGTGCTACTTCAGGAAACATAGCCTTTAATAGGGTTGAGCTGTTACTTGACACCTATGAGGACCACAGCGTCTGACTAAATGTGGCATTGGCTGCTGTAATGAGTTTAGGCCACTCCTGTGTATTTAAATTCTCAGAGCTTCCCTAGCTAGGCCTGTTCCTCTACATGCACTGTGGACTCTGGCTTTAGAAACAGCTCACTCACCCACTTGCTTGGCTGTGCACATCCATCCCACAGGACAGGCCATTCATATCCCCTTACCCCTACAGGCTCTTGTAAGGTAAACAGGAGAACTGTTCACTTAAGGAAAAAACTGGATGTCTAAACCCCCAAGATAAACTATTCATCTCTGCCTTAATCAAAAGCCTTTTTGGTTCTTAGACAAAAAGCTTGTAAACAAGCTTAAATTTGTAGTCCTTATTTTTCAGTGTCATACATAAAATAATATGATACCCCCAAATACGATTACATGCACCCAGTGTTTCAAGAATTTAATCCCACTATACCATCCTCCATATTAATCTCTAAAGCTTTTTTTTTTGTTCTTACATCCCTTATTCAACTGTATTCAGTAATGTACTCCATCTACACCCTTTGTCCCCTATATATGTGACTGCTGGCTATAGAATAAAGTCTGTAGTCTAGAATATTAAGGACAAAATATTTAAGTTTCCAGAATTTTTTCCCCATAAAAATTTTCATGAGTTCAAAGATTCTTGAGTACAAGGATATTGTCTATTTTTTTTAATTCCTCAGTGCAGTATCTAGTATGATACCTCAAACATAATATGCTTTCATTAACACTTAAAAATACTTGCTTTTTTAATATTTATTTTTTCTGTTATCAAAGCCACATTATTTTTAAAATATTAGTTAAGCTACTTATTTGGAAGTAAAGAGTATTAGCAAATGAGCATCATTTGTCCTATAATTTTTTAATGTGTATTTATTTATTTTGAGAAAGAAAGAGAGGGAAAGAGAGTGCACAAGCAGGGGAGGGGCAGAGAGAGGAAGAGAGAGAATCCCAAGTGAGTTCCGTGCTGACAGCAGGGAACGCATGAACACATGAGATCATGACCTGAGCTGAAATCAAGTGTCAGGTGCTTAAATGACTGAGCCGCCCAGGCTCCCCAGGTCACATATTTTTTTTTAATTAAAATATTTCTAACATTTAGCTATGCTTTCTCTGTGCAATATCATGTTCTATTAAACTTTCATGATTCATTTTTAGCTATCCATATTTTTCTAAGAATAGGAAAATGTCTATTTGGTACTAGTAAAATTTTGCTGAAGCTTAGTATTTTACACAACAGAAACATTGTCTCTTTTCTCCCTTTAGCATAGCTGGTGTTTTTAAATACTATTTAGCCATTCTACTCTTTAAGTACCACAGAACTAAGCTCTCAGGGATTTTTTTTCTCCTTATTTTCATCTCAAGAGTAAAGGACACTCATGTTTCCTCTGTATGTTTTCCACAAATTCCCTATATCTTTCTCTAACTGCCATAACCTGTCCTGGCATTTTCAACATTTCCTACTGAAAAATGAAAACTCTAGGGATGCCTGGCCAGCTCAGTCAAAGGAGCATGAGACTCTTGATCTTGGGGTTGTGAGTTCGAGTCCCACATTGGGTGTAGAGATTACTTAAATAAATAAAACTTAAAAAAAAGAAAGAAAAATGAAAACTCTAATAAAAATCTATTAGGTTTCTTAAGTTATTTTTATTTTCATAAAGCAAGGTGCAACTTAGTCAGATATTAATATTTTCTATTAATATCTATAATATGGTATTATAGATGTGTATGATTATAATAAATAGCTAACTATATGCTGAAAAGTTTCATGTGAAAATAGCTATATTTCTGAAAAAGTTTAAATCAGGTGAAAATACAGAATTTAGAGACATGCTCTGGCATTATTTGACAAAAAAAAAAAAATTAAAAAAGAGAAAAGAAAGAGAGGGTCGTTCTGCCTCCAGACTCCAACTGCATGCAAATGGCAAAATTTTGCAGTGACAGACAGTGACAGGGAGGAGAAATTAGGAATCTCCAAACCTAGGTTTACTCCAAATCTGACTTTTCTTAAGTATAAGAAACAAAATGTTAAATAATAGTGCATAAAACTAAGTGCTATATTCTCATAAATTAACGTAACCAGAACAAACATTTCATTTAAAACATCACCTGAATATTCAGTACTTATGCTTGTGGAATTATTATACAAGTTATTTATTTTAAAAATACTGTAAGTGTTTTTGTAATAATTCCATCTTAATTCCATCTTATGAATATTATCTATACTGCACAGTGTGCACTTAATAAGTTTCACGGATATCTTGAATGTCAAGACAAAGTGCTGAGCTCTTAATTCAAAGACAAATTACTACATTCTAAAGCTGGGATCATTAAACCAAGGAGTTGGTTACTTTTTAATAATTGAGATGAATAAATAGATGTATGAATTAAGAATTCAGAGGTTTTATTTCTCTTTTGGACTTTTCACATAAATTCTAAAGCTTTGAATCACTCTGTATTTTATAGCCCAAATCTGTTATTTTATTTATGCCAGCTCAAAAGCATTGTGGAAAACCATATGAATTCAGTGACACAATTGTCCATAGTTCTTCTCCAAACTCACTGATTAAGAGACAAGTGGTTATTTATCCCAATGTATCAGGAAGATTGTTCTGTTTCTTGTTTTGTGGTTTTAATGGCTCTGTACTCATAATACTCATAAGACTCTAGTATAAACATTTATAAATTATCATTCTCCCATGCTATTATTTATACATAAGTATTAATAAAAGGCAAATTATTTTTTTTATTTCAAATATTATGATATTTTCATTACATATACTAATAGACTGGGACATTAAAATTCCACATGAAATGTACAAACTACACAAATGGTAGTAGCCAAATTAATCCTGTTAAGAGGGATACATTTCAGCAAACCTGAAAGAAAAGAAAAAAAATTAAAAAATAACACAGATTTTACTTCAAACTGTCTAAGTGAATAATGAGGACAATAAAATGAACCTTAATATATACTCAGTGAATTTTCATCAATCAATTCTTAAAGTGTCTGTAACTATAAATCAGTAGTTTATTTCGGATAGCAAATTGTTTGAAGGATCAGGTCCACAAATGATAGCATTTTAAAGGCAACATAATGGTGAGTTACTGTGTATAAAAGATGTGGATCATGCAGTCACAAGTCTTGTATGCAGACAGCATTGATAGAGTTGGGGAAATGGGGTTAAAGGAAGTGATTGATCCAGCAAAGGAAGCTTCTATATCCAGATAAGTTATGTCCTAGGTTGTATGAAAAATGTACAGTGGTGTCTTACTAAATCAACTTCCAAGGACGTCATATTGGATGGTAAAGGTATTCAAACATGGAAGACCACAATTTTGTAAGTGATATAAAAAGTGGGTACTTGACAGTGACTGTCCACCTAAATAGTAAAATAGACTGACAGACGATCTAAAGACTTAGTTAAAAACCCACTCACTGATCACTAGGAGCAAATGTGAGTTTACTAAAAGCAAGTCATCCCCAATCACCTTACTTCTTCCTTTGTGGAGTCTGTCTCAGTTGAGAGAAAAGCAGGACCTAAGCAGCAGGTCTTATTTAAATCTTTGGAGTCAGAGAATCTGGGGAGAGAAAACAAGCCAATGTCTAAGAGACTGCTGAGTAGAATCAAGTCAGACACTTTTCTCAATAAAAATCAGGTATCATTGTTGCCTCAGCCCTAAGATGGAGGACTTCACGAGGTAGTGTTTGATACTGCAAGTCACTCTTCAAAGAACTCTGCCCTTTAGCAACATGGAGTTGAAGAAGTGCAAACGTTTTTCATCAGCACATAAATGAGATAATACATTACAGATGCCATTTCAGTTTAGTTAAGAACAAAATTCTGGAAACAAGTGCATGAAGTCCCATTATTGATGAGATTTAAAAGCTAGTGTTCTTGTTCTTGTTGTTTTTCCATTAAATATACATTTTAATAAGTTTAAATCCTATGGACATTAAGGTTTAAAATGAATTAGTCTCAATATGAAGATGGTTTTAGGAGTCACCTTGATTTTATAGACAGCATTATCTAAAATTTCAAGATGATTTTTGCTGTTTTCTTAACCAGTTCTAACTTCAACAGAAGCTGAAAACGATCAAGAATCACTCTGTTTTTATCCTAGTTCCTCCTCACTCTAAACTGCAACAAACTACAGACATTTTTGCAACTCTAGTGTATTGTGCATGGTTTTAAGCCACACAAAAATAGAAAGTGTTAGTTAATAAAGATCATAAAAAGCACAGAAGAGTTTGGTTACTTTCTGGAAAATGTGCAGAAAGGTGTTCTTCAAAATATAGCATTTAAGGCAAAACATTTACACAAACCAGCTCTGATTTGATCTCTGTCAGAAACATTGTGTCATCTCTTTGATTTTTATTTGCTAGATTAAATTTCACTGAACAAAATATATGAGTAGCAGTAATTTCCTCAGGAACATTGTTATTTGAGAAAAGCATAACCACAAAAGGACTGAATAAATTCACAATAATCAAACCCAAGCTGATTACATTTAAATAAGTTTGTTAAATTATCTCACTTTTAAATTAACTGAAAACTCAAAAAATACCTATATGAAAATCGAGATTTTAAAAATAAGGACATCTTGGGGCTCCTGGGTGGCGCAGTCGGTTAAGCGTCCGACTTCAGCCAGGTCACGATCTCGCGGTCCGGGAGTTCGAGCCCCGCGTCGGGCTCTGGGCTGATGGCTCAGAGCCTGGAGCCTGTTTCTGATTCTGTGTCTCTCTCTCTGCGCCTCCCCCGTTCATGCTCTCTCTCTGTCCCAAAAATAAATAAACGTTGAAAAAAAATTAAAAAAAAAAAATAAGGACATCTTTTCATTAACTTAAATTTATCAGTTTGCCAAAACAGTGAAAATATTAGACAGTAAGCAAATTTTATCTGAAGCTTATATCTCTGGACTCTGTCCAAGAATATAAATCCAATTAATTATTACCATGTGTGCACAACATCACTACTTATTTCTTAGGCCATGAATAAATTGCAGGGTGGGAGTAGGGTTGACTTCACCTTTGATCCACAAGAACTCTTTGGAAATATCAAGGAACTAAACATTGTGTTTCCTTGGCCTTTCTGCTCTGGTCAGAAGAGAGAATACCTCTGTTTTGCCTCTGGTTTAGGCTGAGCATTGAGAAGAATACAAAGCATTTTGAAGCAGCTCTTTGGAGCAAAACTAGAACTTTTCTCTGTAGAGTGACAAAAAGGTTGTGGCATCTATACTAAAGGATCATAGTCTCTAAATAGCCCTTTAAAGGAAGCCTAGCCTTCCTGGATAACTTGTAAGGAGGTAACATGTGCCGCTTGACATCTTGCTTAATCTTTTATAAAACCTGAATGTGAAGAGTGAAGAGGAGAGATGGAAAATGTCAGAAAATGCAATTGTATCATAAGTAAGAAATGAGCAATCACATGAAGAATGTTATTCTTTCTTACCTCACCTGTAGTGACACTCATTATTTTCTCCTATCGTTGTGTCTTCTCCCTATGCTTATTATTTACTTTTAGTGTTTTCCACATTCTGTCCTTATATGGCTTCTTGTTTTAGTTGACTTTCTCTGCCTATGGAATCTTAACTTACTGTGTACTTTTTTTCTCTCTATCTCATCCCTTCACCTTCCCAAATCCTTCACCTTTGCCTTCTGTCATTGATAGTGCAGCATTTGCACAACCCTTCAAACTCCCCTTTGAACATTCAGCACACCTTCTTGATCTGTAAGAGAACTACATCTCCACTAAGGACACTGCTTCCCCTGCACACCACCCAAGAAGTATACACTTTCCCTCAAACCCCTGGGCCCCAGAGTGAGATATTTCCTCATTTCCATTGTTAATGACCTCTTGTTTCCCTTTTATTAGAACTCCTGGATCCCAAAAGTATATCACCTAGCTCTACTGAATCTCATGTCATACCCCTGATTTCTGGGAGTACCATTGCCATTCTTTTGTGTGTGTGAATTCAATATTCAGGCAGATTAGTCCCAGCACTCTCACCTCTAAATTATTTCAGCATGTCTACACTAATGATATGGTCAACCTCATTACCTTATTCATTCACCCCCTTTGGTCAGTATTCTTTTCGTCCTCCTTCAGTAGTTGAAATTCCATTGTCATTCATTACATTTATTCTCTTGTATCTCTATCTCTCTTGCCCCTCTCTCCTTTCATGACACTCTCTTGAGCAAAACTAAAATCCTGATTAACTTAGTCTTTCTTTTTCATACCTATATCTGTACAGCTGAATACCATAAGGAAAATCTCAGAACACTATTCACTGCTCTCTCCTTAATGTTATGGCCACAAATGTCAAGTTGGCTCCTAATACTGCCTTTTAGTCATACCACACTTCAGGAGTCCAGGTACTTTCCCACTTTCTTGGATAACTATTTCACACCTTATTTCTTTTTTAGCCTCCAATATCTTCTCTCTCAGCTTCCCATTCATTGATGATTTGGTTTCTAATTTCACCAAGAAAGCTCGAGCATTCAGAAGAGAGCTTCTGAAGACAGCCGTTCACCTTTCAGCATCTGAACCCACATGTCTGTCTTACTCTTTGTTACACAGAAGAGTATCCACAGTCCTGTGTACACTAGAACCCACCCCTATTGCCTCTCCAGAACATTGTGCTGACATTTCTCTCCTCTGTTTCTAGATTATCAGTATTTTGCTCTCTATTGGCTCATTTCTCTCAGCCTACAAATATGTTCTCCCTACTCTTAAGAGAAAGAAATCCTTCTCTTGACACCTCTTCCCAATTATCTACCTCACTGTTTTTACAAAATCCTTTTCACAAAAAAATCTACAGAAGAGTAGTTTATATTTTCTAATACCTGTCCTTGATCCTCTTCAGCCCTTACTCTAGAGACAATGTTTGCTTTATACTCCATAAAAAAGGTGCTCCTTTCAAGTTCACCAATCCCTCCATGTTGTAAAATCAAAGAGTAAGTATCAAAATCTCATCTTACTTGACTTACTAGACAGTATTTTCCACAGTTGGTCACTTATTCCTCCTTGACATACTTTCTTCTCTAATGCTTTAGAACATTACAAACTACTGTTTTCTTTTGTTTTGTTTTCCTAACATGTCAATCATTTCTTCCCAGTGTCCTTTGCTGACTCTGCCTCTTCTCCCTGATCTCTAAATATTGTAATGCCAAAGGACTAAGGTCTTGGATCCTCTTATCTTCAATAGCTACACTCATTTCTTTGGTTTCTCATTCAGTCTCAAGGTATTATATCTGTTGAGATATATATATATATATATAATATATATTATATATATAACTATGTGTGTATATATATATATGTATATATATATACAAAACTATGTATATGTATATATGTATATATATGACATCCCATATTCCAGGCTTATATATCCAACTGCAGCCTGCTGGACATCTCCACATGAGTGTCTAATTGACACTGAAACCTGAAATAGCCCAAACTGAACTCTTAGGCTGGACATCTCAACCTCATTTTATGGCAACTCTATTTTCCAATTGCTCAGGTCAAAATCATTATAGACATCCATGACTCCTTTCAATCTCCCATATCCTAACAAAGCCTGGTAGCTCAGACTTTGAAACATTCAGAACGTATCACTCTGCTACCCACTGCTACCATGGTGGTGGAAGTTATTTTGTACTCTTGTTTGGATTACAATGGCAATTTCTAATTGTCTCTTTAACACTTGCTTCCTACATCTATTCTCAATCAACTAGTAAACAGGAAAGTTCTAAAATGTGACTCAGGCCATGACAGAATTCTGCTCAAATTCCTTTAATATTTCACTGCTTCTATCTGAACAAGTCAAGGTTCCTAAGGTGGCCTACAGCCCTACATCTTCTGCCTGCTATGTGATGACTTCCTAGTCTATTTCTCCAACTCTCCTCTGATGTCCACATCAGTATTTCTAAAAGGTTCCTAGATATGTCCATGTGCAGGTCCTACTTAAATAATGAATGCTATAAAACACACTTAACTCCATACTACCAACATCAGCCTCAGGTTTGGTTACTCTGTCACAGTGTCCCCCTACTCCTAAGGACAGAAGTCATGTGTCAGCTCAGCTTCTTCCCTGATATGCACAATTTACAAATTTACCACTGAGCTTCTTGTGTCTGCATTCTTTTTGCATCTTAATGGCAAGTATTTCAGATAAGACTTTGGTAATTTCTTTCATGGAAAATTACAGTAATCTCTGAAATACCTTGGAAAAACATTGCTTGTCAATTTTAATCTTTCAACTCTATTACTATATTCCCAGAATGATGATTTTTAAAGCACCAATCTAACTGTATCATTTCATTTTTTGTTTAAAAGTTTTTGATGACTCTTGGTCTTTTAAAGAATATATTTTCAATTCATTATTGTGGCATAGAAGACCTTTCCTTTCTGACCACAGCCTTTCCTTTTCAGGCACTCTTCAGTTTAATTCACTTATCAATTTATTTAATGTATGCTAGAGGGGCTACTCTATGCCATACCCTATGCTAATTTTTTTTAAAGAATACATCTTTTTTTTTCAATTTCTTTAATGTTTATTGATTTTTGAGAGAGAGAGAGAGAGAGAGTGCGAGCAAGAGAGGGGCAGAGAGAGAGGGAGACACAGAATCCGAAACAGGCTCCAGACTCTGAGCTGTCAGTACAGAGCCCAACGTGGGGCTGGAACCCGCAAACCGTGAGATCATGACCTGAGCCAAAGTCAGACGCTTAACCGACTGAGCCACCCAACCGCACTGTCCCAACAGTTTATTTTTGCTTTTGTTTCCCTTGCATCAGGAGACATATCTAGGAAAAAGTTTCTACAGCCTGTGTCAGAGAAATTATTTCCTGTTCTCTCTTCTTGGCTTTTTATGGTTCCAGGTCTTACATTCAGGTCCTTAATACATTTTGAGTTTATTTTTGTGTATGATATAAGAAAGTGGTCCAGTTCCATTTTTTTGCATGTTGCTCTCCAGCTTCCCCAACACCATTTGTTGAAGAGACTGGTGTTTTTATTTTCCCATTGCATATTCTTTCCTGCTTTTTTGAAGATTAATCGACCATATAATCATGGATTTATTTCTGGGCTCTCTATTCTGTTCTATTGGTCTACGGGTTTATTTTTGTGTCAGTAGCATACTGTTTTGATTGCTACAGCTTTATAGTAGAACTTGAAACCTGGAATTGTGATCCCTTCATTTTGTTTTTCTTTTTCAAGATTCCTTTGGCTATTTGGGATCTTTTGTGGTTCCATACACACTTTAGCATTATTTGTTCCAGTTCCATGAAAAATGCTGTTGGTATTTTCATAGGGACTACATTAAATGTATAGATTTTTCCGGGTAGTATAGACATTTTAACAATATTTGTTTTTACAACCCATGAGCATATGAATGCCTTTACATTTCTTTGTGTTGTCTTCAATTTCTTTCATTAGAGTTTTATAGTTTTCAGTGTACAGGTCTTTCACCTGTACACTGGTTAAGGTTATTCCTAGGTATTTTTTTTTTGGTGCAGTTATGAATGGGACTGTTTTATTAATTTATTTTCTGCTGTTTCATTATTAGTGTGCGGAAGTGCGGTGGATTTCTGTATATTGATTTTGTACCCTGAAACTTTATGGAATTCATCTATCAGTTCCAGTAGTTTTCTGGTCAAGTCTTGTGGGTTTTCTGTATATAGTAGCATGTCATCTGCAAATAGTGAAAGTTTTACTTCTTTCTTGCCAATTTTGATGCTTTTATTTCTTTTTTATGTCTGATTGCTGTGTCTAAGACTTCTAATTCTATGTTGAGTAAAAGTGATGGGAGTGGACATGCTTATTTTGTTCTTGACCTGAGGGAAAAAGCTCTCTGTTTTTCCACATTGACTATGATGTTTACTGTGACTTTTTCATATAAGACTTTTATTATGTTGAGGTATACTTCCTCTAATCCTACTTTCTTTTGGGTTTTTATCAAGAATGGATGTTATATTTTGTCAAATACTTTTTCTGCATCTTTTGAAATGATCACATGGCTTTTATACTTTCTCTTATTGACGTAATGTATCACAATGATTAATTTGCAAATATTGAACCATGCTTGCATCCCAGGAATAAATCCCACTGATAATGAGGAATAATTTTTTCAAGTATTGTGGAATTTGGTTTCCTAACATTTTGAGGATTTTTGCATCTATGTTCATCAGAGATCTTGGCATGTAGTTCTCTTCTTTGTATGATATCTTTTTCCAGTTTTGGTATCAGGGTAATGCTGGCCTCATAGAAAGAATTTGGAAATTTTTCCTCTTTTTCTATATTTTGGAATAGTTTGAGAAGAATAGGTATTAACTCTTCTTTAATGTTTGGTAGAATTTGCCTGTGAAGCCATCTGGTCCTGGACTTTTGTTTGTAGGGAGTTTTTTTTTTTTTTTTACTGATTCAATTTCATTGCTGTTAATAGATCTGTTCAAATTTTCTGTTTCTTCCTTCTTCAGTTTTAATAGTTTATATGTTTATAGGAATTTATCCATTTATCCTAGGTTGTCCAATTTGTTGGCATATAACTTTTCATAATATTGTCTTGTAATTGTTTGCATTTCTGTGGTGTCACTTATTTCTCCTCTTTTATTTGTGATTTTGTCCACGTTCTCTTTTTTTATGAGTCTGTCTAGAGGCTTATCAATTTTGTTGATCTTTTCACAGAATTAGCTCTTGGTTTAATTGATCTGTTCTATTGTTTATTTTAGTTTCTATATTATTTATTTCAGCCCTAATCTTTATTATTTCCTTCCTCCTGCTGGTTTTGAGTCTTGTTTTTTCTTTTTTTTTTCTAGCTCCTTTAGGTGCAAGGTTACCTTATTTATTTGATATTTTTCTTGTTTCTTAATATGGGCCTGTATTACTATAAACTTCCCTCTTAAAAAGGTTTTGTTGCATCCCAAAGATTTCGGACTGTTGTGTTCGCATTTTCATTTGTCTCCATGTATTTTTTTTATTTCTTCTTTGTTTCCTTTGTCAACCCATTCGTTGTTTAGTAGCATGTTATTTATCCTTCATGTATTTGTGACCTTTCCATATTTTTCCCTTGTAATTGATTTCTAGTTTCATAGCATTGTGGTCAGAAGAAATACATGGAATTACTTCAATTTTTTTTCAATTGTTGAGACTTTTTTTGGAATAATATGTAATCTTCTCTGGAGAATATTCCATGTACACTTGACATGAAGGTGTATTCTGCTGTTTAGGATGCAGTGTTCTTAATATATCTGTTAAATCCATCTGGTCTAGTGTGTTCTTGAAAAGTCACTGTTTTCTTGTTTATTTTCTATTTGGATGATTTGTCCAATTGTCCATTGTAAGTGAGGTGTTAAAGTCCCTTACTGTATCCTATTACTACTGATTAATTTCTTTATGTTTGTTATTAACTGTGTTATGTATTTGGGTGCTTCCATGTTCAATGCATAAATATTTACAATTGTTATATAGTCTTTTTGGATTGTCCCTTTTATTATTATATAGTGTCTTCCTTTGTCTCTTGTTTTAGTCTTTGTTTTCAAGTCTATCTTGTCCAATGTAAGTATTGTCACTCCAGCTTTCTTTTAACATTAATTTGCATGACAAATGTTTCCCCATCCCCTCACTTTCAATCTGCATGTATCTTTAGCGCTGAAAGGAGCCTGTTTTAGGCAGCATATAGATGGGTCTTGTTTTTTTTTAATCCATTCTGTCACTCTATGTCTTTTGATCAGAATGTTTAGTCCATTTACATTCAAAGTAATTTTTGTTAATTATGTATTTATTTATATTTTGTTACTTGTTTTTGTGGTTGTTTTATAGTTTTTCTCTGATTCTTCTCTTGCTCTCTTTCATGGTGTGCTGACTTTCTTTAGTGATACTCTTGTATTCCTCTTTTTTCTCTATGTCTATTGCTGCATTTTGATTTGTGGTTACCATTAGATTTGTATTTAAATATCTTCTGTGTATAGCAGTCTATATTAAATTGATGATCTTGTAAGTTTTAGGTTTATGGTGTCATATTTTACATCTTTTTTATAGATCAGAAAGGGGTGGCAGGGTATATTCTGACTTATTTTTACAGATATATTTATTTTTATTGCTTATGTGTTTTCTACTTTTCAAGCTCTTCCTTATTTATGGTCTTTCCTTTCCAGTTAAAGAATCCCCTTTAACATTTCTTGTAAGTCTGGTTTAGTGATCATGAACTCCTTTAGCTTTTGTTTGTTTGAGAAACTTTTTATCTCTTCTTCTAATCCAATTGATAGTCTTGATGCATGAAGTACTCTTGGCTGAAGATTTTTTTTCTTTAAACACTTTGAATATATCCTACCACTCTAGGATTTCTGTTTCTGCAAAGTTTCTGCTGAAAAGTTACCTGATAGCCTTATGGGGTTTTTCTTGTATGTAACTGTCTTCTTTTATTGCTTTTAAAATTCTCTCTTTATCATTACTTTTTGCCATTTTAATTACTATGTGTCTTGGTGTGGACCTTCTTGGATTGATTTTATTAGGGGATTTATGGACCTCCTCGATCTGGATGTCTATTTCCTTCCCCAGACTAGGGAAGTTTTCAGCTATTATTTCTTCAAATATATTTTCTGTCCCCTTTTCTCTCTCTTCTCCTCCTGAGATCCCTATCCTGTGAGCATTATTATGCTTGATGGAGTCACTGAGTTCTCTAAATCTATTCTTATTTTTCATAATTCTTTCTCTCACCTGCCCAGCTTGATTATTTTCCATTACTCTGTTCTCCATGCTGCTAATTTGTTCCTTTGCTTCCTCTATCCTGCTGTTTATTCCATTTAGTGTATTTTTAATTTCATTTATTGTGTTCTTCATTTCTGATTGCTTCTTTTCTATCTCTTTGTTAAGGTCTCACTGATGCTCTCCACTGTTTTCTCAAGTCCAATAAGTACTTTTATGATCATTAATTTAAATTCCCTATCATGTATATTACTTTTATCCATTTCATTTAGGTCTCTCTCTGTGGTTTTGTCCTATTATTTCATTTGGGGCGTTTTCTTCTATTTCCGCATTTTTTTCTAACTCTATTTTTCTGTGTTACAAAAGTCAACTATGTCTTCTCTCTTGAAAGTAATGACCTTATAAAGAAGAGGTCCTGTAGTACCCTGAAGTGCAGTGTTTGCTATTCACTAAAACTTGGTGTTTCAGGGAGTGTCTCCTATGTGTGTTGCATTTGCCCTGCTGTTGTGTTCTGGCTGCTTTTTCCTTCAGTCCAGTGTTCTGCAGAGGCTCTCTTTGCCTGTGTAGGTAGTTTTGTTCCTTGGCTAGCGTGGTGCACACAATTTTAACAAGGTATGTGTGGGTCTGCTTGAGAAATGAGACCAGCAGTCACCACTGCAGGGACTGGGGCTATGTAGGCAGTGTAAGCACCTTTTTTTTTTTTCATTTTTTTTTCAACGTTTATTTATTTTTGGGACAGAGAGAGACAGAGCATGAACGGGGGAGGGGCAGAGAGAGAGGGAGACACAGAATCGGAAACAGGCTCCAGGCTCTGAGCCATCAACCCAGAGCCCGACGCGGGGCTCGAACTCCCGGACCGCGAGATCGTGACCTGGCTGAAGTCGGACGCTTAACCGACTGCGCCACCCAGGCGCCCCAGTGTAAGCACATTTTTAACAAGGTGCACCTCAGACTTCCACAAGCCCCACTGTTGCATCTGTTGCCACTGCCACCACCAGGACTAAGGCCCCACAAAGTGCATGAGTCAGTAGACATGATGTTGGCAAGGTTTCCAGAGGTCTTATAGAGGAGACCCACAGCACTGGGACTGAGGCAGAGGTGGCTGGAAAGGGTAGATCCACTGAACCATGGGAGTGTGGGGCTTGGTATAGGCATATTAAGTAGTGAATATCAATATTTCCCTAGTTCCCACAGGTGGCTTTGTGTTTATCCTGAGGGGCAGGAGAGGGAAATGGCACATGCCTGCTCCTTTGTTCCTGGAGAGTTTTTCCTGTGATCCTTACCCCTCTGAGACAGGCCCTGAGATGAGTAAATAGCCCTTTCTCCTGTATGACCCAGGTATTTTTCAAACTACCACTTCTACATTGTATCTCCATACAGTCCACTTTGCTCCTGGCTTTCAAGTTCTTTTTAAGATAAGAATATTCTTCCAATAGCCTTCTTTCTTTTTTCCACATTTATGAATCAAAATCAATGAAAAAGTATCTGATATTTAATAGTCTGGGTTTTTCCAGTAAAATCTCTGGCATATGTAATACATATCTGTATATGTGTGTTTATATGTGTGTATACATATATACCTGTTATAACTTTTCAATGGCTCTCAGTTTTCATTTTTCATCTGTTATCCCTAAATACCTTGAAAATTGAGTCTCTTCTGTTTTTAGGTTACATATTTATGAAATTATACCTATTTTTTGGTTAATTAATTTGTATGTTAAAATGTGGTTCTCTATACATCATGCTGATAATTCTCTCCCTCACGCATTTCTGGAGAAGGCAAACAATTTACTTGTCTTTCAGGCCCTGATTCTGTTGAGAATTGCCCACCTGCAGCCAAACGCCTTAATATATATCCTACATTCATAGTTATATCTCCACAAGGCACCAACTTCCTCTCCTCTTTTCTGCACAGGTATTGGATGTCAGTATCTCATTTACTACCATATGATTGCAAACTGCTCTCTTTTGTAAGGGTTACATACTAAACGCTCTTATCTTTGCATCCACCATAATGTAACTTCCTTTCCTTTTCTTAGTTTATAATAAACTTTCTCTCTTTTGAAACTTATTTTGAGAAAGAAAAATATATTAACATATAGTTCCTGAGTATATTTATGGCTAGGAGTGTAGCTATTTACCCACTAGTACTCAGATTTGTCAAATTCAAACTGGAGGTATTTGTGGATATATCCGCACGTATATCTATCTATCTATCTATATATTTTTAAAATACACATTCATATATTACATATTTGTATATCCACATGTATGTCTCTTTATATATTTTAAAACTACATATACATGCATATATATTTACATATTTGTCTGGAAAAATTAGGAAATATGTGCTTTGAGTTTGCCTCAATAATGCAAGCTCCTGTTTTGTCAGGTATCTGGAAAATAACTTCTATTCTTAAAATTGTTTCCTTCAGTGTATCATAGTATAAATAATATACACAATACCTTACTGTTTCCTTTTTCCAATTTCACTGGATAGTCAAGTTTTTCCACATTCATTTTCAGGCTCAAGTTTGTTCTTTTTCATCTTTTCTCTTTAGCCTCAGCATGGGAAATATGTTCAAATAACATTACTGTTTCAAAAATGTAACTCTAAAAGAAGTAGGCACTATATTTTTTATATACCTCACATATAATTAAACCCACCAGGCAAATCTGTCAATTCCTGGTAAACTCCCCATTGGTGCAAGACCTCACAGCATATGTGTGTGCCCAAAAGGACACATCATATATCTACTCATGTTCCTGTGTGCTGCCAGTTCTTTGAATTACAAAACATCTCTTTTATATTGTTTTTCCCCATTCAGAATAGCATGTGGACAAGGTGAAGATGTAGCTACATTTGTGTTTCAGACAATCACACATGATTCATGTATTAATGCAAAGATGTTCAAGATAGGAACTTTCCTCTTTCTAGCATCTTTCCTCTGAAGTAAATTACTGAGTGAAAATTAAAACAACAACAACAACAACAACAACAACACAAGAAAACAGAAAGCAATTATAATCTTTATCTAGCCCCATCATATATCACCAAAGGTGGAGAAAGGCAAGTGGAGAATAATTGGATCTCAAATACTCTTGCCACATCAGGTTTTCTTACTTAGAAAGGACCTCCCATCTCTCTAGATCTGCTGTCTGTGGGTCCCAGGTGTGGTTGAGATTTAGATTAATAAAGACACCTCAAGGCACAAGAAGACATTCTGAACATGATTAGTAAATGTCCATTGCTTTCCTGGGCAGACAATATATAGTCAGTCAATTTAAGTCTGCACAAAAATGACCTCTGAGGCCCTTTTGCAGTCCTGAAATTGTATTATGAGGATACAATTAAGCTGAGCGAGTTTCTAATGGGTGCACCTGCTCCCCTTCTCTTAAGGGAATGGCAACAATAGAATGGACTAACAAATTGACAAGTTGAAGGTGGTATTGGTGCAATATTTTGAATGCTTTGCCTCATAATTTTGCCTATTAAAAACACAGCTGGTATATAAGGGAGATTTGTAAGAGCACGTGTTTTGAAATTCAGGTTTGGTTTACTTGTAATATATGAAATCATTTCAGTTTGTATATATAAGATTGTGCACGGAGTGTATGCAAAGATGACGTGATGTCTCAGAGGTAACGTTTATTTTATTATTTGAAAGAGATATCCCAATATTACTAGAACTCAAGGATAAAGTAATACTTTATATTTTAGTGGTTGGGGCAAAAAGTATGCATCTCTTTGCATGTGTAAAATAAACCTGAATCTGAAGTCTGAGAAATAGTTCCCAAACACAAGTGGACCCTATCTTGTCTCTGCTCTCTGGTAATTAAGTCTAACATGCAAAATAGATTCAAGTAATAAATGACTAGTCCTATCTAATGAGCTGCTCATTTCATTGTTTGCCTCAATTCAAAGGTGACTGACATAAAATACAAGCCAAAAGGACATATCAAAGCAAAATTGCGTCTCTCCATTGATATTGCAATTTGTGGGGCTCCTAGTCAAAGGGGAGATGACTTAAAGCACTGAAGATTAAGATGGGTCATTTCCCTAACCTTTAAAATAACTGTGATTGAAGAATTGGCTATCAGGCAGCTGGAAAAGAGCAATGTCGTATTGTATTGTTGCTCTGAAAAATGGTGTTAAGGGAGTATTCACAGAAATGTTTGAAGGCTGGAAGCTAGGACATCTTGAGAGCTTTCCCACTCGTGACCTTTCACTGTACCCATTATGGACAGAAAGGAATGTCAGGATGCACCAAGGGCAATTTTCTAGAGAAAAGTCAGAAGGGGTTGATAGGAATGGAAGTTGACCTTTTCTACAGCACCATTCCCTTGTCAATGCTTCATAAATACAGATATACCAACCTGCTGCTGCCCTTCTATGACACGCTCTGATTTAGAAAAAAAAAAGATTATTTATCAGTTTTAATTTCAGTTCAGAGTTTTTAATTCTTTGTGATGATTAGTTCATACCAAAGTATTCATTGACGTTCTTTGAGATCCCCTAACATAGTCATATATATTTTAAAAAGAAGAAGAAAGGGAGGGAGGGAAGGAGGAAGGGAGGAAGGAAGGAAGTCATCTGTTTCTACCAGTTGTGTGTTTGCACACCGCCTACCTGGAAACCTATTCACCCCTACAGATGGTCACATTGTCACACTTGGGTGTTAATTTCTCTGTTCTCCTTGTTCCAGCTGTTATTTTCTAGGAGGGCAGAAAGTCTCTCAGAAACAAGTACTATCAAGACATGTCTTCCCATCTGTAGTACATAAAGATGTATTTATATCTTGCTATTAAGTGTGCTGTTTACTAAGCATCCCTCTTGTAAATTTTACAATCCTCTGGGAGAAATAGAGTTCTTTTCTGTATTTCATTCACTCTGTTACCATCTCTAATTCACTGAGGCAGGCAGATAATATTAGAGTGACAATTTTAATGCAGACAGAGTATTCAGGCAAATATGGTACAGATCTGAAACAGCCAAACATTGTTTCTGTCCTACTACAGACTTATATCTTTTAGGTGAATTATATCTTTTTACCCATAAACCCTTATAAATGTTATTTTGGCATCAGATTATAAATTCTCTTTTGCTTACATCATCTTTCTAATGAATTAGTGAGATTAATGAGGCACACAAATAAAGAGTCTTGGTCTTAAGATATTATGAAGTGCAAGTATTCCTCCATGAGAGCCAAATGGAAAATTAATTTTCCTTTTTCAGAATTGGCAAAGCAGAAAACAAGACTGGAACATCACCTCAAGGCTTGTTTAAGCAAAGTGTCTCATGCATTCTAACACTGTTTCCTGCTCCATTAATGCTTTAATATGAAAATCTCTGATGTTCAGCCTCATCCTATTTTATCCCCCTGCCAACTCCCTTCTTTAATGGCAGATTCCAAAATGTTCTCTCAGGTAGGAATGCTGCCGTCCAGGCTGAAACATCAGGGATATTTTCCCCAGAAGAAACAGGTAGCATCAAATCAAGGAGATTATTGGACACAGAGCAGTTAGCAGCCAGTTGCTGATTGTATTAGTTTGCTAAAGCTACTATAACAAAGTACTACAGACTGAATGCCTTACCAAAGCATAAATTTATTGCCTCATAGTTCTAAATGCTAGAGATCTGAAATCAAAATCTTAGCAGAGTAGGCCCTTTTTGAGGACTGTGAGGGAAGGAACTGTTCTAGGACTCTGTCTTTGGCTAGTGGATGCCCATTTTCTTTCTGTATCTGTTCACCTGGAATTTTCCCTGTGTATGTTCTATGTCCAAATGTCCCCTTTAATAAGGATACCAGTACTACGGCATTAGGGGCTCACTGTATTCCAATCTGACCTCATCTTAACTAAATATATCTCTAACAACTCTATGTTCAAATAAGGTCTCAATCTGAGATCCTGGGGGACTAGGATATCAACATATGAATTTTGCGAGACTAATTCAACCCATAATACTTATATATTTTAGGGACATTCCTCCTGCTTCCAAAAGAATATGAAAGGGGTATTCAACATTATATAACCTTGGAAAGGAAAATTGAAGCCACAGAGAAATACATTATATCCCATCATAATGGCTAAGAACCCACATGTCTTTCAGTACTAGAATAGATACATGAATTGTGAAATATTCATTGCAGTAAGGCTTTGGAGCAACCAGTTTATAAAATGGTCCAACCACGTTGAGAAAATGCTTCGTGCTATCTACTAAAATCACTTATCCTATAACCGCAAAATTTCAATCATAGACAGGTACCAAAGAAAAATGAGGGCATATGTTCAGCAAAAGGCATATACAAGAATGTTTACAGCAGCTTTATTAATAAAACCAAAAAAATTGGAAACAACCAACATATCCTACAATAGTAGAATGGATAAGTGAATTTTGATATGGTCAGTGGACTATAACACAGTGATTAAAAAGAACAATCTGCTACAGGCAACATCAAAGCTAATCTTATAGACACAATGTTAAGCAAAACATCCTATAACAAATAAATAGATGCTATAAAGTCCTACTCATATGAAGTTCAGAAACAGTGATAAAAATCAGGATAAAGATGACCTCTGGTGGAGTGGTATTGACTGTGGAGCAGTAAGCACATGAGAAAAAAATCTTGTGGTATATTTACTGTTCTATATTTGATCTGGGCAGTAGTATGGTAGGTGTATACCATATTTTTGTATATGTGTTATACCTCAAAAAAAGTTGAAATCACACAAAAATACAATAAAAACTAAAGAAGAGATCCAGTAACTTGTAAAATACTATTCCCATAAAACCATTAATACAGAATTTAAAAAGCAAAAACTTGTAGTAAAGACAGAATCTGGTCTTAGCCTCTAGTTTTAGGATTTTATGCTAAATGGCTCCATGACTCTGCTATAACAAGTAATGGGGAAATTCCCACTTAACCTGATAAACACAGCTTGCTCCCTATTTGTTTAACCTAAAAAGTAGTGGCAGTGTGATGGTTTCTTCCTCCTGTTCTGCCCCATCCCACCCTTCTCTCAGACATCATGCCCACACTATGTTCTCCTCATTTAATATATATCAGGAAATTTCCATTTAATAATGGGCATTTATGGAAAATATAGGGCTCAGGGGGATGATTAAGATGTTCCTATATGATACATTTATTTTCAATCTTTTACATTTGAATCAAAAGTCAAGGCCCAGGCCTGGGGCATGTTCAGCTCATGCCAAAATACCAGAAGGGGAATATTTCCATTGGAATGACTCAGGCTACTCACCAAATATTTACACATCCTTTCACACCCTTAACTCTGCAATGAAGAATTTGTGAATTTGGAGGTATTCCAGAATCATATAAATCCCTCTATTTTGAATTCAAAACCAACTCTCTTGAAAAAGAAGACTAATCCTTGTTGAAAGCATCAGAAACATTGTTTATAAATGTCAGGATATAAGGATTCTAAATAATTTCCCTGGCATTTCCTATGGTTCTTCATAGGAAGAATATATACTCACCAGGTTAAGAAGTTGAATCTTAAGGAACTCCACAGGATTTTAATACTGGGTTGTGCATAAAGGAAGGAACCTTTTCTTGGGTCCATCAAATAGTAAGCCGGTATATGGTTTTAAAGTGTTACAGGAAGTCCTCTTTATTTCTCTTTATTGTGTTAATCAATTACCTAATTAATTGCTTTCTTAGCAGTAAGTCCTAAGGCAAGCAATCACCTCTGACTCTTAGGAGAGCAGTAACTTGTAGCCTTAATTCCTCCTGAGCCCAAGTATCAAAAATAGTAGGTCAAAGACAATAAAGAATTGTTAAAAAAGATTAAATATTTCGATTAACAGACTATTAATAACATAAAAATAGTTTTAGTAGGGTGATATTAGAATTAAATCCTTAAGGTTTTAGTGGTTAAAATTTGTATAAATGACTAATATCATTGGCTGGGCTAAGTATGAACTCCACATAGTAATTTCAAATACTGCTGCCATATATTTTGGATATTTTTCTCCTCCAAATCAGTAAAATGACTGTTACCACCCTTGGTGAATGCTTCTAGTCAGGATGGAATAATGGTGAAGTTTGGTCCAGTCACTCTTCTATTTCATTCTTGCTCTAAAACCCAGGAGCCTACTTGTCAAGGATGGCCTCCCTGGCAGGAACAGCCCACTGTGCCATCTCTCTGGTGAAGGGGAAGCCATGCTCCTCAAATCAGACTTTTATAAAGTAGTTAAGGAAGAATTTAATATTGGGAAATTCAGACAACTTTAAGAGACAATTGAAGGTAAGGATCCATCTCTTAATCTCCATCTAATCATATCACATAACTGTTTGCTGGCTTTACTTCTCTAATGCTGGTCTTGTCTAGAGTATTAAGACAAAAATGGTAAAAGAGTAGGGTGGTGGAAATCATCCATGAATACAAGCTTTGCTTTCTATGAATCTAGGATATAGGGCTGTGATATTCTGTTATATCTCTGGTTCCAGCAGCTGTGGAAGTGCAGGTGTATGTCTTCTTGATAGTGAGAAGTAGATATGTTGTTAAATCAATTCCTTCTCTAGGGGTTTCTTCCGTTGAAGCTTCCTGTGACACATGTAGGAGATTTATGGCAGGAAACAGTTTAGAATTGGGCCCGGTGTGAATACTTTTATTAGGCCCAACATGCACTGAAATAAAGTCCTACTGCTGCTGGGACAGTTTGCAAACACTCTTACTTATGAGTGTGTTTCTAATTCCCAAGAGCCCATCTCATTCCTGCACACAAAGCTGCCTGGGAAGAAGTCAGCTGGATTATGTAAGTAAACCGTGATTGTATTTTATTGTGCATGGCCAGTGGATTAAGAGATAGATTCATTATGTACTAGAGATGAGGGTATTTACCCCCTCCCTCAGTGCTCTGACATCTAAAGCACTAACACAGGTTTTTAAATAATATATGAGCAAGTACTGGACCTTTTCCTCTCCCAGGACTCTCCTCAAAATCAGATCCTTGATATTAGAGCATGTGGAATTCCCCATTGACTAAGTCCCTGGACAGCATACAGGAGTGAATACCACCAAAATCACTTTCCTCTGCAGCTGCAAAATAATGACCACAAAATAGTTTCTCAAAACAAAGAAAACATGGACTTACAAAAGAGTACTTGAAGGAAAAAAAAATTGTCCTCACCATGTCAAAACTTTTAATTAAAGAAAAATATTTAGAAAATTAGTGATGTATAGATTTCCTATCCTCAAATGTCAGTTTGTTCATTCTTCTGTGTTGATATTTTATCAGGACTCCATATAACATGGCAACTTAACAATATAAATACTTTTGTTATTTACTTTTTTACCATGTGCCTGAAAAATGTTGAGTAATTGAGGTCAGAAAGTGTCAGTTCTTAATTCATTTACTAATTGCGATATTATTTGGGAGAACTTAGATTGTACCTAATTTTTTTTGTTAGATACTAGAGTTCTGAAAGGAGAAGTGGGAAGGGCATTGCTTATAAACACTGTTTTTGTTGTAGGAAATACCTTCCTAAATCTTCTTATTTCTTGCTAATAATTGGTAGGTAGGTAGGTAGGTAGGTAGGTAGGTAGATAGATAGGTAGATAGGATTATAACTATCTGGGACACCTTGGCATATGGAGAAAATGTAGGCAGCACCAAAGTTTTGGGTGAGACTTTATCTAGAATTAGTGGATGAAAATAACCATGTTTCTCATATAATTTTCTGAGCTATCAATTTAGAAATAATTTCTTTGGATTAAAACACAGGCTGCTTCGGTCAGAGGAGAATATAATTAGAAAATGTTTAATGCTAATAGAAGCAAGGTAATGAATTTGAAAACCTGTCCATTATCTTACAAAATCTGCATATAGCATGTGGTTATTTGCACATAAAACAAAGCTATATAATCAGTATGATGAAAGATCCACAATCACAGAAGCAGAAAAGGCTTAGTAAAATATTGTCCTACTGATGAGAATAGTAATTATGTGCCATAAAGAATTATGTAAAACCTACAAGGCCAGCTATGGAAATTCATGTTATCCCCAAAGTATAAGTCACATAATGATTATTGTAATGTTCTAGCCAAGAATTTTGGGAATAAAACACTTAACAAAGCATGGAAATCTTCTCAGAGCATATTCAAGGCAATTTTCCATTCTGAACTTTGGAAGACTGAGAAATATAACTAGAAGAAAAGACAGAGATAAAAGCAGGGAGGCCTCCCAGGACAAACAATGAGTTTGTTTTGTATAATGCAAAATAGAGGCAGGAAAAAAAAAATCTACTCTCAGAACATTAAGTATTTAATCTTAAAACAGGAGTCTTGTGATGTACCATACAAAGACAAAAAAGTTAAAACACATTCATGTACAATATCTATTGTACTATTAATTATAATCAGTCATATTTTGTATTCAAGTTCCTTTATTGGTAATATTGTTTTAAATCATATCAAAGTAAAACATAGTTTAGATTGGTCCTGATGGGGCATCTGGATGGCTCAGTCAGTTAAGCATCTGACTTTGGCTCAGGTCATGGTCTCCTGGTTTGTGAGTTCGAGCCCAGCATCAGGCTCTGTACTGACAACCCAGAGACTGGAGCCTGCTTCAGATTCTGTGGCTCCCTCTCTCTCTCTGTCCCTCCCCGACTCGTGCTCTCTCTTAAAAATAAGTAAACATTAAAAAAATTGGGACTGAAAAGATAAAAGTAAATATTTTGTCACTTTGTGATTCATTCTGTATAATTATAGTGGTATCACACTTTAAGAAGTACCATCTTAATATGTAAAAAACACATTTGACACATACTTTTGGTTCTTGTCTTTTTTTTTCTTGCATCAAGAAAACTTTGTTTTAGAATTGAGAGAATACCCTAATTTCAATATCTATCTGTAAATCACTTAGTCATACTTTTTGTTCATATGTTTGTTTGTTGTTGTTTTTGTTTTGTTTTTTACTGCCATGTAACGGGAGAGATATTCAGGTTGTTGAAAAAAGTGTGAACTTATCACCTCTGGTAGAACTTCCTTACCCAGTCCTTACTTGAATCTAGTATACACTCAACCTTGTTCCTGAATTATTCCATAATTCTCAAAATTACATTAAGTAGATCCATGAAGGAAATTTAAAAAAAAATGCTGTCAGCTTATTGGTGAATGCATTCCTGAATTATTCCTTATTTTAATGATAGTTTTCCCCCAAATTCAATAATCACAGAGTATTTATAAAAAAAAAAAAAAGCAGCTGCCAACTCAGTACCACCATTCAGTGAAAAATTGCCCTTACAAGAGCAGGTCTCTCCAAAGAGTGGCTCTGTGCTTATTTGAGAAACCATAAATTATGTTGAAATTACTGCAGATGTATGTGAAAACCATAGGAATATCAGACAAGTTCATTGTAAATAGTGATATTGTTTTCTTAGTTTTCTGAATTACATTTATTAATTCTTAACTCTAAAACAGCAACAGAGAAATGATTTGATTCTAAATGTGACTTCAGCCCACATTTGAGCTTTGCTGTCTGTGATGTGATGTTTCAGTAACCAACATTTTGTTTCATAAGGGATCAGAACCAATTCTGCAGCATTCAATGCCATAATCATTGTTCACTTATAGTTCTTCCTTTGTTTTAAATAAAGAGGCTCACAGATTTGCACTATGCAGTTAAATTTGAATAAACACATACCCAAAGATTTCATGATTTGATATTTAAACTATTTACCTTAGGTAATTAGAAACAGTGTCATCATATTCCTTGAAATATTTAAACACTATATATTTTTAAAATAATTTCCCTGAACATTGTTTGGATATGTCCTAATGGGAAAAAGTCAGATGTCAGATATGGTAGAAAGATACTTTTTACTGTGACTTTTAACTGTGAAGTCTGTATATGTGTAAAGGCTCAAATTAGAAAGAACAAAGTTGCTATAAGATGGACCTCATTTTAAATCTGGATACATGCTTTATTCTTTTCCTTTAAAGGAAGTCTCCATTTGCAGTCTATGTTTACCGTGAGAAACACTGATCAGTACATTTTACAGATTCCTTGATGGAGTCCATCAGTTTTTCTCTGCCCCGTTTTTCAGAGCTACGTTAACTTGATCTAGATACATAAACCCACTGAGACAGTCTGTACCATTGACTCGTGGATTCAGGTTCTAGAAACAGTCACATATTCATTCAATAGCTGTTTATTGAGTATCTACAATGGACCAGACACATTCTAGGTACTGTAACACAACAATAAACAAAATAGACAAAAACCGCTGCCTGCCTTCATGGAGTTTGCATTCCACTATTAGAGACAGATAATAAATCAAGAAAAAATAAATATTTAGTACATTAGATGTAAAATTTTTAAGAAGGAAGAAAAGCATAAGAATAGAAAAGGAAAATATATGTTGTGCGTGTGTGTGTGTGTGTGTGTGTGTGTGTGATTTTACACACATTGGCAAAGGAAAACTGACTCCAAATAATTCAAGAAATGCATTGAGCTAATTTCAGTATATGCCCTGAGAGAAATAAACCATTTTATTGAAGAATCAAAATGGATGACTTTTCTTTCAATGAATCCTCATGAAACTGTTACAAGAAGCATTCTATTTAAGAAGTACATTGAACATAGTATAATGCAGAATATGTTTTTTATTATAATATGTATTGATAAATATAGGTTAGTTTGATCTGTCTTCCCCATGATCTTTTACAAAACTGGAAGGTTCTGAGAAACAACAAGTAAGTTGTTTCACCTAAGTTGGAGGTCTAGAATTGCAAATGAATTAACAGTAAGGGATAAAAAATATTTTGGCTTCAAACTTAAGTCCACGTGTGTTAAGAGTGGATTATAAAACACACAAGAACAAGTGATCTTTCATACTGCTTGGCAAACTAAATGTAAGCATCTTAATATAGGAACTGTAAAATAATATTGCACATTTTTGTTGCTCCAACAAGTACCTTGCATTATTTTAAATAAAATTTTGACTGAAGGAAAATGATTACATCAATGCCTCAAAGCCTACTAAAGAAAGGGGGAATATTTTCCACAGAGAGACACTGGAAGTACTTGTTCCTGCCTTTGAAGAGATGTCTGTATGTCATGGTGAAGTCATCTAGGTTTTAGGAAGAGATAAGACAGCTTATAGTTCCTGTAAGATATCTCATATTCCTCTACTATTTCCACAATAGAAGAATTTATAAATCTCTTTAATCCATGTTCAAACCACTTTACCCCATACAGTCTTTAAGACATCTGCTTACCTCTAGTAACAAATGAAGAGAAGGACCCCTTGTGAGCATAAATCAGGACTCTCATCATTGGGGATTATATGAGGAACTAAAAGAAAACATTTTGACATGGGTACTGAATGCATTTATGGAGGAGTCAGAGATTGGAGCAACCAGCCCCTTGCCAACAGTCCCCGTCCTGAATGGTCCCTGTCCCGAGATCCTTTGGGATGAAAGTCCTCATGGGGTCAAAAACTGCTTTCTTGTATGCAGTACTTGGACATGTTTTCAGCACAAGCCACCATTCCCCTGACATGCTATCTTTCAGATTCTGGTCTTAGCTAAACCACCCCTGGCAAGGAGTGATCTGTATGTGAGATATAATGAAGTCCTCTGAACAACTGGCTTCTAAAACCCCGGTCCTGCTGGGTGCAGTTGAGTTTTTTTAGCAAGACATTAAGTCACTGATTTTGCAATTTTAAGAGCATCACTGTAAGTTGTTTACAGAATTACTTGCTGTTTTTCAAAGAGTCAAGGACCAAAAGTTGAATGCTTCAGAAGTGTTTTATCTTTCAGACATGATGATTCCTGCTCAGCGTACCCACTTCCCTCTCTAAAATCAAAGGAAATATTACCCGTGGGTGTAGTGTGCCTCTGCCAATTTCATTTTTCATTAGAGCCAATCAAAAAAAGATTATGGCATCTTTTCTTTTGAGCAGAGTTCTCTCTTCTTGAACATGGGTCTACTTAGCCAATTATTGTGAACATACAGATCTTTACTGGATATGATTTAATATCAACAATGACAACCTATCCCTGAGAAGCTGACTCATGTAAAAGAAATTCTTTTAGATTTGGATTTTTAAGAAAGGTAGCAAAGACATCCTTCTATAGGGAAAAATCCCCTTTAAATGGCCTACATAGAAGTTGTGTTTTCTAACTGTGTGGGAGACGTACCCAGAAGTGCCTGACACCTGTGTCAGTGGGGAGGGCCCATTAGTGTTGTAGTGGTGACCAGGGTCAATTGACCACGTAAGAAATACCAGGTGTACATGCCCCAGGCCAGTCTCACAGGCAGGCTCTGTTCTCCCAAATAAAGCTGAGAACAGAATGTCAGTGATGTACAACCTTGAGGGAGCTAGTTCTAACAGTGTTGTGTATCCAACTGTGTTGGAAATTACCCAGGGAAGCCTGTTTCAACAGGACTTCTAGCTGCAGTTGTAGGTCCAAAAGGTTCAAGGGAGTCTTTGAACTTGAGGATGCCTATCATTCCCAGGTTTTGAAAGCTTCTAAGAACTGCTACCTGCCAGTTGCCAGGAAACTGAGAAAGGAAGTTAATAAGCTAACTCACTTCAGGTATAATTTATTGCAGTTCATGTTTTTCCCTGTCTTTTTTGCACATTTGGAATGCAGTGTTACCTCAGGAAGATCTATTCCCCAGAATGTATTTTGAATCTCTTTTCTAATTCTTGCTTCACAGAGTTCCACAATCTCTGAAAACTATGTGCCTTTAGTTATTCTTGTTTTTAAAATTTGTTTGGGATCTATCCATAATCCAGCTCATAGTCACACCTATGGAGTAATAGATATGTAGTCTAATAGGTTCACCTTACTGCCTACTGACTATTCTAGTGGTGTGCCTAGATGGTTGCCCAGTATGACAAGTGAAGAAATTGAGTACAAGAATCAGAAACTGGAATGTGAGACTGCACTCCACAATTACTACTGTAGGAATTTTCTCAACCTCTCTAAGCTCCCATTTTACATGTAAAAAATGGACATGATAAAGTATACCCTATATCTCCAGAAGCTGGCATATGAATCGAAGAACAAGTTATTTAAAATTACTTTGTTAGAGGTAACATATTACAAAAGTGAACATTTTTTGAAGGTACTGATAATTCTGGGGCTTTTTCAAATTTAGGAGTCTCCCATTAAAGATCTTATCTCTTGGGCCTCTTGTATCTACATGATTATAAAATTTTCTTCTCTAGATGATTGTTATATACATAGGAAGGAAGGCACTTGACATAGGGAAATAGCAAAATGAAAATATTTGCCTCCCTAATTCTTGCTCCCCTGGGGAGTGCACTGCCCAGGTGACAGGCCAGATAAGAAACATATAGTAAAAATTGCAAAAAAAATGGTTTCATGATTTTGAGCCTCTATTCTGAAAAAAAAGTTATTACACTATGGGAAACATGTTATCTTGAAGAAAAAATCCATTACTTAAAAGGATCCATTAAATAAAATCGAAATGGAATAACTTCTAGTGGGGTAAGGCCATAGAGGTAGTTAGAGAGATGTTTTCAAAGCCTCTGATGTTCTACATTCCATGAACATACATAAGTCATAGAAAACATGATTCTTGCCCTCAAGGGGTGTACAATTCAGTGTACCGAATACCTTTGATCTAACTTAACCACAAATTGGCCAATGAAATGATTGCTAATAAAGTAAATGAATATTAGCTATGTTTTATGTTATTACTGCATATTACTTATGAGTTAATTATGGATGAAAAGGAAAAGTATATGACTGCTGAGTTGACCAATGTGGTTTTAAAATACTACTGATTTTCTGCTTTCATTTTTGTATCACCCTAAAGTTATCTTATACAGTTTTCCTCTTCATTTGAATGATCTAAATAATTTAATCATAATTGGAAATTATTTCTATTATATTTCTTGCCTTTTATTTGAGTCCCAAAATGTCAGTTTCTTTACTAAAATTATTTGAAGAATCTAAGATACTTCCTTTTCCCAGGTAGGCCTCCAACTTAAGAGTAATCTCTCCTAGCTCATAGCTATTTCCTTTTTGCTACTCAAGGTTACTTTTTTTTTATTTTTTGGCTATTTCTGCATTTTTTAGTCTTTCAAGAGTACTCAGTTGTAACTACAACTTACCGTGAAGATAGAGTATTTATTCTTTTTCTGTTTCAAACACTTATAGACCCAAAGAAAGAACATTGTGAATTCTTAATTAAAAAAAAAAGCATCCAGAGGAATAAATATTATTTACAAAGTAAAATATTCCCTGAAAATAACACAAAAACTGAAGCTTGCAAAAAACAGAGAGAAATTTTTCAAAAATGAACATAAATCTAAATTCAATGCATTAATAATGGAGAAAAAGAAACTTTTTAAAAAGTAACTAAAGGTAAGGGGCACCTCGGTGGCTTAGTTGGCTAGGTGTCAGACTTCGACTTTATGGACTTTCCAGGACTTGACCTGACTGTCTTTCCAGGATTTAGCACAAAAGGAGCAAGCAAAAAACACCAATCACCGAGTTTCTCTCTGGAAGGATTCTAACTCCATGATCTTCCAGCTGCTCTCTGAATGTCCAGCTTCCAATCATCCTATATCAAGGTGCTGATTATAATCCTCCCCATTGGGACACTAACAGATCTTGGCACAGCCTCAACTACCGGGAGCCACTAAGAACAAAGAGTGGCTTTGATGAACATGGATCATCAAAAGGTTTGAGAAACAACCAAGACCTCGGCCTGGGCTGAGTGATAAAGTTAATCTCCTGCATGAGACCACTCTATCAAGACTAAGAAAGGTGACTTTTAATCTTAGGACCAGAAACCACACAGATTAAGAAAGAAGAACGAGAAGGAGAAGGAGAAGGAGAAGGAGAAGGAGAAGGAGAAGGAGAAGGAGAAGGAGAAGGAGAGAAAGAAGGAGAAGGAGAGAAAGAAGGAGAAGAAAGAAGAAGAAGAAGAAGAAGAAGAAGAAGAAGAAGAAGAAGAAGAAGAAAAGAGAAAAGAAAAAGAAGAATATCCAAAAAAAGAACAAAATAAAACTCCAGAAGCAGACCTTATTGAAAAGGACAGAAGTGATTTATCTCATAAAGAGTTTGAAATAGTGGTCATAAAGATGCTCACTAAGGTCTGGAGAGCAACGCATAAACAGAGTGAGAATTTCAACAAAGAGAAAATAAACAAAAATGCCAAAACAAATTACATGGCTGAAGAATACAATAACTGCACTGAACTGGTCAATAGAGGGGTTCAAAAACAGACCAGATCAAGTGGAAAAAGGGATCAGTTAACTCAAATACAGGGAAATGGAATTCACCCAATCAGAGGAGCAAAAAGAAAAAAAAAGAATGAAATAGAGGCAACAAAAGCAAAAATAAACAAGTTGGACTATATCAAAATAAAAATCTTCTGTACAGCAAAGAAAACTATCAACAAAATGAGGCAACCTTGTGGAATGCGAGAAAATATTTGCAAACCACATATCTTAAATACATAAAGAACCCATACAGTTCAATAGAGAGAAAAAAAAAAGAAACAAGATGCCTGGGTGATGGAGTCCATTAAATGTCTAGCTCTTGAGTTTGGCTCACAGGTTCGAGGCCTGCATAGGGATTCCATTTGGAATTCTCTCTCCTTCTCTCTCTGCACCCCACCCAAAATAAATAAATAGACATTTAGAAAAAAATCAATCTGATTAAAAATGGGCAGAAGAACTCAATAGACATTTTTCCAAAGAAGACATACAAGTGGCCAGTAGATACATGAAGAGGTGCTCAACGTCACTAATCATCAGGGAAATGCAAATCAAAACCACAATGAAATGTTACCTCACACCTATTAGAATGGCTATCCTCAAAAAGACAAGAGATAACAACTATTGTCAATGATGTGGAGAAAAGGAAATACAAATTGGTGCAGCCACTATCGAAAACCATATAGAGTTTCCTTAAAAAATGTTTAAAGTAAAAGTATCATATGATCAAGTAATCTCAGCTCTGGGCATATATCCCAAGAAAATGAAATCAGCATCTTGGACAGATAGCTGCACTGTTGTATTCATTGCAGTATTATTCACAATAGCCAACGTATGGAAACAACCTGTGTCCATCTTGGATAAATGGATAAAAAAGATGGTGTGTGTGTGTGTGTGTGTGTGTGTGAAACAGACTAGGAAAGTGATTGCTAGGACAAGGACATCAGGAAATGAGGAAAGTTTGAGAAAAGGGTATAAACTTTCAGCTATAATATGAATTAATTCTGGGAATCTAATGAATATCATGGTAACTATAGTTGATAATGCTGTATTATATAATTGAAATCACTAAGAAAAGAGAAATTAAAATTTCTCATATAATATATACACATACATAAATATTTGAAGTGATGAATATGTTAAGTAATTGGATGAGAGGAATCTTTTCACAATGTACATCAAATCATCACAATATGCATGTTAAATATATTATGATTTTATCAGTATAACTTCAGTAAAGTTGAAAAAAGTGAGATGCATAGCTGAGATAAATGAAACCAAAAGGATCAGATAAATTATAAACATATTCAAATGGGATTAGCAAAAAGTAAGAATTTTAATGACAGTCTAAAGAGTTCAGTGCATTTCAGAGTTAATTTAGTAGGTATGATGAAGACTCAAATTTGTTTAAAGATATATTAAATAAGGTACAAAACTTTTCATATATATATGAAGCTAGCATCTTCATGTGTACATTCATTTCAATACCTGAACATAGAGAAACAACATTAATGTGAATGGATAATTATGTAAAATTGCAGCATCTAACTAATGCAGCATTTTGAAAATGAGTGTTTTGGAATTCCATGGTCTTAAAACCAAGACAATTTCTAGTCTGTCTTTCTTTCTTTCTTTCTTTCTTTCTTTCTTTCTTTCTTTCTTTCTAATCCAAGTTAGTTAACGTATAGCATAATCATGGTTTCAGGAGTAGAGTTTAGTGATGAATCACTTATATATAACATCCATATATGTTGGGTCATCCCAACAAGGTCCCTCTTTAATGCCCATTATGCATTTAGCCCATCCCTCCATCCAACATCCCTCCAGAGACATTTTGTTTTCTTAAAATTAGGTGCTTTTGGAAACTAATAATAGCTTCACATATAGATGTAATCAAGGTATAAAGAATAGTATTTTTCAAACATCTCTACACATTGGAATCATATGTGGAATTTTTGAAAACACTAATGCCTAGAACACACATCTAGAAACTCAGATTTAACTTGTATGAAGATAAGGATTTTTTGAAATTCCCTCAGTGATAACAATGTACAATCACATTTGAGAACTAGTGATGCAGAAAGAATAGGAATATCAGTTGATACTTGTTTACATGACTACAATAAGCTAGCTTAGTACAAGTACTTTCTCAATGCACTCTCAATTTATTTTCCAGCTGGGACTGAAATTATTGGCCAGAGAGTGTTTATGCAACTAGTAACAGTCATTCCAATTAAACATTAGCAATGATTTTCTTTCTATAGGGTTACACAGTAGTGTCTGATATTCTGAACAGGTGCCTGCATTAATGTGAATTTGCAGTGACAAATATCAACAGAGCTGCTGATTAAATATGCCAATGCTACTTACTGACGATGGTTGCCAGGTCTGTCCTTCGGGACTGACTGTCAGCCACCAAAAACAATTAATAATGAAAATCTGCTACTCAAATTTGCTACATTAAGATTTTCAAAACGATTTTAATATTCCTAGTGATAACAATACTCTTTTCATCAAACAGAAAACATACTTAGGCAAACATTAACTTTAAACTAATGAATAGTAGTTGAGAATTTTATAAAATCTGCAAGATATGCCTCAGAGATCATATAATACACTATAACTCTTTCACTGATGAAGAGTCCCAAGAGATGACAAAATTTCCGTATTGGCACATACCCAAATGAGGAGAAAAAGTCTCACCTGATATGAACATCTCTCTATTCTTTCTGTAATAGAACACCTACTCTTGGAGATTTTCAAATACTACAAGTAAAAAGTCATTAGTTGCTGGAATCAAACATTTCTATAAACCTAAAGATCGTTTAACAGCCTTAATGAAAACATAAGTTAATTTCTTAGAGCTCTTAGTTTTCTCATAGCTGAACTTTAGATCAATCCAAGTTAACTACTAAAATTAAGTGACTAACATTTGAATTTCTCGAAAGCTTGCATCAAATTTCCCCAGATATAGTTCCATTAATTGAATGCATTCCTTTAAAATTGTTGACTGGGCATATTAATTTCCATTTCTTAAGGAAGACATTTTTTAAGTATACCTCCACTTTGGATCAAGAGTTCCAATATTCCATCTATCTAATGGGAGACAAGGGAGCCAGTCCAAGCCCCAATTTCCATTTATGGAACAGGGTTCATGAAGCATGGCTTTCATCCATGGAACAGCTTACACAGCACTATTGTAGGGCTGTTCTTTATTGTAGTTTGGAGTGTTCTCAAGGTCTCACTAATACTCAGGCCAGTGTGGTTAGCCTCTAAACTTCTATTTTAGTTACTAGTGTCTCCCTTTTGCCCCCTTGTACCATTATTTTTGGCCTTAGTTAATGCTTCTTGACAAATATTACTATATTCACAGCTTCATATTGAAACAAAATTCTAGTCAATGCAGCTGCCTTTACAAGTCTTTATTTAACCTTTCCTGTGACTATCTTTCACTGGTAGAATTATGGAACAGCAAAGGACCTTATTTCTATGTGAACCTCCAAAATCTCAAAACCAGAATAGGGGATTCCTCTATACATTTTAATGTAGTAAATTGTATGGTCTCCCATAATCAGGCATTGCTATCTGTTGTGCTATTTCTAAATATATGACTCCATATTTCTCTAATATCCTGTCCTTGCTGTTCATTGATTTTTTTCAAGTATTTTAGAAAATAAGACCAATTATAAAAATGAAATTCCTATATAACATTGAAGACTCAAGGTTTTGTTTATTTTATTTTGTTTTCCGGAACAGTCAGCCTCTAAGTCTTTTTCTTATTTGCTGTTTTAGTTATTGGTGGCTTGTTTGACCCATTATGTCATTCTTGCCTCAATTTAATTTTCCTGGCACCCAAGACCTGAGTTTGAATTTCAGCACGCCATTTCCTAGCTGTGTGATTCTCAGAAATATATTTATTTAAACTCATAATTTCAGGGTTCCTCTTAATACAAATGAAACTAATAATAGTACCAGTCCCAATGAATTATTGTTAGGGTTAAATGTAAAGCCCACAGCATGATGTCTGGTGCAAAGTAGAATTTTTAAATGTTAGTTATTTTTATTGTTTGTACATTTGGAGATAATTGTAAGGTCAAACTCCAATTTTGACTTCTATGACCAGTGAAAACCTTATGTCCTGTTCCAGGGGAAAGAAGGATTCTAAGTTTTTAGTTGTCTCCCGTCACTATAACAAGAAAAAAAAAGTAGTCATTGTAATCAAAAAGGTCAGTGCTACTCTGGGTTTAATGTTCATGGACTCCACACTACTGTACTAGCTACATGTTGTTAAAGCAATGAGAAGTTAGCACAAAAAAGCAGCAAAGGGTAATATGCTCTCAGTAGCTCTCAGTTTGTGTTTTGTTTTGCTTTGTTTTGTTTTGTTTTGTTTTGTTTTGTTTAGGAAACTCATGTATTTCATTCATAGTTTTCAGTTGTTTTTGCTGAAGAACATTTTCTAGCTGTCTGATGTTTTTAGGGTGCGTTCTCTTTTCTGTTCAAAATGTTTAATTGATATATACAGAGCCTGCTGTATTATAATAGTATAAAGACCAAAACCAAAAAAAATCTAGGTTATCCTTTTCTAGCAAAAAAAAAAAAAAAAAAAAAATCAAATAGTATACCAATGGCTTTGTTTCTTCCATATTATAACCTCAAGTATAATAGGAGACTTCCATATACTTTTCATATTTTTAAGGTTATATAATGTTTTACCAAAAATTTATATTATCTATGAAAGACAATGTGAAGTAAATCACAAGTCCACTGTACTACCCTTTGTTTTGCACATTTGTGTAACTATACAACGTGACACATCCCTTTTTAGAGGGTATTGAAATTGCAGGTATCTTCATCATGATTTCAATTCTAATACAAATATATCTACATCTTTTCTTTTAAAGGATAATTTAAATAGACAATACAAAAACTTGATATGTTTATAAGTTTTCTTATACTCTTCATAAATAAAAAAGCCTCAGGTAAGAAGACAAAGTCAAAACCAGAGAATTAATAAGCCTGAAAACTAAATAATTCCTCAGGTAAATGAGATATGATACCCCAATATTCAGGATTTACCTAAAATAAGAATTAAAAGAACATCTGAGAAATAGTGCAGAAAATCAAACTAGAGAGGAGTTAGTTAGGCCCCAAAGTGAAAGTAATAATCCTCCTCCATAAATCAATAAAGGAGGAGATTATAGTAGTTCCGAAAAGAGGTCAGAAATCCAAGAAATCCAAGAAAGATAAAAATAAGGATTTCGGTGTGATTCAGTTTAGCACCTAAACTGAGAGAAAAAAAAAAAAAAAACAACTATAGTCTTTCCTGATGGACATTCAGGTATCAAAAAAATAAATCATTTATTTGCACTGCAGGCCAGAAAAGTTGAGAGGTAATATGCAAAGTTGACAGTTTGACAGGCTTACGTAGGTGTGGGAAACTTGGACTAAGAATTTGAGACTTCTTAATTGATGAATTTATAATTAATGAAAATGGGAGGAAATTCACAATGATTGATGGCTTTACTGTCAAAGTTAGGCTGAAATAGTTGCCAATATCAACAGGAGGTCAGTATAATGAAAACACTACATATTTCTTTAAAGTTTCCCAGGTTATGAGAATTTTCTGATACTCTATTTGAGACTCTAAAGGATTCTAAAGCAGGTGTGACAGGCATTATTATTTCACCTTTACAGAGAATGAATTGAACCTCAGAGAAGGATTTTCCTAAGCTAACAGTCATAATTAGAACTCTAACTCAAGTTTTTGTTATTGTTTTAACTAAATGTCTTACACTCTTTCCAATGTGCTATACACGAAAAGAAGTGGGGGGAAGGGTATATAAATATGCATGTTGTAAATAGACAATTTTTAAGAATGTTACATTTGTGATTCAGTTTATTCCTCATTAACAACCCAACATTAATCAATAATAAAAACTACCATTTATTATGAGCCTATTATTCTATTATGCATCATATACATCTATTATCCCGAAGTGTTTACAATAGCACTGCAAGGTAATATTGGTATTTCTGTTATAAAGGTCAGAAAAGTGATTCTCAAGAAATATTAGGTGACTAGTCCATGATCATTAATCCATCAAAGTATCTTTCCAAAACACACATTTATCATGTCACCTGACACCTCTGTTAAACTCTCCAATGGATATCTAATGATATTAAGATAATGATTTCCTATGTACAATCTTGACCTTCTTCCTTCTCCAACTTCATATTAACACATGATCCTTCTTGCTATCATTCCTGCCCCCTCTCTTTGCACATAACTCCAGCCTCCTTCATTCAATTAATTCATTTCCTCAGAGAAGCCTTCTTGACTAAGCCAGTCGCTGCTATCACTTTCTCTCATTGTTTCTCTCATATAATCTCTTTTATAGCACTTATAATAGTTATGATTTTATATTTATGTGTAAAATTATTGGAGTATTGTTTCTTTTCACCCCCAACTATGAATTGGATGAGGACTAGGACTCTTTTTTTCTTATCATTTTATCCCTAGTTCCCAGTAAAGTGCTGGCCACAAAAGTCTTTTTAAAATAAAGATTATTTATTCTTTTATTCAACATACATTTGTAGAATAGTACAATTTAATGTACCATAATAAAATGATAGAATGTACCAGTATAAAACAAACATTATTTTGGATGAATCTGCTCTTTGATAAAGTAACTGTCATTCTTGATGTATATCTTCTTAGTTATTCTACCTTGTCTTATGTAGGTGAGGAATTTTTCAACATATTGGTCGAAAAGAGTTTTTCTAAGTCTTCTTGTATGTCTTTAATTTCCTTCATCCTTCAAATATCAATCAAAATAAGCATTATTTACAGAGATGATGATGATGATCATTCATTGCTTTCACCCAACTCAAAGGAATTATTCAATTGTACATACTTCTATGATAACTTGGTTTTGCTAAAATATTTCTGTTTTAAAATATCACTCTTAAACATGAATCTCATTAGCTAGTAAATTTAGATTCTCCATTGCAGAACCCATGTCGAATTCACCTTTCTGACTGCCATAGTTCTAGAAGAGTGACATCCACATAGTCAGGACTCAAGAAATTCAGATTAACAGAAAGCTAATGATTACAGAGTCATTGTGGTGAGGATTGTCGTTATTTATTTCTATTTCCCAATAGAATTTCGTATTTTGTGATGTGTGCATTCCAACCTCAATTCTCCAACACCAACTTGATGTCCAACAGTTCAATTCAACTCTGATACTTACAACCAGGGTTAGCATCAGACTCCACAGGTTTAAGAACTTAAGGAGCATCTGGGTGGCTCAATGGATTAAGCATCCAACTTCAGCTCAGGTCATGATCTCACAAGTTAATGATCCTCATATATTCATCTATTTAGCAGGTGGTGAATTCCCAATTTAAGGTAAATTCACACTGTAACTTTTAAGTAAATAAGGACTGGTGATATTTATCTTTAACAAACATCCTAGGTGATGGATTGATTAGTCACAAACCATATATTTCTTCAATGAATTAGAATGAATTATAATTAGAATTCTAATTGAATTAGAATGAAACCCTTGGTTCATCTATATTGGTTAAATACAGTATCTCCATTTACCTCAGGGGCTTACTGAAAAATGCAAATTGCAAATAGCTTCAGAGATCCCCTGAATAAGACTCTAAGGTATGAGGTCTGGAATCAGCATTTTTAGGACACTCCCAATGTTATTCTAATTCACACGAAAGTTTGAGACCTCCTTCACTGGAGATTCCTTCCAGCCCTATGATTTTATGATTCTGGTTTGTGACTAATCAGCCTAAATTTTAGTCGGTAGACCACACAACTCCCTGCCAAACTTCCTCCACCAAATATAGCAAGAGTTGACAGATGCCCAAGCAGCAGTGGTCTTTGTGTGTGCCCATCCTAAAAGCAGCTGGGTCTTGTGGCCTTAGCCCCAGCTGTCTGGAACTAGGCAGCAGGTGTTGAGATGGCCAGCTGTTCTCACAAGGCAAGTCTGGCAGCTTGGCTTGCCCAGGTCTTGAATTTTCCCTTGGGTGGCCTTCCTTTTGTGGGTGGTCTGGCTCAATTCTAATTCTAGTGAGTGTGCATTCCAAGGCTGAAATACCCGAGCCAGAGCCTACAGAGAGCACATGTGTGTTTTATGTTTATAAATATGTATTCACATATTGAATTGGATGATCACTTAACGTCCCTTTCAGCCTTAAATTCTATGTGTGTTTGTGTGTGTGTATTTATGTATAATTATCATGCAAAATGTTCTCATACGTGATTTTTAATTGCAGATGAAGATGGGCATGGTCCAATGGTCTCTACTCTTTCTCAGCCCTCTTCAATTTTCAAAATTAAGTCTGTTTTAAGAATAACACTAAAAAAGTAAAGCTTAAATACCACCAAAATACTACCAGAGTAAAATAACTGTAACTAAGCAATCTCAGAGAAAAGGAAATTTTGAGACAATACACTGTCCATGTGCAAAAGACATAAAAATTCATGAAAATGTAAAGGGATAAAGAAAATGCATCTTTTTTTCAAGAGTGTAAGGTAATATTATGGCTTTAAATTACTATTCTCACATTTATTCCTTTTAAACATATGTTGCAAAATGATATATATTACAACAATATAATAGTATATTAAATTTATAAAATTACCATAAAATTGAGTTTAAACTTAAAAGTTATATTTTGAGTACATTGTATTTATATATTCTTTACATTTGAATTATTTTCATAGCTCTTATCTTCTTGTTATAGTAATAAACATGAGAAACTCCATAATTTGATACTGTCAGATAAACTTTTGCTGAGTAGATTTACCACCATTTCAATTGATGACTGTCTGATGACTTTATATAATGAATCAGAGATTAAGGTTTCTGAGTAAAGTATACAGTTTTTAATACTCTGAGTCAATACAGTGTTAATCTGCTTCACCTACATGTTGAAGACATGATTGAATAGGTTGAAAAACTTTATCTTGTAAAGTACTTGGTTATTTTTCCTTTTAAACTTCTTATGCTAGATGGCATTTAAAAATATTATCACAAATCTTTCAAGAAACAATAACTTTGTTAAACAATAATTTCTAGGAGTACATGTAATATTGAAATACTTAATTATTCTTTTGGAGGAAAATATGAAATCTCTACACTAGCCTATGTGAACAAAAGTAATTGGAACAATAGTCTCCATGTTGCAGTAGAATGATCAAAGCTTTATCTGGAAGAGGAAAAACTGTACTTTACATTATTTACTGTCAAAAAGAAATGAGGTTTAACATATACATTTATATATGTATATAAATTATACAATTATTCAAACTGCTAATGAATGTCATTATTTTAACCAAATACCTTCCTTCAAATGTCTATAAACCAGTTAGCATAGCTGAAAGAGGCATACACAGATGGCCTGTAAACAGAAGTTATAAAATGAAGAGGAAATTTGATGGTTGGTTATTTAATTTGATCAGTAAGATATGCAAAGTGATGGGAATAAATTGATGTGTAATCCTGAACTGCCCATGGTGTCTACACTGATCCACTTAAGCGGCAAGCCCATGAACTTCATTCCATTTTGTGGGAATTAGGACAGAACTCTTGCTAGGCAAATGTGGCAAAAGCAGCAGTGATTTGCAGGGCCTCCTCTTGATGTCCTAGTTCTTACCTTTCATTCTGTTTAGGGCAAGCTTCCTAAGTCCCTAAAGGTTCTTTGTTCTTTTATGCTCTCCCTTTCTACTCCATGAATGTTTTCTTGTTCTGCAGAAATTACCTAAAATGTAGCCACCAAAATGTGAACATAAATTAATATATTTTTATTTTGATAAAAAATATATGACATATGAGGTCTCTCCTAACAATTTTTTGTGTATAGTACAGATTATTGAACTATAAGCACAACTTGTACAGCAGATCTCTAGAATTTTCCATCTTGCATGACTGAAAATCTAAACCCAGGGAACAGTAATTCTCCCTTTTTCCTCTTCCAAACCTTTGGCAACCACTCTTCTACTTTCTGTTTTTAGAAGTTTTACTAATTTAGGTACCTCGTATAAGTGAAATCATGCAATGTTTATCCTTATGTTCCTGGCTTGTTACACTTAGCATAATGTCCTCAAGTTTCATTCACATGGTACAATATGACAGAATTTCCTTCCTTTTTATGGCTGAATAATATTCCATTGTAAGTATATACATACACTGTATATACCACATTTTCTTTATCCATTCTTCTGTTGAAAGATGATTTCTTTATCCATTTACCTGCTGAAGTAGCCACCCCCTACTTTGCTTTATTTTCAGTGGTCCCCAGGTATCCAAACTATTATGGTTCTGTGAGCACATTAAGTAAGTCCAGACAGAAACTATGTCCTTGGACAGTCCTCTGAATAGCTAGAATTTTGGAAGTAGCTCCATTCTTTGCTTTCATCCTAAGGATATGTTGTGGGCTGGGTATTCTTTTCGGTACCAAACTGTAGGCTTAGAAAAGGAACTGATGTAGGTTAAATGAAATTGCTTTTGTTATCCATTTCAATGTGGCTATTCCTAGCTCTCTGCTCACCTACAGTACCGTGACTTCTTAACCAGATACTCTAATCCTTATAAAGATATTTTGGTCCATATGACATTGTTAAACCAGCACTTATATTGGAGGAAAACACTGGGACTTCCTATTCCGCCATCTGGCTGATGTCACTGTTCCCAAATGAATGAATATTTAGAATGTTATCATTATTAAATGTGTTTAAATAATTAACCTTTGATAATCTTAATCATGAAATTCTGAATAAAAGCATTGATTACAATATTTCATTCAATAATTGAGGGAATGGGGCTCTGGGAGAACTTGCTGGGGAGAAGGCCCCTTATAGATGTCTCTACATGTACAATTAATGGTCCATCTCTGCATAAAGCCAGTCTTAGCACACCCATAGCTTTGATGATGTATTTTATAAAATCCTGCTACTCTAAGAATAACTAAGGACTTAGACTTCTTTTGTGAGAGCTTATGCAACAAAGAGTCTAAGAGCAAAGGCCCTGGAGCCTGCAAGCAAGGTTCATGCCCTAGTTTTGCTACTTTCTAATCATGTATGTTCAGGCATTCAAGGAAGGCATTAACTACACTGTGCCTCACTTTTCTCATTTCGCATGACATTGATAACATCCTAGAAGTTGAACCTCATTTGGCTTAAATGAGTATTAAAAGTTTCAATATTTTTAAAGCATTCAGAATATTGCCTGGTACATGGTGTTATATAGGTATAAGCTATTACATTTATAAAAATAGTTGCTAAAAAAACATACTGCAACACAAAAATTAAATGTATATTTGTTAAAGATGACATAAGTAAGCTTAGAACAGAGAAAATATTTGTAACATAGGTAACAGATAAGTCATAATAAATTATACATAATATATAGCATACTAATACATAACAATTATATAAGAAATAACAATAATAGCTTTACAAATTAAAACAAAAATGAAATTCAGTTTTACGATGATATTGGCATAAACAAAAAAGATTAATGATATCCAGCATTAGCAAGAAATCCGTTCTCAAATACTGAGTATAAATGGAATCACCAGGAACATTTTTTAATTTTTTTAAGTTAATTATTTATTTTGAGAGAGAGAGAGAAAGAGAGAGAGAGAGAGAGAGAGAGAGAGAGAGAGAGAACATGCATGAAAGCATGAGCAGAAAAGGGGAAGAGAGAGAGGGAGAAAGAAAACCCCAAGCAGGCTCTGTGTTCTCAGAGCAGAGAACATTGGGAGCCTCCATCTCACAACTGTGAGATCATGACTTGAGCCAAAACCAAGAGTCAGATACTTAACTGACTGAGCCACCCAGGGTACCCAAAATTCCCAGGAAAGTTTAGAAAAAAATCATTAAAACACAAAAGTATTCATCAAAACATAAAATATCCTTATCTATTAAACAAGAAATCCCATCCTAAAATTCCTGTAGAAATCCTTAAAGGACCATTTAAGTTTGTAAAACATATGCCTATGCATATTGAAACACGCTTTTAACAGGTAACATCTAAAAATAAACAGACATTTGGTTATCAGTTGAAGTTAATAAATTATACTCCAGTTACCCTATAGAATATTAAGCAGCTATTTTATATATCACCCATTACAACCCTTAAATGCATAAGAGAAAATTCACCACTGTGTATCAGACTATTAACTCTGGTTACCCTGGTTACCTCTAGGGAAAGGAAATATTTGGAAGACTTTGACACATTTTGTATTTTATACTCTAATTTTATACCGGATATATTTTAATTTTAAAAAGGCATATTCTAGGGGCGTCTGGGTGGCTTAGTCGGTTGAGCGTCTGACTTTGGCTCAGGTCATGATCTCGTGGTCTGTGAGTTCGAGCCCTGCATTGGGCTCTGTGCTGACAGCTCAGAGCCTGGAGCCTACTTTGGATTCTATGTCTCCCTCTCTCTCTGCCCCTCCCCCGCTCATGCTCTGTCTCTCTGTCAAAAATAAATAAACATTAAAAAATAAATAAATAAAAAGGCATATTCCAAAGCAAAAATGAATTATTTTCTATTGCTAATCAATCAATAGCGAGGTATAAAAGGCTATATGTACTAACAGTCCAAAGAGAAAATAAGATTAGTAAAAAACACAACAAATGGTGGTATTTATCAACCGTAGATAGTGGGATAACAGGTGACTTTTATTTCCTCTTACATTATACTTTTGTAAAGTTTCCTAATTAACTTGTATTATATTTATATTATAGTCAGGGGAAAAAATAAGCTTATGTTCTTTAAAAAACTTCAATGTCCTCAAACCCCATGATTGAAGAATTTATTGGAATAGAGAACATATGACCAATTAAGTCTAGAGTGAAAATCAAACTTCCTCTCACCATTTTGTCCACTTGTAGGACCTGAATTTCTGCTATACATATCCTTGTCCTCCTTGATTTAATGAACCAAAGCACAGATTATAAGCAGCAACATAGCAACCTATATGAATTACTCAGCCTGAATACTCCTAACAACATATTGAAATAAATCTATCAATCATTAGGTGGGAGCTATGATTTAGAAAATGTGTTACAGTAAAGTCTCTATAAACATAATATAAAAAACCTGCTGAAAATCATTCATTAAAATTTATATTAAATAATTTGGTGTATAATGTTTCAGCCAATGTATATGTCTTCTTAAATGACTATAGAACTATTGTTCACTTAAAAATATTAGCCTCTAAAATTATGTAGCTTTTTTTACCTTTCAATTTTCTTTTAGATTTTCTTTTTCTATTGCACTTGGCCAAAAACCTCTGAAATTATGTCAGAATTGTAGCTTTTGGAGGTAAAATCTCAAATGACCAAATGGATCAAATCAAATTTAATATGATGTGATTTTAAAGAGGCCAAGATACTATATTTTGAAAATTGATGTTTATTCTGGAAATATTAACTAAATATTTTGAAAAAATTACCAAGGAAGCAACCTTTTTTTCCTTGTACAGCTCTGTTACATTTGGCAGTCATTTCTAAAATCATTTTCTATAACCATATTCAATTTAATGACTATCCAAGAATTGTACCATAGTGACATGGGTGGGAATAGGGCTGCTTATTAAAATTCACAATTCACAAATGGGCTACTCTCAATTATCCACATAGCATGAAATTTGAAATTCAGAAAGAGAAGCCTCATTTTAAACAATAGTTTGGAGCCTCTAAATTTTTTCCTAAGCTTAAAACAAGCAGTCCAATTTCTGATTAAAGTTTTATCTCATTTTCCCGGAGCCCACACATGAAGGGGAAAAAAAGAGGAAGAAAGAGAGAAGGAAACTATATAACTCATAGTTTAAAAAAGGAAAATTGTCAGCACTATAGTCCTCAAGGACTCCCAGTAAAGTCAGCAATGAAGAAAAAATCTCTATTAAAAATAAATTAAACAAAATGAGACTGTATGTTCTTGACATCAAGGGCATTAATTATTGTGAGAGTCCAAATCTCTTTAGCAAAAAAAGAAAAATTAATATGTTCTCCCTGGAAGACAGGGAATCTCATAGCTTAGAGTCTGAAGCAGTAATGATGTGGCTGTCTCGAATACAAGGTATATTGGAAGAGGTGAACCCTTTTTCCCCCTCCCCAAAAGATTGACCAGCTTTCCCAAAAAATCTATGGCTTGTTGTGATGAGCACCGGGTGTTGTAAGTGATGAATCACTAAATCCTACACCTGAAAATGATATTACACTGTATGTTAACTAACTGGAATTTAAATACAAAATTGAAAGAAAAAAAAATTAAGCCGAATCACAAAATGGGTGTGATACAGAGAAAGAGAGAAATTCAAAGTCCTAAGGCATAAATTATTTCCTAAAGCGCTAGTTATTTTAAAATACATTTATTTAGGGGTGCCTGGGTGGCTGAGTCGGATAGGTGTCTGACTTCAGCTCAGGTCATGATCTCATGGTTTGTGAGTTCCAGCCCCGCGATGGGCTCTGTGCTGACTGCTCAGAGCCTGGAACCTGCTTCCGATTCTGTTTCCATCTCTCTCTGTCCCTTCCCCACTCATGCTCTGTCTCTCTCTCTCTCAAATATCAATAAAACATTTTTAAAATTTTTTTTAAAATACAGTTATTTTTACTATTATGCCCTACAGCAGTTTTTCTCAAATTTATGCATAAGTATCATTTGATTACTTTAGTAAAATACAGAGTCTCATTCTGATCCCAGGTGATGCTAATGTTACTGGCCCAAGCACCACACTTTGAAAAGCAATGCCTACCATATACTTGATAATTACAAAGAAATGGACTGTCTTGTGAAAAAGAAATAAAAATAATCCTATTTATAATAGTATCAGAAACAATAAAATGCTTAGGGATAAATTTAACCAATGAGGTGAAAGATCTCTATACTGAAAACTACAACTTTTATTAAAGAAGATGAGAGATATTCTGTGTTAAGGAATCAGGAGAAATGATATTTTTTAAATGTTCATATTACTTAAAGTCATATATATATATTTTTTTCAGTCCAATCCCTAACAGAATACCAATGGCATTTTTATAGCAATAGAAAAAAATTCCAAAAATGTGTATGGAACCACAAAAAAACAGCCAATAGCCAAAGTAATCCTGAGAAGGAAGAATAAACCTAGAGGCCACACACTTCCTGATTTCAAACTACATTACAAAGCTATAATAATCAACATATTATGTTACTGGCATAAAAATAGACACATAGCCCAATGGAACAGAATCAGAAGTGCAGAGATAAACCCTCACATTTACAGTAAACTAACATTTGACAAGGGAGCCCAGAGTACTCAGCGGGGAAAAGATAGTCTCCATAAATGCTGTTGGGGAAATTTGATGATCACATGCATAAGGAAATTGGACCCCTCTCTAACACCACTCATGAAAATTAACTCAAGTAGATTAAAGACTTAAACATAAGACCTGAAACAATAAAAACTCTAGAAGAAAACATAGGAAAAAAAACTTCTTGACATTGATCTTGGCAATGCTTTTCTTAGATATGTCAAAATTACAAGCAGAAATAAATAAGTGGGACTGCATCAGACAACAAAAAAAGGCTGTATACAGCAATAGAAACAATCAAAAGTGAAATTCAGCCTATGAAATGGGAGAAAATATTTGCAAACCACATATTTGCTAGGGGTTAATATCTAAAATATATAAGGAGTTCATGTAGCTCAATAGTAATATATATGTATATATATATATATATATATACACACACACATACATACATATATACATATAGTATACATATACATACATGCATATATATACATATGTGTATGTGTGTGTGTGTGTATTGCTTGAAGGACCTGAGTAGACATTTTTCCAAAGAAGATGTACAAATTGCCAACAGGCACATGAAAAGATGTTCAACATTACTAACTATTAGGAAATGCGCATGTGAAAAACCACAATGAGATATCACCTCATACCTGTTAGGATAGATATTATAAAAAAGAGATAGTTGGCAAGGATGTGGGAAAAAAGGGAGCCCTGTGTATCTTGGTTGAAAATGTTAATCAGTATAGCCACTATGGGAAACAGTATGGTGGTTCCTAAAAAAGTTAACATTAGAACTACCATGTGATCCAGCAACCCCAATTCTGGGTATAGATCCAGAGGAAATGAAATCAGTATCTTGAAGGGATATCTGCACTCTTGTGTTCATTGCAGCATTATTCAGTTATTCACAATAGCCAAGATACGGAAACAACCTAAGTGTCTGGCTTATTTTTAAGTGTTTATTTATTGTTGAGAGAGAGAGAGCGTGAATTGCAGAGGGGCAGAGAAAGAAAGAGAGACCCAGAATGTGAAGCAGCCTTCATATTCTGAGCTGTCAGCACAGAGCCCAACGTGGGGCTCAAACTTGGACCAGTGAGATCATGACCTAAACAGAAGTCAGATGCTTAACCGATAAGCCACCCAGGCACCCTTCTAAGTGTCTGTTAATTATTGAATGGATAAAGAAGTTGTGAGATATATATATATATATATATATATATATATATATATATATATCTTCAGGATAGCATGAAAGGGCCAACACGCTTGAAGTGAGACAACTTAACTAAAATTCTGACTTTGCTCAACCAACTCTTCACCAGATAGAATCTCACTCCTCTTAGAAATGAGAATAATAAAATAATCCAAAATCTCGAAAGGCAATTTGTAGACTACCCAACTTGAGGGGACCTAATGTGATAAAAAAAATGTATTACCCAGTTTAAACCCAAGGAATTAATTTATATTTTGTTCAAAACATTTTTTCAAGGCATAGTAATAAAGATTCAATGAACTATCTTGCGAAACTTAAGAAACATTCCCAGCTTACCCATTTGCTAATCTTCAGTAGAAAAAAAACTTTAAAAATTCAGTGAAATATAATTTCAAGAAAAAAAACTCACTGATTAAATATTGTTTGGTCAAATATGAAAATATATCATCATAAATCATTCATGATTTTCAAAGTATTATATATTATTTTATTTCTCATAAACTCAAATTTCTATCCTGGTTTTTATGAAATAATATTTAAAACAGAATAGACTTTTAAAAACTGAGAACAAACTAAGGGTTGATGGGGGGGTGGGAGGGAGGAGAGGGTGGGTGATGGGTATTGAGGAGGGCACCTTTTGGGATGAGCACTGGGTGTTGTATGGAAACCAACCTGACAATAAATTTCATATATTGAAAAAAAATAAAATAAAACCAAATAGACTGGAGAATTTTTAGAGTGTGAAATAATAAAATATTATACTATTTTCTTTCTTCTAAAAATTATGTCATACTGTATTAAAAGTTTTTAAGAGTTTATTTTTTTGTGATTGATTTGAAAATGGAGTTATCTTCTTATTCGGGAAGAATAATACAATATTCTGGCATGTATGGCAGAAACAGACATTTCTATTTGAAAGAATTTGATTATTCAGTATAATTACTTTTAAACATGTTACAACTTTCCACATTAGTCAAACAGCAACAAAAATAAAAAAAAAGAAATTAAACAAAAATCATTAATGAAAGAAATTTGAACAAAGAATTCTAATCAGGTATAACTCCTATTTTAATTTTTTAAACTAGGTATTGTTTAAATACTACTATATAGATCTTATACAAAATAAAGCAAGAAGTAAACTTCATTTTTTCTTCTATATATTTATACTGTATACCCCTTATGATTCCCAAAACTGTTTTAGTGTCGCTACATTCAAAGACACACATACACGCATGAACATACATACACACAAAGTAAATTCAGGAAAAAAAATAGAGATAATAACTATATCAAAAACTAGACTAATGGCATAGCCTAGACTGAAGAATAAATATGAACTTTCTTGAAGTAATGCATAGGTGAGGATTTAAGTAAGGTATGAACATTGAATAGTCTTCAATATCACTTTTATTTAATACACAGAGATGTAAGTTAACCAAGCCTGAAGTAAGAGATTTAACGTGAAAATTCGTTAAGGATTAAGAACATAGAGATAACTAGGGACACCTAAGTGGCTGAGTCAGTTAAGTGACTCCTGTTCTCAGTTCAGGTCCCCATCTCATGTTTCATGAGTTCAAGCCTCACCTGCTTGGGAAAGTACACTTTAGGGTAGCACTGGCTCCAGAAGTCCCCACCAAGAAGAGTTAACTGAAATGAGTTTTCTCAGGTAATTGAATGAATTGGTTTTCCAAGTTGGTTTATTTAGTGTCATTGGTTTGGATATTTGAGAACATCTGCCACAAACTGATATTGGTGTTAGCATAAGTAATATTAAACTATTCTTTTTGTATATATTTGAACAACAGTATGTTTTGCTTTGTGAAGCTATTTCTGACTGCCAGTGGTAAAATTATGTCATTGAAAAGGATAGTTGTTTCCTATTGGTTCTGGCAGAAGGGTATACATTAAGTTCATGAAAATGTGGCATTAAATTACTTAAATACAAGTCAAAAAATTAAGTAAAAACTAGAGGACCCTACACAGTTTTATTTTACACAATTTGGGCATGAAATTTGATCCTGATATCATGAAAATAGTTATGTTTAATCTGATTCTCACTGGAATTTTAATCCAAAGCACTGGCATCATGGGTTAAGGTAAAAACAAAACAAGACAACAACAACAACAAAAATAACCCAAAAAACAAAAACAAAAAACTTAAAAATGAAATTAAAGGAAGGAAGAAAACTATGTAGAGAAGATTGATAATTAAAATCTCCTTGAGGGCAGAATTTTTGATTCACTCCTTTGGAGAAGTTGAGTGCAGACTACATGAGTACTGAGTGCTTTTTTTAAGGCTTTGTTTATAAATTGAAAATTATTTCAAATTAAATATGTATTCATTTTTTGTCCTTTTTTATTCCTTCTCATTTTATATTACATTGTATCCTTTCCACTCATAATTAATGATAACATAAAGTGATGAGTCAGAATTGAAGTGTTATACTTAAAGTAATGTCAAAATTTTACTTCAGAAAATGCTGTAGGAATGTTTCTGCCCTTTTTTATTAAAATCAAATGTAATTATGTGTTTCTAGCAAAACCCAGCAACTAGTTTGATTCTAGTCTCTTGCCAAGCCTGAGATATTAAATAGCTTTGATCTTGGCAATCAAAGTGTATGCAAATACCATCAAGAGGAAGTGCCTATGTAATAAACTTGCATCTGTGACTATCAAAAGTCTGCCTTGCAGTGGCCTGGGATTTTTTTTTTCTTTAACTGTTATTTTTCTCCTTTAAATAAACATGTTATCATTAAACATATTGGCAGCTCTTACTGGTGGGCCAGATTAATTAGCACAATGTCATGGAAAAAATTACATGTTTTCTAAATTAGGCTTCTTATGCATTCAAAGCATTTGAGGTATTTTAAAAATTATTTATTTACTTATTGAGAGAGAGAAAGAGAGCGAGGAAGGGAGGGAACAAAGGAGGAGAGGGGCAGAGAGAGAAGAGAGAGAATCCTAAGTAGGCTCCACGCTGTTAGCAAGGAGCCTGAGTCAGATGCTTCATCAACTGAGCCACTCAGACACCCCTGAGGTATTTTGATGTTTAACACCATTAATCATTTAACAACATTTATATTAAATAAAATCGAAGTCATTGAAGCAGATTCTAACCTTTATATTTAACTTTTCTGTCTTCATGGATATTACAGCAAAACCTACTAACATATTCATAAATATCTTGAAAGTTTTTATATTTTAGGTATGATGACAAATTACTTTTTCCAAATGCATCACTGGAGTATACTGACTAATGTGCAGAACAGAATCCAACTATTCTTTTATATATATATATATATATATATATATATATATATATACACACACACACAAATTTTTGACCTGTATTTTTTGATAATGAATATTTCTAAAACTATAAATTTTTAAGTGTTATTTTTTAATGTGTAAATGCCTTCAAGTCAATTAATATAACAGACAATTCACATATGGAGAAAATGGATTTTTTTTTTTTTCTGAAATTTATTGACAAATTTGTTTCCATACAACACCCAGTGCTCATCCCAAAAGGTGCCCTCCTCAATACCCATCACCCACCCTCTCCTCCCTCCCACCCCCCATCAACCCTCAGTTTGTTCTCAGTTTTTAACAGTCTCTTATGCTTTGGCTCTCTCCCATTCTAACCTCTTTTTTTTTTTTTTTCCTTCCCCTCCCCCATGGGTTCCTGTTAAGTTTCTCAGGATCCACATAAGAGTGAAACCATATGGTATCTGTCTTTCTCTGTATGGCTTATTTCACTTAGCATCACACTCTCCAGTTCCATCCACGTTGCTACAAAAGGCCATATTTCATTTTTTCTCATTGCCACGTAATATTCCATTGTGTATATAAACCACAATTTCTTTATCCATTCATCAGTTGATGGACATTTAGGCTCTTTCCATAATTTGGCTATTGTTGAGAGTGCTGCTATGAACATTGGGGTACAAGTGGCCCTATGCATCAGTGCTCCTGTATCCCTTGGATAAATTCCTAGCAGTGCTATTGCTGGGTCATAGGGTAGGTCTATTTTTAATTTTCTGAGGAACCTCCACACTGCTTTCCAGAGCGGCTGCACCAATTTGCATTCCCACCAACAGTGCAAGAGGGTTCCCATTTCTCCACATCCTCTCCAGCATCTATAGTCTCCTGATTTGTTCATTTTGGCCACTCTGACTGGCGTGAGGTGATACCTGAGTGTGGTTTTGATTTGTATTTCCCTGATAAGGAGAGACGCTGAACATCTTTTCATGTGCCTGTTGGCCATCCAGATGTCTTCTTGACAGAAGTGTCTATTCATGTTTTCTGCCCATTTCTTCACTGGGTTATTTGTTTTTTGGGTGTGGAGTTTGGTGAGCTCTTTATAGATTTTGGATACTAGCCCTTTGTCCGATATGTCATTTGCGAATATCTTTTCCCATTCCGTTGGTTGCCTTTTAGTTTTGCTGGTTGTTTCCTTTGCTGTGCAGAAGCTTTTTATCTTCATAAGGTCCCAGTAATTCACTTTTGCTTTTAATTCCCTTGCCTTTGGGGATGTGTCGAGTAAGAGATTGCTACGGCTGAGGTCAGAGAGGTCTTTTCCTGCTTTCTCCTCTAAGGTTTTGATGGTTTCCTGTCTCACATTTAGGTCCTTTATCCATTTTGAGTTTATTTTTGTGAATGGTGTGAGAAAGTGGTCTAGTTTCAACCTTCTGCATGTTGCTGTCCAGTTCTCCCAGCACCATTTGTTAAAGAGGCTGTCTTTTTTCCATTGGATGTTCTTTCCTGCTTTGTCAAAGATCAGTTGGCCATACGTTTGTGGGTCTAGTTCTGGGGTTTCTATTCTATTCCATTGGTCTATGTGTCTGTTTTGGTGCCAATACCATGCTGTCTTGATGATGACAGCTTTGTAGTAGAGGCTAAAGTCTGGGATTGTGATGCCTCCTGCTTTGGTCTTCTTCTTCAAAATTCCTTTGGCTATTCGGGGCCTTTTGTGGTTCCATATGAATTTTAGGATTGCTTGTTCTAGTTTCGAGAAGAATGCTGGTGCAATTTTGATTGGGATTGCATTGAATGTGTAGATAGCTTTGGGTAGTATTGACATTTTGACAATATTTATTTTTCCAATCCATGAGCAGGGAATGTCTTTCCATTTCTTTAAATCTTCTTCAATTTCCTTCATAAGCTTTCTATAGTTTTCAGCATACAGATCCTTTACATCTTTGGTTAGATTTATTCCTAGGTATTTTATGCTTCTTGGTGCAATTGTGAATGGAATCAGTTTCTTTATTTGTCTTTCTGTTGCTTCATTGTTAGTGTATAAGAATGCAACTGATTTCTGTACATTGATTTTGTATCCTGCAACTTTGCTGAATTCATGTATCAGTTCTAGCAGACTTTTGGTGGAGTCTATCGGATTTTCCATGTATAATATCATGTCATCTGCAAAAAGCGAAAGCTTGACTTCATCTTTGCCAATTTTGATGCCTTTGATTTCCTTTTGTTGTCTGATTGCTGATGCTAGAACTTCCAGCACTATGTTAAACAGCAGCGGTGAGAGTGGGCATCCTTGTCGTGTTCCTGATCTCAGGGAAAAAGCTTTCAGTTTTTCCCCGTTGAGGATGATGTTAGCTGTGGGCTTTTCATAAATGGCTTTTATGATCTTTAAGTATGTTCCTTCTATCCCGACTTTCTCAAGGGTTTTTATTAAGAAAGGGTGCTGGATTTTGTCGAAGGCCTTTTCTGCATCGATTGACAGGATCATATGGTTCTTCTCTCTTTTTTTGTTAATGTGATGTATCACGTTGATTGATTTGCGAATGTTGAACCAGCCCTGCATCCCAGGAATGAATCCCACTTGATCATGATGAATAATTCTTTTTATATGCCGTTGAATTCGATTTGCTAGTATCTTATTGAGAATTTTTGCATCCATATTCATCAGGGATATTGGCCTGTAGTTCTCTTTTTTTACTGGGTCTCTGTCTGGTTTAGGAATCAAAGTAATACTGGCTTCATAGAATGAGTCTGGCAGTTTTCCTTCCCTTTCTATTTCTTGGAATAGCTTGAGAAGGATAGGTATTATCTCTGCTTTAAACGTCTGGTAGAACTCCCCTGGGAAGCCATCTGGTCCTGGACTCTTATTTGTTGGGAGATTTTTGATAACCGATTCAATTTCTTCGCTGGTTATGGGTCTGTTCAAGCTTTCTATTTCCTCCTGATTGAGTTTTGGAAGAGTGTGGGTGTTCAGGAATTTGTCCATTTCTTCCAGGTTGTCCAATTTGATGGCATATAAGTTTTCATAGTATTCCCTGATAATTGTTTGTATCTCTGAGGGATTGGTTGTAATAATTCCATTTTCATTCATGATTTTATCTATTTGGGTCATCTCCCTTTTCTTTTTGAGAAGCCTGGCTAGAGGTTTGTCAATTTTGTTTATTTTTTCAAAAAACCAACTCTTGGTTTCGTTGATCTGCTCTACAGTTTTTTTAGTTTCTATATTGTTTATTTCTGCTCTGATCTTTATTATTTCTCTTCTTCTGCTGGGCTTAGGCTGCCTTTGCTGTTCTGCTTCTAGTTCCTTTAGGTGTGCTGTTAGATTTTGTATTTGGGATTTTTCCTGTTTCTTGAGATAGGCCTGGATTGCAATGTATTTTCCTCTCAGGACTGCCTTTGCTGCGTCCCAAAGCGTTTGGATTGTTATATTTTCATTTTCGTTTGTTTCCATATATTTTTTAATTTCTTCTCTAATTGCCTGGTTGACCCACTCATTCGTTAGTAGGGTGTTCTTTAACCTCCATGGTTTTGGAGGTTTTCCAGACTTTTTTCTGTGGTTGATTTCAAGCTTCATAGCATTGTGGTCTGAAAGTAAGCATGGTATAATTTCAATTCTTGTAAACTTATGAAGGGCTGTTTTGTGACCCAGTATATGATCTATCTTGGAGAATGTTCCATGTGCACTCGAGAAGAAAGTATATTCTGTTGCTTTGGGATGCAGAGTTCTAAATATATCTGTCAAGTCCATCTGATCCAATGTATCATTCAGGGCCCTTGTTTCTTTATTGACCGTGTGTCTAGATGATCTATCCATTTCTGTAAGTGGGGTGTTAAAGTCCCCTACAATTACCACATTCTTATCAATAAGGTTGCTTATGTTTATGAGTAATTGTTTTATATATTTGGGGGCTCCGGTATTCGGTGCATAGACATTTATAATTGTTAGCTCTTCCTGATGGATAGACCCTGTAACTATTATATAATGTCCTTCTTCATCTCTTGTTACAGCCTTTAATTTAAAGTCTAGTTTGTCTGATATAAGTATGGCTACTCCAGCTTTCTTTTGGCTTCCAGTCGCATGATAAATAGTTCTCCATCCCCTCACTCTCAATCTAAAGGTGTCCTCAGGTCTAAAATGAGTCTCTTGTAGACAGCAAATAGATGGGTCTTGTTTTTTTATCCATTCTGATACCCTATGTCTTTTGGTTGGCGCATTTAATCCATTTACATTCAGTGTTATTATAGAAAGATACGGGTTTAGAGTCATTGTGATGTCTGTATGTTTTATGCTTGTAGTGATGTCTCTGGGACTTTGTCTCACAGGGTCCCCCTTAGGATCTCTTGTAGGGCTGGTTTAGTGGTGACAAATTCCTTCAGTTTTTGTTTGTTTGGGAAGACCTTTATCTCTCCTTCTATTCTAAATGACAGACTTGCTGGATAGAGGATTCTTGGCTGCATATTTTTTCTGTCTAGCACCCTGAAAATCTCGTGCCAATTCTTTCTGGCCTGCCAAGTTTCAAAAGAGAGATCAGTCACGAGTCTTATAGGTCTCCCTTTATATGTGAGGGCACGTTTACCCCTTGCTGCTTTCAGAATTTTCTCTTTATCCTTGTATTTTGCCAGTTTCACTATGATATGTCGTGCAGAAGATCGATTCAAGTTACGTCTGAAGGGAGTTCTCTGTGCCTCTTGGATTTCAATGCCTTTTTCCTTCCCCAGTTCAGGGAAGTTCTCAGCTATTATTTCTTCAAGGACCCCTTCAACACCTTTCCCTCTCTCTTCCTCCTCTGGGATACCAATTATGCGTATATTATTTCTTTTTAGTGTATCACTTAATTCTCTAATTTTCCCCTCATACTCCTGGATTTTTTTATCTCTCTTTTTCTCAGCTTCCTCTTTTTCCATAACTTTATCTTCTAGTTCACCTATTCTCTCCTCTGCCTCTTCAAGCCGAGCTGTGGTGGTTTCCATTTTGTTATGCATTTCATTTAAAGCGTTTTTCAGCTCCTCGTGACTGTTCCTTAGTCCCTTGATCTCTGTAGCAAGAGATTCTCTGCTGTCCTGTATACTGTTTTCAAGCCCAGCGATTAATTTTATGACTATTATTCTAAATTCACTTTCTGTTATATTATTTAAATCCTTTTTGATCAGCTCATTAGCTGTTGTTATTTCCTGGAGATTCTTCTGAGGGGAGTTTTCCGCTTGGTCATTTTGGATAGTCCCTGGTGTGGTGAGGACCTGCAGGGCACTTCCCCTGTGCTGTGGTGTATAACTGGAGTTGGTGGGCGGGGCCGCAGTCAGACCTGATGTCTGCCCCCAGCCCACCGCTGGGGCCACAGTCAGACTGGTGTGTGCCTTCTCTTCCCCTCTCCTAGGGGCGGGATTCACTGTGGGGTGGTGTGGCTCGTCTGGGCTACTTGCACCCTGCCAGGCTTGTGATGCTGGGGATCTGGCGTATTAGCTGGGGTGGGTAGGCAAGGTGCACAGGGGCAGGAGGGGCAGGCTTAGATCGCTTCTCCTTAGGTGATCCACTTCAGGAGGGGCCCTGTGGCAGCGGGAGGGAGTCAGATCCGCTGCTGGAGGTTTGGCTCCGCCAAAGCGCAGAGTTGGGTGTTTGCGCGGAGCGAGCAAGTTCCCTGGCAGGAACCGGTTCCTTTTGGGATTTCAGCTGGGGGATGGGCGGGGGAAATGGCGCTGGCGAGCACCTTTGTTCCCCACCAAACTGAGCTCTGTTGTCAGGGGGCTCAGCAGCTCTCCCTCCCTTTGTCCTCCAGCCTTCCCGCTTTCTGAGCAGAGCTGTTAATTTCTGACCTCCCAGACGCTAAGTCGCGCTTGCTGTCGGAACACAGTCTGCCCGGCCCCTCCGCTTTTGCAAGCCAGACTCGGGGGCTCTGCTTGGCCGGCGAGCCGCCCCTCCGCCCCGGCTCCCTCCCGCCAGTCCGTGGAGCGCACACCGCCTCGCCGCCCTTCCTACCCTCTTCCGTGGGCCTCTCGTCTGCGTTTGGCTCCGGCGACTCTGTTCTGCTAATCCTCTGGCAGTTTTCTAGGTTATTTAGGCAGGTGTAGATGGAATCTAAGTGATCAGCAGGACGTGCGGTGAGCCCAGCGTCCTCCTAAGCCGCCATCTTGCCGCAACGAGAAAATGGATTTTAATATGAAAGAAGGTAAATAGAAAACATTTTCATGAATTACACATCATAGTATTTTGTAGTTTTTCAAGTGTGGAAAGTGAATCTTCTTTGATATAGGAAAATACTAGCTACATTTACAATAAAATCTTTGTATTTAAAAAATTAACATTTGCTTTTTTGATAATTTGAATTAAACTTAAAGATCAATGTTGTGGGGCGCCTGGGTGGCGCAGTCGGTTAAGCGTCCGACTTCAGCCAGGTCATGATCTCGCGGTCCGTGAGTTCGAGCCCCGCGTCAGGCTCTGGGCTGATGGCTCAGAGCCTGGAGCCTGTTTCCGATTCTGTGTCTCCCTCTCTCTCTGCCCCTCCCCCGTTCATGCTCTGTCTCTCTCTGTCCCAAAAATAAATAAAAACGTTGAAAAAAAAATTTAAAAAAAAAAAAAAAGATCAATGTTGTGTCTTACGTTGTAATTTTGCTAAAGCACAGACTTGAATCTCAGACAGTTGTAGCCTATTTAGGTGGAACAAATCACTGAGCCTGTAGTGAACCTACTTGGCTAAGATCACAGTCTTAACTGTTATTTTGTTCAGACTTCTATCACTGGTTAAAAATAACTCCCCACATATATCCAAGTGATATTGTTTATCAAAGAGAACAAAATATGAAAAGGTCCAAAACAGTTATCTTTAAAATAGGCATTTAAGTAAGATACAGCAATGTGTCTTTAAAAGATTGTTAACACCTGATTTTCATTTAAAGGAGAATTATGCAGTAAAGTAATATTTTTGATGGGGAGGTTGCAAAGGTTGAAATGTACTTGCAAAAATCTAGTAATAGCTTATGACTTTAATCCATTTTATTTTCACTCCTGTTCTTTCTTTGTGTTGGAGTGTTTCATTTCCTATTAAAATATAAATTTCTTGATAAATATATATTTTGGATGGCTATTTAGCTGGTCTTAATCAAGTCTTGAGGAAGCTATAAAGACTTCCAAATAAGTCATTCTTCAGGGAAAACTATCTGATTAAAATATTTACAATATGCCCCCTATAAATGCCATGTGAGTAATCCAAAAATAGAACCAAATTGAAACCAAAAATTATGTGTCTGTCTGACTGTTCATTCCATGAAAATAGAAATATTCTTGTGGTATAGAAATTATGACATCTAGGCATCTCAAAAACCACATTAAACAAGAAGAGTACATTATGGGAATAAGATCTTGGCCCTGGATTTCTTTGCCCCACAGGATAAATATCTGAAACTTTTTCATGGTGGCTTACCTAAATGTCTACTGACTTGTTGGGAAACACACCATACAGGGCAAGAACTAAGCCATACACTTTACTAAGTCTACAGGTAAATTTGTATGCCCTTGAATACGAGACAATTTTAGCCTTGATTCTCCATCCCCCATTTGTCCCCTTCAACAAATAGGCACCCTGCTGAAACAACTATATTATGTATATTCATTTTTGGATCATCACATGGACCGTAACCACAAGATATTGAAATGCACTCTACCCAAAGTCAGCCTGGTTTTAATCTTGTGGTAGGAGACACAACATAAGAGGCAATGAACATTGACATTCTAGTCAGTTATAAGATCTTGGCTATAATTACACTAATAGGGCTCAGTATCAATTGTTTTGACCTCCCAAGGAAAAGCTGTTCATATTTCACATATTTATGTACCAAATCTATAAAGTTTTAAAAATCTTGAATAGAGAAAAGAACCTTTTCAGTGTAATTTATGTCTGCTATGATGATATCTTTTCTACTCTCTCTTTTGATGTTTTAGGATACCAAATAAGAAAGCAGACAAGTTTCTGCCAAATGCTGCTTATTTACTTTTACCTAAGATTTTATTTTTTATAAGATCCATATGATTTCATACTAGTTTTTGCTTTTCATACAGTGTTTATATGTTTCACAAAAAGATCACTCTGAACCAGTTTTCAAGTAATCAATCCCTAAATAATGATGTCACAGAATAAACATATTACATGTTTACCTTGTAACATTCAGAGTACATTCTCTACAACTATAGTCTATTATACTTGCCTATGGAAATCCTAGTGAAAATGATTACTTGTGCATCAGTGGGTCTTAAAAATGTAGTTGTAGGAGGACTACTATTAGTCCACAAAGTTTTCCCCAGGTGATCCACAGGTTGGTCTCTTGAGGGCTTAGTTTTATTATATGACAATGTCTAAATGCCCTACTCTGTTATGAACTAACAACTGTGACATTTATTTAAAAATAAACATCACTTCACATTACCATAGTAAAATACCAATAATATTGCTAATGTTGATGTTTGAGTTGTGCTCGCAGTTGGAGTGAGTGAGATACTTGGTGTGTCATATATATTCCTAGAGTCACCCTTGACCTGAAAAATGTAGAATAATTGTAGTTCAAATGCTGACAAATTATTGTGTTTTTTCATATGTTTTTTCTCTGAATGGCTGTTTTTTCACAACAATCATCTTTAGTCAGTAGCAATTCTGATCTGAGCCTTTTTGAAAAACATTTCTATAACTAGGGTCAAAGTATCTTGGTTTAATAGTTGTTATTCTGGGATATACTTGAGTAAAATTAGTAATTATTTATAATTTCTTGATTATTAGCCTGTCTAGTTTCGCTTCAGTCAATATATACCCCCAAATGCAAAGTAAAATGGAAATACTATAGATTTCAAGCCACATAACTTGAGTTCAAATCATTTTTTGCATTTATTAACTATGCAAATCTGAACTTGCACAGCCTGTATCTACATTTAAAAATACCTATCCCTAAAAAAAAGAGGTTAGAGTGGGAGAGAGCCAAAGCATAAGAGATTCTTAAAAACTGAGAACAAACTGAGGGTTGATGGGGGGTGGGAGAGAGGGGAGGGTGGGTGATGGGTATTGAGGAGGGCACCTTTTGGGATGAGCACTGGGTGTTGTATGGAAACAAATTTGACAATAAATTTCATATATTGAAAAATAAATAAATAAAAATAAAAATAAACATACCTATCCCTCAGGGCAAGTGGGTGGCTCAGTCGGTTGAGCGTCCGACTTTGGCTCAGGTCATGATCTCACAATTTGTGAGTTTGAGCCCCACATCAGGCTCTCTGCTGACAGCTTAGAGCATGGAGCCTGACAGCTCAGAACAGGGAGACACAGATTCTGTGTCTTCCTCTCTCTCTGTTCTTCCCCTGATCACATGCTGTCTCTCTCTCAAAAATAAAGATTAAAAAAAATTTTTTTTAAATACCTATCTCTCAGTGTTCATATGAAGATTAATAAGGCAGCATGGTGGTCTTAATAATAAGCACGTGGTAAGCATATAGTGTCATTGACCGTCTCTCTCCCTCCTCCACCTCACATGAGGTATGTTAAATTGATATAGCCACCATGAAGGGCAATATGACGGTACATATTAAAAATGGAATGTGTGACGCTTATGTCCTAGGATGCTATGACCATCAATTCTACTTATATTTGTCTCCCTTTAAAAAAAGATGCTCACATGTACCAAGAAACATCATTGCAGTGTTGTTTATAAAAGATGGTTCAATATAGCACAGTGACTCAACCCAGACGCTCAATGTAGAATCTAGATCTGAATCTCAACTCTCCCTATCACTAGCTGGATAACCCTGTACAAGTCATTTTGCACAGATTTTTCCTCATTTGTAAAATGGAAATAGTAATGGTACCTTCCTTGTGTTGTTGGGATTAAATAAATTAATATAGGTAAAACATATAGAACAGCATCTGCCAATAAATGCTAAGCAAATATAAGTATCTCTTTAATACAGCAAAATGTGGCAATATGAAATCTGAAAATATATAAGCATGTGTGGAAATTTAAATGGCATTTCAGTAGGAATCAGCTGATTTGTTTATTAAATGGTATATAATTGGCTCTTGATCCAGAAGAGTGAAGTTCCAATTGCTAGTTCATGCAGTTTACAAATTTAAGTTTCAGATGCATTAAATATTTAAATCAAATAATAAAGCCATTAAAGATATATTACAAGGAAATCAAGAAGGATATTCGTGAAAATTTGCTTGGCATTCTTCCTTCAAGGAATGTAGTCATTTATCAACATGGCCGTACCTTAGCCCATGACATTGCTAAAACCTGCTCTATCTGCAGTATACCGTACTTTTGTTTATATGTGTCAAGGAACTTTTGGTATATTAGGGACACTCAGCCATACATATTAAATTTTTTCCACCTAAAAGATTTAATTTCCAATCTTTCTCTTTTATCTGTATAATTGACCATAATTTTTATGATATAGTCAAATTATGAATTTTTCTTTGTTACTAGTTTTCAGGTCTTGTCTGGAAAGGCCTCTTCCAGCCTCTCTCTCTCTCTCTTTCTATCTGTATATATATATATATATATATATATAAATGTTTATTTATTTTTGAGAGAGACACAGACTATGATCAGGAGAGGGTCAGAAAGAGAGGGAGACACAGAAACACAGAATCTAAGGCAGGCTCCACACTCTGAGCTGTCAGCACAGAGCCTGACCCAGGGCTTGAACTCATGAACTGTGAGATCATGACCTAAGCTGAAGTCAGAGTTTTACCTGACTGAGCCACCCAGGCACCCCCATCCAAAATATTTAAAAATTCACCCTTAGTTTTTCTTGATTAATTTTGTGTATGTGAATCTTTAGTTCATATGAAATTAATTTTCCTAAAAAAATTTGAAAATTCAATTTTATTAAAAATATCTGACAGATTTTATCCATGTTATTAAATAATCCAGTTCTCCCTAAGTGATTTAAATTGCCCTCTCTATCTTTTTATCTTACATAAAACTTGATATGTATCTTGTTGCTAATACTTATCCTGATCCATTGATTTGGTGCCAAGTCTTATACATCAGTTTTTTAATTTCTGTGGTTTATTATTTTCAATTTATATCTTCTATACCCAATTTTACCTCATTAAGCTTCTTTTAAAAGTATTCTTCTGGGGCGCCTGGGTGGCGCAGTCGGTTAAGCGTCCGACTTCAGCCAGGTCACGATCTCGCGGTCTGTGAGTTCGAGCCCCGCGTCAGGCTCTGGGCTGATGGCTCGGAGCCTGGAGCCTCTTTCCGATTCTGTGTCTCCCTCTCTCTCTGCCCCTCCCCCGTTCATGCTCTGTCTCTCTCTGTCCCAAAAATAAATAAAAAACGTTGAAAAAAAAATTAAAAAAAAAAAGTATTCTTCTGGCTATGCCCTCTCATGACTATACCTCTAAGTGTTGCTTAAAAACATTGGTCTGATACCACCACCACTCAACTTCTACACCTGTATAGTCCTCTCCATCCCTAGATGACCTGAGCATTACCTTGAATTCATATAGCCTTTCTGTATACAAATGGAGTATCGATCCATTTATTCAAGCCTTCCTTTATATTCTTAAGTTAACTTTAAAAAATTTTTTAGATATCTTTTGAAGATTTTGTTACATATGTTTTGCTGGTATTGTGTTTATTGCACTTTCTACCATTTATATAATACTTTGTAATTAAAATAAGTGGGCAACTTAAAAATTCATTGACTTTTATATATTAATTTTATAAAAAGCTACTATACTGAGCTGTCTTCTAGTTTTATGACTGAGTACAACTGAATCCTCCTTTCCAATGTTTATACTTTTTCTTTTTTTTGAAAGAGAGAGCACGTGTGAACAGGGGAGGGTCAGAGGGAGAGTGAGAGAGAGAATCTGAAGTAGCCTCCACACTCGGCACAGAGCCCAACACAGGGCTTAATCCCACAACCCTGGGATTATGACCTGAGCCGAAATCAAGAGTTGGATGCTTAACTAATTGAACCACCCAGGCATTCCCCCGATGTTTATACTTCTTATTTAATGGCCCTATCTAGTGTCAGTCAGTTGCATTTCTAGAAAAAAACAATAAAGTTAAAAAACACTAGTGTTAGAGGGGCATGTGGGTGGCTCAGTCGGTTAAGCGTCCGACTTCAGCTCAGGTCATGATCTCGTGGTTATTGAGTTCAAGCCCCACGTTGGGCTCTGTGCTGACAGCTCAGAGCCTGGAGCCTGCTTGGGATTCTGTGTCTCCCTCTCTCTCTGCCCCTCCCCGTTCATGCTCTGTCTCTCTCTGTCTCAAAAATAAACAAAACATTAAAAAAATAAAATAAAATAAATAAAAACACTAGTGTCAGAAACCCAAGATCTATTTTGGGTTAGAGTTTTTAATATAGATTTTATTAAGAATAAGTGTTAAATTTTATCAAATGTACTTTGACATCAGCTGAAATGCTAAATGATTTTTCTGTTTTAGACTCTTACATAATTTTTGTTATAGATGTACTATTATTAAATCTTCTGGAAATATTGTATTAAGTTTTCACCCAGATATTAGCATCAGACTCAAATTCTAGCTATGTTACTTTATACTCTCTGGTTTTCATTTTCCTCTATCTATAAATGGAGATAATGATAGAACTGAACTTATGTTTTATGAACAGTAACTTGAATTAATGTATTTAAACCACTAAGAACAAATTCTTGAAAAAAGCTTATGCTCAAGAAACGTAACCAGTTACTAATGGGGTTGATTTCAGATGCTGTCTCTGTCAGATTTAGGAAAGTGTTATGCTGCTTATGTACAAAATCTTAGGAAATATAACTGCCCATCCATGAAATCATATAACACTTTAAAAACAGCTTTTTAATTTCTTCCTTTAATGTTGATTTAGTTGGGTTTCCTATCTCTTTTTGTAGCTAATTTGGGTATTTAATAATTTATATTAAAATGTCCATTTTAGCTGGCTTTCTAAGTAAAGGATTCTCTTTAATTTTAATTAATTTTTAGTGTATATTTGCCCTTTCTAATGGCAAATTTTGTGTATGTATATATTTTTGTTGTTCAGTTCAGCTAGTGCTTCATTTATTTGATTGCCCCTTCTCACAAAAACAAAACAAAACAGCACCTGCACACCACTCAGTGAGAGTTTCTATTTATGTGTTTGTCATCTAATTCATTATTTGTTTCTCTGTCTTTATGTAAAAATTCCTTTCTGTCCATTCTTTTATCACCTTTATTTATTTTTATACCCACTCTGTCTTACTTTACCAGCTTGAGAACAGAATGAGGTCACTTTCCATTTAATAATTCAAATCAATTGTGCAGAATCCTCATCCTGCCCATCTTGAGAGAAGCTTTGTATTTTCTACTGGGGATTCTCAATTCTGTGAGAATGTTCTGTACCTAAAGTTTCAGTCCTATTTACTATTTCTTTCAGGAATAAAAATATCTGTAAAATCTATTCAGATGCATAGAAGCCTTGTGCTCTTCCAGTGTTACTGCCATTGCTCCCTCAGGCACTCTTGATGGATGGGTAGTCCTGGTCCTCTGCCCTGTCTAAAGCAAGCACTACCATCACTGGTCTGTAGTAGTTACCCAGGGGAGGTAAAGGTAAGTGTTAGAGAGAGGGGAGAAGAAATCTGTCTTCTCCAGTACTTTGTTCAATCATGGTTGATCACACACTATTTCTTTTTTTTTCCTTTGTTTTAAAAGATTGAATTCCAAGTTAGTTAATATACAGTGTAATAATGGTTTCAGGAGTAGAATTTAGTGATTCATCACTTACATATGACACCCCGTGCTCACCCCAACAAGTGCCCATCACCCATTTAGCCCATCACCCCTCCAGCAACCCTCAGTTTGTTCTGTATTTAAGAGTCTCTTATGGTTTGCCTTCCTCTCTTTTTCTATCTTATTTTTCCTTCCCTTCCCCTATGTCACACTATTTCTTTATAGGAATTTATTTCTCTCCAGTAATACACACAAATATATGCACAAGCATATAAATACCTGCATATAGATGCCTAGTGGTCACTAGCCTACCATGCCTTGGTGAAGTGTTACAATAATTCCAGCAAAATCTTATGATAGGCTCTACTGCAGGGGTAGCAGAAATCAGGGCAAAGGGCTAGATATATGAAATTATTTGTAGTAGGATTATATTTGGAAAGTGAAAGAAAGGGAATAATGCTAGGTTTCTGGCCTGAATAACTAATTGGAAGGGTGGTAATGTACTTTGTTGATATGGGTTAAGGCACAAAAGGAAGATTTTCTGAGCAAACAATTAAAACTTTTTTTTTTTTTTGAAATGTTAAGGTTGAGCTTACCTGTGAATCTAAGTGAAAAAGAGCATAGTCCTGGGTCCTTTCTTTGAGAAGCTCAGGAGGGTAGCATTTGATTAGACTACAGAAACCAGAAAAGGAGATGAGAAACAGCAGATTAAAGAATAAAAGGAATAACAGAAATAAATGGAAACTAAGAGAGAATGTTTCAGGAAGGAGGGCAGAAACATTTGTTTTTGTTGGGCTAGACAGTACCCTGAGCCAGTGCACACCTCTGAGCTCTAGGCCAAAAGACAGGGCACAGTAGATTAATATTAACTACCTTTGTGTCTTATGCTATTGATTCCTTTGTTAATATAAAGGCGTGTTAGGATTACCAAGTCCTGACAGGAAGTCACACATCCCATTTGTAGTGTCTATCTCTAGAAAGAAAGTACTATAATTAATACAACTTCCTAAATTAAAAAACAACAAATTTAAAAACAAAATAAACAAAATGCAAGAACCATTATGTAAAGATTATCCCTCATTAACAGATTTCTGTGAAAAATTCTGGAATATGGCTCCTTATTACCTTCCTCTTGCCTTCCAATGTTAACTTCAGTATTCTCCCTTTCCTGAGTTAAACAGTTTCTTAGGTATATAGTCAGGTGGGTGCCAGTGAGATTAGGGGCCTTTTGGTTAGCGCCTTGGTGAGAGATTTGATATGAGGATTTCTCTCACATAAGCAGAAGAACCCTAGAGTTTCCAGTTAGTGTCAAATTCTAGGAAAAGCATAGACTTCAGAGAACCCTGTTTTTTCTGGGAGATCATTAGCTTCCCATGAGTGTGCTCATTCTTCCTGGGCCCCAGGAGACTGAGAAGAAGCCAAATAGATAGAATCATCCTAGCTTCTAAAGCTTGGAGATAATGGGCAACTTTTCCCTCATGCCTCAGCAAGGGACTGGAAACCTATACTTTTTGAAGCTCTTAATTATCTTTTGCACTCTCCCCTTCTCACCCCTTTATGTTCCCCACCCTTCTCTCCCTCTCCCCCCAACTTGAAACATTTGCTTGCTGCATTGTATCTAATAGCCCATGCTGCTGGTGAGATATCTGATGCCATGCTCATGCTTATTCCCAGGCCGTTAACATCTTTCTTTCTCCTTGAAATCTTACAGAATTTTCTCTTTGTATTTATGGTTCTGTCATTACATTAGATAAAGCTTGTATTAGCCTTTCCATTTGAAAACTTGTTTTTAGCCCAGGCAGATGTGTGGTGTTAGATCTTTAATGGTCTCCACTATTTTAGTATCGCTATTTTCTTGAAGTTCACATTGGATAAAATTTTACATTTCTGGATTCATTCTCCAGATGACTTTATTTTTTTTAGTTCTTGTTCTCTGTCTTTTTGTCTGTCTTCTATGTGAGTAGCTATTGCTATAACAAACCACCCCAAAATCAGTGGCTTACAACAGTAATTATTTAGTATTGCTCACAAGTCTGTGTGTCAGCTACGCAGTGCTTCTGGTCTTGGCTATATTCATAGATATTTCTGTGGCTGTTTCTAAGATTGAAGCAATAAATGTGCATTATGAGTATTTTAATGATTTTAATATATCAGCTGTCAAGGAAGTTATTAAATACTAGTAGGATATTTAGAGGAGTCAGGAGGCAAGTTGAAGATACTCCTAACGGCCAAGATGAGATAATGTGAACATCAATAGTGGCAATAACTGCAATGTATCAAAGAACAATTAATGTGTTTAAACTCACGAGTACATAATGATGCTAAGAAAGAAAAATGAAAAGCCTAATCAGTTACTTTTGAATGAGATTAAGAAATTTAATTCTGAAAACTAAAAGTAAGGAATCAAGAATTTATCATATCTCTCCTGTACAAACTACATCTCTAGGTAACAAAATAATAGATAAAGTGACATTTTTCTTCATATAGGCATTCCAATAAAGAAGTCAAGAAGAAATGGTCAAATTAAACATCACAGTTGTGCAACTCCTAATGGATTAATGATTGAAGCAATGCACATCAGTGTCTGCTAACATTACAAAAAAGACAGCAAACCAGAATGTGCAATATTCTCATTAAAAACACAAGCCTCTAAATCCAAGTCAATTTACAGAAAATGTAGAAGGACATTTTAAACTATACCACGTGAACACAAGCAACCAAGTTCAGACTGGGAAACTCACAAGACCAATTCTCCAGTTTCTCCAGCAAGTAAATTACAAGGGATAAAAGAAAATGATAAAGAGGGCAAACTCAATTATGATATTTAGGGATGCACACCTGATGATAAAATCATAAAGAAAAGCAGCTAAGTGTTTACCATAGAATTTATCATAGTGGCTACTTTTGGAGGGAAAGAGGGATTGTGTTTTGAAGGGAGCACATGGTGGTCACAAAAATTATTCCTACTTGGGGAGTTGGTTAAATGATGGTCAAATTTCAGTAATTGAGTAAGCTCCATATATGTTTAAATATTTTATTTTTATGTATTTGTACTAAGTTTAAAAATATTTTTAACTGAATAAAAAAGCAAAGCTTGTGGGGTGAGGTTAAGCAGTACCATGAAGCTCACTAGCCTTACTTATCTTAACCATAAAAAAGACCAATAGATCAATGCAATCCAGAGCTATACCCTGACAATCTGAACAAATTAGACCTCTCTGCCAGGGACCAACGCTTCCAAAGAGCTAATGGTCTGGCAAATGTCCTAACAGTTTCCCAGTCTTGCTGGGAAAGCTCTATGGAGTCCTGATCTTTTCCAGGATACAAAGCAAATATGTAATGATACATTTAGATTTAATGGGGAGAATTTTTTTTGCTTATATAGGATATTTAAGAAAGAGCTGCTGTAGGAAACAAATGAGTACGACATATTTCTCGATCCTTTCGCATAATTTCCAAACACAAGATATGTGCCAATTAGAATCTGAAATCTTTCATATTAACTATATTTATTCCATATTACATAATGCTTATGAATCCAAGAACAATGAGATAATAATTTTCATTTAGAATGAAAAAAAAAATATTACTCTGAGCAATCGGTTTTTTTTTCTGTTCTTGTAAAAGTTTTTATTTAAATTCCAGTTAGTTAGCATACAGTATAATATTAGTTTCAGGTGTACAATATACTGATTCAACACTTCTGTACAACACCCAGTGCTCATCACAACAAATTCACTCCTGTTTAACCCATTCCCATATGCCCCTTTCTTCTCCTAACCATCAGTTTGTTTTCTATAATTAGAGTCTCTTTGTTGTTTTGCCTCTCTTTTCCTTTTGCTGATTTGTTTTGTTTCTTAAACATATGAGTGAAATTAAATGGTATTTGTCTTTCTCTGACTGACTTATTTCATTAGCATTATACTCTCTAGCTCTATCCATGTCATTGCAAACGGCAGGATTTCAATCTTTTTTATAACTGAGTAATACTCCATTGTATATTTATACCACATTTTTTTTCAATATATGAAATTTATTGTCAAATTGGTTTCCATACAACACCCAGTGCTCATCCCACTGGGTGGGATGATCCCTCCTCAATACCCATCACCCACCTTCCCCTCCCTCCCACCCCCATCAACCCTCAGTTTGTTCTCAGTTTTTTTTAATATATGAAATTTATTGTCAAATTGGTTTCCATACAACACCCAGTGCTCATCCCAAAGGTGCCTTCCTCAATACCCATCACCCACCCTCCCCTCCCTCCCACCCCCCATCAACCCTCAGTTTGTTCTCAGTTTTTAACAGTCTATTATGCTTTGACTCTCTCCCACTCTAACCTCTTTTTTTTTCTTTTTTCCTTCCCCTTCCGCATGGGTTTCTGTTAAGTTTCTCAGGATCCACATAAGAGTGAAACCATAAGGTATCTGTCTTTCTCTGTATGGCTTATTTCACTTAGCATCATACTCTACAGTTCCATCCACGTTGCTACAAAGGGCCATATTTCATTCTTTCTCATTGCCACGTAGTACTCCATTGTGTATATAAACCACAGTTTCTTTATCCATTCATCAGTTGATGGACATTTAGGCTCTTTCCACAATTTGGCTATTGTTGAGAGTGCTGCTATAAACATTGGGGTACAAGTGTCCCTATGCATCAGTACTCCTGTATCCCTTGGGTAAATTCCTAGCAGTGCTACTGCTGGGTCATAGGGTAGGTCTATTTTTAATTTTTTGAGGAACCTCCACACTGTTTTCCAGAGTGGCTGCATCAGTTTGCATTCCCACGAACAGTGCAAGAGGGTTCCCATTTCTCCACATCCTCTCCAGCATCTATAGTCTCCTGATTTGTTCATTTTGGCCACTCTGACTGGCGTGAGGTGATATCTGAGTGTGGTTTTGATTTGTATTTCCCTGATGAGGAGCCACGTTGAGCATCTTTTCATGTGCCTGTTGGCCATCTGGATGTCTTCTTTAGAGAAGTGTCTATTCATGTTTTCTGCCCATTTCTTCACTGGGTTATTGGTTTTTCGGGTGTGGAGTTTGGTGAGCTCTTTATAGATTTTGGATACTAGCCCTTTGTCCAATATGTCATCTGCAAATATCTTTTCCCATTCTGTTTTTTGCCCTTTAGTTTTGTTGGTTGTTTCCTTTGCTGTGCAGAAGCTTTTTATCTTCATGAGGTCCCAGTAGTTCATTTTTGCTTTTAATTTCCTTGCCTTTGGGGATGTGTCAAGTAAGAAATTGCTGCGGCTGAGGTCAGAGAGGTCTTTTCCTGCTTTCTCCTCTAGGGTTTTGATGGTTTCCTGTCTCACATTCAGGTCCTTTGTCCATTTTGAGTTTATTTTTGTGAATGGTGTGAGAAAGTGGTCTAGTTTCAGTCTTCTTCATGTTGCTGTCCAGTTATCCCAGCACCATTTGTTAAAGAGACTGTCTTTTTTCCATTGGATGTTCTTTCCTGTTTTGTCAAAGATGAGTTGGCCATACGTTTGTGGGTCTAGTTCTGGGGTTTCTATTCTATTCCATTGGTCTATGTGTCTGTTTTTGTGCCAAAACCATGCTGTCTTGATGATGACAGCATTGTAGTAGAGGCTGAAGTCTGGGATTGTGATGCCTCCTGCTTTGGTCTTCTTCTTCAAAATTACTTTGGCTATTCGGGGCCTTTTGTGTTTCCATGTGAATTTTAGGATTGCTTGTTCTAGTTTCGAGAAGAATGCTGGTGCAATTTTGATTGGGATTGCATTGAATGTGTAGATAGCTTTGAGTAGTGTTGACATTTTGACAATATTTATTCTTCCAATCCATGAGCAGGGAATGTCTTTCTATTTCTTTATATCTTCTTCAATTACCTTCATAAGCTTTCTATAGTTTTCAGCATACAAATCTTTTACATATTTGGTTAGATTTATCCCTAGGTATTTTATGCTTCTTGGTGCAGTTTTGAATGGGATCAGTTTCTTTATTTGTCTTTCTGTTGCTTCATTGTTAGTGTATAAGAATGCAACTGATTTCTGTACATTGATTTTGTATCCTGCAACTTTGCTGAATTCATGTATCAGTTCTAGCAGAGTTTTGGTGGAGTCTATCGGATTTTCCATGTATAATATGATGTCATCTGCAAAAAGCAAAAGCTTGACTTCATCTTTACCAATTTGGATGCCTTTGATTTCCTTTTGTTGTCTGATTGCTGATGCTAGAACTTCCAGCACTATGTTAACCAACAGCGGTGAGAGTGGACATCCCTGTTATGTTCCTGATCTCAGGGAAAAAGCTCTCAGTTTTTCCCCATTGAGGATGATGTTAGCTGTGGGCTTTTCATAAATGGCTTTTATGATCTTTAAGTATGTTCCTTCTATCCCGACTTTCTCGAGGGTTTTTATTAAGAAAGGATGCTGAATTTTGTCAAATGCCTTTTCTGCATCGATTGACAGGATCATATGGTTCTTATCTTTTCTTTTATAATGTGAAGTATCACATTGATTGATTTGCGAATGTGGAACCAACTCTGCATCCCAGGAATGAATCCCACTTGATCATGGTGAATAATTCTTTTTCTATGCTGTTGAATTCGATTTGCTAGTATCTTATTGAGAATTTTTGCATCCATATTCATCAGGGATATTGGCCTGTAGTTCTCTTTTTTTACTGGGTCTCTGTCTGGTTTAGGAATCAAAGTAATGCTGGCTTCATAGAATGAGTCTGGAAGTTTTCCTTCCCTTTCTATTTCTTGGAATAGCTTGAGAAGGATAGGTATTATCTCTGCTTTAAACGTCTGGTAGAACTCCCCTGGGAAGCCATCTGGTCCTGGACTCTTATTTGTTGGGAGATTTTTGATGACTGATTCAATTTCTTCACTGGTTATGGGTCTGTTCAAGCTTTCTATTTCCTCCTGATTGAGTTTTGGAAGTGTGTGGGTGTTTAGGAATTTGTCCATTTCTTCCAGGTTGTCCAATTTGTTGGCATATAATTTTTCATAGTATTCCCTGATAATTGCTTGTATCTCTGAGGATTGCTTGTAATAATTCCATTTTCATTCATGATTTTATATATTTGGGTCATTCCCCTTTTCCTTTTGAGCAGCTTGGCTAGAGATTTATCAATTTTGTTTATTTTTTCAAACAACCAACTCTTGGTTTCGTTGATCTGCTCTACAGTTTTTTTTAGATTCTTTATTGTTTATTTCTGCTCTGATTTTTATTATTTCTCTTCTTCTACTGGGTTTAAGCTGTCTTTGCTGTTCTGCTTCTATTTCCTTTAGGTATGCTGTTAGATTTTATATTTGGGATTTTTCTTGTTTCTTGAGATAGGCCTGGATTGCAATGTATTTTCCTCTCAGGACTGCCTTTGCTGCGTCCCAAAGCGTTTGGATTGTTGTATTTTCATTTTTGTTTGTTTCCATATATGTTTTAATTTCTTCTCTAATTGCCTGGCTGACCCACTCATTCTTTAGTAGGGTGTTCTTTAACCTCCATGCTTTTGGAGGTTTTCCAGACTTTTTCTGTGGTTGATTTCAAGCTTCATAGCATTGTGGTCTGAAAGTATGCATGGTATGATCTCAATTCTTGTATACTTATACTTATACTTGTATACTTATGAAGGGCTGTTTTGTGACCCTGTATGTGATCTATCTTGGAGAATGTTCCTTGTGCACTCAAGAAGAAAGTATATTCTGTTGCTTTGGGATGCAGAGTTCTAAATATATCTGTCAAGTCCATCTGATCCAGTATATCATTCAGGGCCTTTGTTTCTTTATTGACTGTGTGTCTAGATGATCTATCCATTTCTGTAAGTGGAGTGTTAAAGTCCCCTGCAATTACCACATTCTTATCAACAAGATTGCTTATGTTTGTGAGTAATTGTTTTATATATATGGGGGCTCCTGTATTCGGCGCATAGACATTTATAATTGTTAACTCTTCCTGATGGATAGACGCTGTGATTATTATATAATGCCCTTCTTCATCTCTTGTTACAGCCTTTAATTGAAAGTCTAGTTTGTCTGATATAAGTATGGCTACTCCAGCTTTCTTTTGACTTCCAGTGGCATGGTAAATAGTTCTCCATCCCCTCACTCTCAATCTGAAGGTGTCCTCAGGTCTAAAATGAGTCTCTTGTAGACAGCAAATAGATGTGTCTTGTTTTTTTACCCATTCTGATACCCTATGTCTTTTAGTTGGCGCATTTAGTCCATTTACATTAAGTGTTATTATAGAAAGATACGGGTTTAGAGTCATTGTGATGTCCGTAGGTTTCATGCTTGTAGTGATGTCTCTGGTACTTTGTCTCACAGGATCCCCCTTAGGTTCTCTTGTAGGGCTGGTTTAGTGGTGACAAATTCCTTCAGTTTTTGTTTGGGAAGACCTTTATGTCTCCTTCTATTCTAAATGACAGACTTGCTGAATAAAGGATTCTCAGCTGCATGTTTTTTTCTGTTCATCACATTGAAGATCTCCTGCCATTCCTTTCTGGCCTGCCCAGTTTCAGTAGAGAAATTGGTCATGAGTCTTATTGGTCTCCCTTCATATGGTAGAGCACGTTTATCACTAACTGCTTTCAGAATTTTCTCTTTATCCTTGTATTTTGCCAGTTTCACTATGATATGTCATGCAGAAGATCGATTCAAGTTACGTCTGAAGGGAGTTCTCTGTGCCTCTTGGATTTCAATGCCTTTTTCCTTCCCCAGATCCGGAAAGTTCTCAGCTATTATTTCTTCAAGTACACCTTCAGCACCTTTCCCTCTCTCTTCCTCCTCTGGAATACCAATTATGCGTAGATTATTTCTCTTTAGTGCATCACTTAGTTCTCTAATTTTCCCCTCATACTTCTGGATTTTTTTATCTCTCTTTTTGTCAGCTTCTTCTTTTTCCATAATTTTATCTTCTAGTTTACCTGTTCTCTCCTCTGCCTCTTCAATCTGAGCCGTGGTTGTCTCCATTTTATTTTGCAGCTCATTAATAGCATTTTTTAGCTCCTCCTGGCTGTTCCTTAGTCCCTTGATCTCTGTAGCAATAGATTCTCTTCTGTCCTTTATTCTGTTTTCAAGCCCAGCGATTAATTTTATGACTATTACTCTAAATTCACTCTCTGTTATATTGTTTAAATCGTTTTTGATCAGTTCGTTAGCTGTCATTATTTCCTGGACGTTTTTTTGAGGGGAATTCTTCCGCTTCCTCATTTTGGATAGTCCCTTGAGTGGTGTGGAACTACTGGGCACTTCCCCTGTGCTGTCTTGAATAACTTGCATTGGTGGGCGGGGCCGCAGTCAGACCTGATGTCTGCCCCCAGCCCACTGGTGGGGCCACAGTCAGACTGGTGTGTACTTTCTCTTCCCCTCTCCTAGGGGCGGGATTCACTGTGGGGTGGCATGGCCCGTCTGGGCTACTTGCACACTGCCAGGCTTGTGGTGCTGGGGATCTGGTTTATTAGCTGGGGTGGATCAGCAAGGTGCACAGGGGCCGGAGAGGCAGGCTCAGCTCACTTTTCCTAGGAGATCTGCTTCGGGAGGGGCCCTGCGGCACCTGGAGGGAGTCAGACCGCCGGAGGGATGGATCCGCAGAAGCACAGCGTTGGGTGTTTGCAGGGTGCAAGCCAGTTCCCTGGCAGGAATTGGTTCCCTTTGGGATTTTGGCAGGGGGATGGGCAAGGGAGATGGCGCTGGCAAGCACCTTTGTTCCCAGCCAAGCTGCGCTTTGTCATCTGGGGCTCAACAACTCTCCCTCCTGTTGTCCTCCAGCCCTCCCACTCTGAGTATAGCTGTTAACTTATAACCCTCCAGATGTTAAGTCCTGCTTGCTGTGGGAACACACTCCATCTGGCCCCTCTGCTTTTGCAAGCCAGACTCGGAGGCTCTGCTTTGCCGGCGGGCTGCCCCTCTGCCCAGGCTCCCTCCCGCCAGTCCGTGTAGTGCACACAGCCTCTCTGCCCTTCCTACCCTCTTACATGGACCTCTCGTCTATGCTCGGCTCCGGAGAATCCGTTCTGCTAATCTTCTGGCAATTTTCTGGGTTATTTAGGCAGGTGTGGGTGGAATCTAAGTGAGCTGCAGGACATGGTGAGCTCAGTGTCCTCCTATGTCGCCATCTGATTTGTCCTTGGGTGAAACTTTTTCCTCCTAGATTGCAGAGTAGAGAGGAAACTGGCTCTCACTTTATAGTTCACCTCTATTTCTTCTCAAAAGACATTTTGGTATGGGATATTATGCCAATTACAACCACATTAAAACCGGGTATATCCATGCCACGACGCCGGCGCACTGTGTTCGGGCCCTGGTGGCTGCCCAGCCTGGTGGCTGCCCTGGGGCTGCGTTCAGGCCCTGGTGCCTGCAGCCGCCAGCTGGACCCGCAGAGACTGCTGTTTCCTAGACAGCCACGCTGCCGCTCCGCAGCCCCACATGTTCTTTATCCATTCATCAGTTGATGGACACTTGGGCTATTTCCATATTTTGGCTATTGTAGATAATGGTGCCATAAATATTGGGGTGCATGTATCCCTTTGAATTAGTATTTTGTATTCTTTGAGTAAATACCTAGTAGTGCAATTGCTGGATCATAAGGCAGTTTTATTTTTAACTTTTTGAAGAACCTCCATACTGTTTTCCAGAGCTGTACCAGTTTCTATTCCTACCAACAGTGTAAGATGGTTCCCTTTCCTCCACATCCTTGCCAACATCTGATGTTTCCTCTGCTGTTGATTTTAGACATTCTGACAGGTGTGAGGTGACCTCTCATTGCAGTTTTGATTTGCATTTCCCTGATGGTAAGTGATGTTGAGCATCTTTTTATGTGTCTGTTGGCCATATGTATGTCTTCTTTGGAAAAATATCTGTTTGTGGTTTCTGCCCATTTTTTAATCAGATTATTCATGTTTGGAGTCTTTAGTTTTTTAAGTTCTTTATATATTTATCTAGTGAAGGCTTAAAACTTCACATAGTTCATAAGCCCTACTATTTCTTTGTAGGAATATGCTATATGGAAGCCAGAAATAACTGTGTAGGCAATCATAGAGGATGACAATATTTTTATTCTTAAATGTGTATTTAATCTGAACTGGGCACTCTGGAATGAACGTTTTCTTTTCCTGAATGAGGTCTGTCATCAATGAAACCTAATCATCAGAATATTAATCTCACAATATTATTTGTCATTATGCCATTATCAAGTCTACTTAGTAACCTTTAGCAGAAATAATTCAATCCTTATTACTCTTTAATATGCTCGAACATTAGCTCTATTTTGAATGTGGAATGAGCATTGGGGTAGAGAGGATTATGAAAAGAGCCAACAGCAAAGGAAGAAGGGATTCTCAGAGGCTAACACCATTAAAAAATGCCTTGATAGTTGCAAACTTAAAAGATGCAAATTGAAAGGGTTTTACATGTAAAATCCCAAAAAGTGGACAAAAATCAGACAGAAAAGTCAGCTGCCTCCTCATGGCACTCCCATTGAACTTATTGAAGATGACTTGATTTCTAATTTCAGCATTAACAGGAAGAGAAATAAATTTAATCCTACATAATTATAATAATTTAATTTTTCTGCCATCTGGATGTAAAATTTGGAATTATTGGGGTGGTTTTAATTAAACCAAAAATACCATTTAACATGACTAATAACAACTCCCTTATTGTAGGTTGGCTTATAAAACAAACTCAACCTAGCTGTATATGTACAAAAGGTACATTTAAAGTTAAAAGAAAAGTGGGAAATAAAATTCTGTGTAAATACATAACAGGAAAAAAAATAGATTAATCATGTTAATACCAGATAAAATGGTATTCAAAGCCAAGAGTAAAAATGAAGACAAAACATTATCATGTTTTTAAGTTTATTTATTTTGAAAACGAGAATGAGAACACAAATGGGAGAGGGGCAGAGAGAAGGAGAGAGAGAATCCAAGCTGGCTCCACATCATCAGCACAGAATCTGATGTGGGGCTCAATCTCCTAAACCATGAGATCATGACCTGAGCCAAGATCAAGAGTTGGACACTTAACTGACTGAGCCATCAAGGTGCCCCAAGACAAAACATCTTTAAAAAAGAATCGTTCTGCTGCACCTGAGTGGCTCAGTCAGTTAAGCAAGCCAACTTGGGTTCAGGTCATTATCTCACAGTTCCTGGGTTCCAGCCCCGCATTGGGCTCAGTGCTGATAACTTGGAGCCTAGAGCCTGCTTTTGTCTCCCTCTCTCTCTGCCCCCCCCCCCCCCGCTCATGCTCTCTCTCTCTCTCTCTCTCAAAAATAAACCTAAATAAATAAATAAATAAATAAATAAATAAATAAATAAATAAATAAATTGGAATCTCTCCAAAATCAATATACAGATTTAATGTAATTCTCATTACAAACCAAATATGGCTATAGTTTCTGTTACCTCTATTAAAATGTTTTTTAAATTTTTTTTACATGTTATTTATTTTTGATAGAGCACAAGTGGGGAGGAGCAGAGAGAGACAGAGACATAGAATCCAAAGCAGGCTCCAGGCTCCGAGCTGTCAGCACAGAGCCCGACGTGGGGCTGGAACTCACAAACCAGGAGATCATGACCTGAGCTGAAGTCAGACGCCTAACTGACTAAGCTACCCAGGCACCCCTGAATAACTGTATTTTAAAATAACTAGCACTTAACTGAGCCACCCAGGTGTATCTCTATTAAAATATTTTTAAATTAATATGGATGACTGAGTAATAATTACCAGATATATTTTTTGGTGAAAAAAAATAATAATATAAGGTAACTGACAATACAAGATAACTGAAACCATTTTAATGTTATCATAATAAATATACAAACACAATGTTGTGTTTTACTAATGAGATCAATAAAATAAAAACAGGGTTCAGAAATAGATGTCCTAGATATGGAAAGCATATGAGAGAAGTGTCAACTTAATTCAGAGGGAAATGGATCTTTCCCTTAATAAATAATACAGGCATAATTAGTTAATCATCTGAAAATACAAAAATTTATACACTCTTTTTTCGTACTATATAAAAATAATTCATATAGAGATAGATATCTAAATATAAAATAATAATAAACATGTTAAAATAAACATAAAGAGAATATTTGTAAACCTTTAGATGGAAAGATCCTTCCGCAAGACACTAAATCGGAGATCTGGGAAGAAAGAGAAATAGATTTGAATACTAAAATATTTGTAATTATAGCACCCTAAACAAAGTTGAGAGGAAAAAAGAGAAAAATAATTTTTGAAAAATATAGGATTGGGGTGCCTGGGTGGCTCAGTCAGTTGAGCGTCCGACTTCGGCTCAGGTCACGATCTCGCGGTCCGGGAGTTCGAGCCCCGCGTCAGGCTCTGGGCTGATGGCTCAGAGGCTGGAGCCTGCTTCTGATTCTGTGTCTCCCTCTCTCTCTGCCCCTCCCCCGTTCATGCTCTGTCTCTCTCTGTCTCAAAAATAAATAAATGTTAAAAAAAAATTTTAAAAAAGAAAAATATAGGATTAATTTTCTAAGTACCTATAAAATATAAAAGTAATAGTGTTTGACAGAAAAATAGATAAGAGGAAATGAAAATTACCAAAAACTTAAGAAAGCATACTCACTCTCATTAGTAGTCAATAAAATGCAAATAAAATAACAAAGGGACACCACTTTATATTCCTTTGTTGGAAAAAATAGTTTTTTTTTAAAGCTAATATCCAGTATTTTTGAACTTGTACAGAAATGTTGACTGGTTTATGAAATTGAAATCTTCATAAATAACAAGAAATATTATAGGAATTGTTAAAAATTGAAGAGGAACATAACTAAATTCAAAACATGATCCTACACTGAATCTTTTTTTCTATAAAGGACATTAATGTGACATCTAGCAAAACTTGATACAAGATTAAATAGTATTATGAATCAGCATTGATTTCTTGATATGGATAGTTGTAATTTGGTGATGTTGGAAAATGATCTCCTTTGTAGGAAATGCAAGCTAAAGGATTTGGGGATAGAGGAACATCATTTCAGCAATTTACCCTACATTCTTTGTTTTGTAGTTGCAAATTTTCTCTAAGTTTCAAATTGTTTTATACTCAATACTCCTTAACACAGAAAATAAACTTTTAGAAATCTATTCTGTAAAAATATAAAAGCAGAAAGGACAAGATTATTTCTAATGGAAATTAGAAAAAAATCAATTTATCCTTCTATTAATTAAATTATCATATACCCACGATATGTAAAACTTTGTAGCCATATGAATGAATTAATAAAGCTTTGTGCTTAATTTGCACATCTGACCATGCATGGACTTACAGAGGACCAATGTGAGGAAAGGCCTCTGCTGAGTGTCATTGTGGTCCTATTGGTTTTCTTGGTTGGCCTGTAGGGTGACTATGCAGATGAACAGAAAAATGCTAACAACCTATGCACCTAGACACAAAAACCCATCAAGAGAAGACTCATGTTTTTCATTCCAATAAATCATTTGAAGGCTTTTTTTTTTACTTTTTTTTTTGGTAGTAACACACTAAACCCATTCAACATAATGTAATTTTCCTTCTTACATTGAAAATTTTCAGGCCACCACAACATAATGATGTGTTCCCATTCTTCAGATCCATACATTCCCATAAAATCAGGAACCAATGTCCTAACACTGTTGATCCTAGGCTTTTACTTATTTTATTAAAGTTATGATCTCCACAAGACAAATGGGAATGATGAACTGAAGTTAATTCTAAGTATAATTCTAAGTAGAAAGATGAAGCAGAAATACCAAAAAACAAAAAAAAAAGTTTATTGTCCTTGAAAGAGTTACAATTACCTTTTTTATAATGAGCTGCTATTCTTTAAGAAAGCTCCAGGTTAAATATTTGTTGTTTTCAAAATTTAGTTTGTTGATGTTGGTGTCATTGAAATGCAGATGATAAGGGAAAGAGACACTGCTCCCCAAGGGTGGAGAGAACAGAATCAGCACTCTAGGGTCAGAAAATAATTCACAAAAATTTGATCTAAACAAATTTAAAAATCACTTTCTAAATACTTAAGTTAATAAGACATTTCATCCCCTCCTTTTTACATTTCTCTACCAAACATCAGTTTGGAGCTTCTACTCACTTGAGTGCCTTTGGGAATTTGAATTAGAGCCTGAGGAATGTCGGTCTCAGTAGGGCATGCCAAAGCCCTAAGGGCCACTTGAGCTTTATTTACACTGATTCTAGATTGATCATAGTCTCATATTCAAGTTTTTGCTTCAGTATACACTCTTGACAATGGCTTATTTTGCCTCTTTGAAAAATAGTATTGCCATTCATTTCAAGCTAAGTCTGTTCTTTGATTCAGAGGCCTGAGAAAATTCTCTTCCACTATGAGAAGGAACAATACAGAAAAATTACCAGAGTGGGCACTGGATTTCTCCACCCTAATTTGGTGTAATTCATTTCAATATGGTTATGTTGAGCATTTACTATTAACCATGTTGTATCCAGCAAAAGGAAATATGTGACAAAGTTCTCACTCTCAAAGGACACATAGGGAAGTCTTTCTAGATCACTCCCTAACCCTGAACTGCTCTAGGTATTTGAAGTACCTAAGTTCTAAAATGAAGTACAAAATATTTGAGACTTTCTGCTAAAAATAATTTATATGGGTAAGGTTGTAATTTTATTGTTTTCCTCTTCAAATTACATTGTAAGTTCCTCAAAAATAAGAATCATCCAGTATCATATAATTCTTTTCCATCCCACTGCTATGTCCTACTCACAGCACATATACATGCACACACACATATTCCTCAAAAGCTCCTCTTCAGATGAATTGCTCACTACAAAGGTAAAATGATTTTTCATTAACTTAGCCTTCAAGAGTATACTATTTTTTGATTGCTGATTTCCTTTATTTGAGAAGTCAGATCAGATATCATTTTTTTCAGTTTACCAATTTTCCCTCAAAAATATCAGTTTAACAAATATAAACATTCTTGATTAGTAATTACTGCAAGAGATAAAGCAGCTTCTCTTCCTCCTTGAAGAGAAGCTCTAACACTTACGATAACTCTTAGCTTTATAAAGGGAAGGATCTTCCTTTGTGCTCTCCTCATCCTTCATACTACATCCCCTAACCCCAGCCAGCAATTGAAAATGGCCAGTAATTATATGCATATGGTTAGGATGGCGTAAGGACTGTGTTCTACACTTATGCAGTCTTCATCATACAAGTAGTTGATACTATTAAATATAGAAATATTTATTATATACCTTAGGTATTAGTTTTCTAGAACTGCCATTACAAAATACCACAGACTGAATGGCTTACACAAGAGAAATTTACTTTCTCATCGTCTGGAATCTAGAAGTCTTAAGATTAAGGTGCTGGAAGGGTTGGTTTCCTCTGACGTCTCTCTCCTTGGCTTGCAGACGACCACCCTCTGGCTGCCTCATGACATTCCTTCTGTATGCACACATTCCTGGTGTTTCTCTGTGTCCCCTGATCTCCTTTTCTGATAAGAACAGCAGTCATGTAGAATCAGAGCCCACCCTAAGAAACTCATTTTAACTTAATTACCTTTTTAAAAGATCTGCTTCCAAATATAATCACATTCTGAGGTACTGGGGAGTAGATGTTTCAACATATGAATTTTGGAGGTCACAATTCAGTCCATAACACCTTATTAGCAGCTATTCAATGGATATAAAAGTGGCACAGTCCCTGGTTTTAATAAGTGGAACATATACTCTATTAGGGAGATAAATCGATAAACAAATAATAATAGTAGGTATGATGTAAGTACAACAAAATTAAGCCTACAAAATGTTAAGTTTGAAAAGGAAGTGATTATACTAATTTGGAAGGATCAGGGAAGAGTTCAGGGAGCAAGTGACATTTGAACATAAGACTTGAGGAATCCTTTGGATAGAAAATAAAGATCAGACATTAATTAAATGCCTTCTGAGGTTTTAATCTTCAACACACTCTTTAGGTCGATAGTTCTCATTTTTAAAGAGGAACATCAATATTTAGATGATTTTGGTAAGTTATAACATCAAGCAGCTTTCAAATAAAATGTCAGGATCTGTCTTACTCTACTTTCCCTGAGATGATGAGTTGACAAAGGAAGATTTTAAAAGAAAAGAATATTTTAAAAAATGCAAAATGAATCTATCAAAGTATTATAACAGTTTTTAACATGAAAAAAATCTATAAATATAACCCATTTCATAATATGTTAAAAGAGAAAATCACATGATCACTATAAATACACACAAAATTATTTAATTATTCAACATTTTTATTAAGAAAAACATTCTTAGTAAAAACAGAAAATTTCTTAATCTAATAAAAGAAATATATGAAAAATCTATAGCTAGCATTAGTCTGAATAATGAAACTTAGGAAGAAGTCTCTTTAAAATCTAGAAAGAAAATTTAAAAGAAAAGAAATCTAGAAAAAACAGTTTTTTGTTGTTTTTTTTTTTTAACTTTTTAGTGCAGATACTGGCCATAGCAGTGAGTCAAGAACAAGAAATAGACAAATTTCAGGAAAAAAGGTATGAGTGATATGGTTATTGTTAAAAAAAATCATAATACATGTTCCTAGAGGAGAATAGAGATATGGAATAGGGAAGGAGCCCAGAGATAGATACAGCTGTTGGGATTTTCTTTGTAGGTTGACTGATGAGGTTTGGGATTTTGTTTTGTACATTTGCATGATAGCCTACATATACACTGAATTCATTTTATATATTAAATAGTATAAAATGGTAATTGTAAAATCTGCAAAATATGAGCTTTCATTCTAATAATGAACTAATGTTTAAAAAGTTTCTCCAAAGTGACCTCCATGCAATATCCATGGTTTGGGCTTACACATGCAAGCCACTTTTATTAAATTCAGTGATATTTTTTCCCAAACTTAGTTCTCTTGAAAACAATCACACAATTGCTAAGTAAATATAAGCTACTGGAATAACTTATTTATATAAACAATATTTTGTACATTTTATACATAATGCAATGTCTGTACTCCTACACTTTTTTAAATGAATCATATTGTCTCTCCCAACCTATTTTTCCCCTCTTTTCATGTTGATCTAGAATTTCTAAACGGGTTACCTATTAGCACTATGTAAGACGCCGTTAGAAAGAAAGCACCATAGCAACAATGTTTTCTATGTTTTTTCTACCCAAATAAGTATGTTCTGTGTGCTTGAATGATACAGGAACCATGGAAACTAAGCCTTCCTTTATTATTTAAGAAGAAACAGTCACCAGTTCTACAGAGGAAGGAAAGGGATGCAAGTAACAACCCATCCTGATAGTTTTCTTAAGTCATACATCATTTGTAGATGCTGCTTTTTAGAACTTGTGCTTATTAAGAACTCTGTTTTCCAGGCACTGATCTGGTATACACTACTAAATAATGTATCATGTCTAGAAGGACAAGCAAAAAAACCAGAAATTACACATTAGACTAAATGCTGGGGTAGAGATGCTAAGGGAGCACAAAGAAGAGGCACCTTTCTTGAGAGTGTTAGAGGAAAAGAATTTAGAATACTACTAAAATGTGTACTGTATGGGCACCTGGGTGGCTCAGCCGGTTGGGCATCCGACTTTGGCTCAGGTCATGATCTGACCATTCGTGAGTTCGAGCCCTGTGTCGGGCTCTGTGCTTCCAGCTCAGAGCCTGGAGCCTGCTTCAGATTCTGTGTCTCCCTCTCTCTCTCTCTGCCCCTCCCCCACTCACACACTGTCTCTCTCTCTCTCTCTCTCTCAAAAATAAATAAACATTAAAAAAATTGTTTTAAAATGTTTACTGTAGGGATTTTGTGTATGCTGTAGTCAGCAGAATGTCCCCCAAATCTGCCCATGCCCTATTTCCAGATCCTTATGAATAAGTTATGTTACATGGCAAGGGAAAATTAACGTTGCAGATTTAATTAGCGTTGCTAATCAACTTATCTTAATAATAATGAGATTATTCTAAATTAACCAGGTCAGCCAAGTGTGATCACAAAAGTCCTTTAAATATGGAAAAGGAAGGCAAAAGTCCTATCAAAATGAAGCAACATGAGACATAATTGGCTATTGATAGCTTTGAAGATGGAAGGGGACTATCAGCAAAGGACTGTAGGCAGCCTGTGGAAGCTAGGTACAAAAATTGGATTCTCCTCCAGGGCTTAGCCTTGATTTTAGCCTGGTGATAAACATTTTGGACTTCTAAATTACCAGAACAGTAAACTAATATAAATACATTGTTTCAAGCCACTAACTTTGTAATATTTTCTGACAACAATCACAGAATACTATAATGCCCTTTATCAACTTAAGGAAGTGTGGTTGATTCCTAGCTTTCTAAGAAATTTTAATCATGAAAGAATGTTGAACTATGTAAAATGCATTTCTGTATCTACTAATATGGTAATGTTTTTAACCTTTATATGGTGAATTATACTGGTTGAGTTTTTAATATTGAACTAACCTTGCATTCCTGCTATAAATGACACTTGGTCATAATGTATTATTCCTTTTATATACTGCTATATTTGATTTACTAATATTTTGTTGTAAGACATTTGTATCTATGTTTATGGGAGCTATTTGTATGTAGTTTCTTTCCTTGTAAGGGATTTTATTTTGATATCAGGAGAATGAGATGGAATAAGAAATGTAAAAAATTCTATAGAATTGGTAGAAATTTTCCCCTAGACCCTCCTGAGTCCTCAGATAGTTGCTTTTTGCATTGTCTCTGTTGATTTTAGTTGTGACTAGTGTAACTAATGTAGCTTTCCCATAGTGGTCTCACTCAATATTTTCTGACAGTAGAAGGTGTGTGTAGTATTTGGTTTGGTTTCTGTTTGATGCATTGTGCTTCTAATATCTGGGCATTTGTATCTTCTATTATTTATGGAAAATTTTCAGTCATTTTTTTCTTCAAATATGACCCTCCTCCTTTCATTTTATCATCCCTTACTGGGTTTCCATTTAGACGTATATTAGAACTTTTTTTGCTCTGTCTTTGTCTCTTAACTATTCTTTCAATTTCCATTTCCTTGTATATCTGCATAATTTCTTCAGACATATTTTCCACTATAATAATTTTCCATTTAATTCTGCCCATTTTGCTGCTCACTTCTTCACCAGTTTTTAAAATTTCAATAATTTGTACTTTTTTCCTTTTAAAAGTTTATTTTATTTGTTGTGATATTTAATTTTATATATCAAACTTGGCTAGGCTATAACAACCAGTTGTTTCATCAAAATTAAGTCTAGGTGTTGCTATGAAAATATTTTGCACATGTAATTAACATTTGCAATCAGTTAACTCTATGTAAAACAGATTATTCTTGATAATGTGGCTAGGCCTCACTTTATCAATTGAAGGTCCTTTTTTATTTTTTTTTTAAATTATTTTTTAATGTTTATTTATTTTTTGAGAAAAAGTGAGAGACAGAGTGCAGGCAGGGGAGGAGCAGAGAGGGAGACAGAGAATCCAAAGCAGGCTCCAGGCTCGAGCTGTCAGCACAGAGCCTGACGCAGGGCTCGAGCTCACAGACCATGAGATCATGACTTGAGCTGAAGTTGGACGCTCAACCGACTAAGCCACCTAGCTGCCCCTAATCAACTGAAGGTTTTAGGAGTAAAACCAGATTTTTTGAAGAAGGGATTCTGTATTAAGAATGTATCATAGAAATCCTGCCTAACTTATGGTCTGCCACCTTGCCCTATAATTTATAAACTTGTAGTCCTCCACAAGCACATAAGCCAATTCTTTAAAATAAATTTAGATAGCTAGAGCATTCAACTAATAGATAAATGATAGGGGCGCCTGGGTGGCTCAGTAGGTTGAGTGTCCGACTTCAGCTCAGGTCATGATCTCATGTTTCCTGAGTTTGAGCCCCATGTTGGACTCTGTGCTGACAGCTTGGAACCTGGAACCTGGAGCCTGCCTCAGATTCTGTGTCTCCCTCTCTCTCTGCCCTTCCCCTGCTCATTCTCACTCTCTCTCTCTCTCCCAAAAATAAAATAAACATTAAAAAATTTTTTTAAAAATAGGTGACAGAATAATATCTATCATAATATCCATTATTAAATATAAGATATGTAGTATGTATAGATTTGTATATAGATATATATAAGACATATATAGATTTATATATATCTAGATAGATAGTTATATAAGATATGTGTGTGGGGGGAGATAGATGGATAGATAGATAGATCCTATTAGTTCTGTTTCTCTAAGAACCCTAAATGATACAGTGATACCAAATGATTTCTTAACTTTTCTGTAGTTTCTTATTAATTTATATTTTTATTATCTCATTTTTATTTTGGTAAACATTTCCACCTTAGGGATTTAAAAGTTCATGTCTGATTTTTACAGTTTTTTAACCCTTAGGGAATCTAAATTTATTGCTTATTGTTTTGATGGCTATTTCATAGTGATTTGGTTCTGTGTGTATCTGGTGATCCTTAGTTGTAAGCTCATATGTGATGAGTTTTATTATATGAATAATACACTGACAAAAATTGAGATCATTTCCTTCTTGACAGGATTTTCATTTGCTTCTGCTGGGAGCCAGGCAGTGTTACCACACTGGGTCACTTCTGCCCCTTTTATGTTTTCAAGTTCCCTTAGAGTCTCATATCAGCTCTACCTATTTTGTGTTATTGGTCTCAAACCAAATTTTGGGACCATTCAGCTGATATTGACACCTGATCTCAGATAACCATATTTTTTGTGGTTTTTTTTTAATTGTTGGCTGTATAAGAAGTATCTTACTCCCTGTTGAGTGTTCATGAACATAGATACATGAATACACACTTTATGTAATATCTAATCATTTTGTGCCAGGAACATCCTTTCTTAATATTTGGTCTGACATTGCCCACAGCATATTGCCAGTCCTGAGGATTTTCTTAACTAATTCTACAGGTGATTAACAGATAACTGGGTAGTTGTAGAAATAAAATATTATTTTATTTGAAACCTACAGAATTTGCTTAAAAGAGTGCTTTCAATACACTAAATTATTTTTGTATAATGCTTTGAACTTTGTTTCTAATAGCATATCAGAGAATTCTGGCCTTGGATATAAAATAGGGGGTGGCTGAACAAAACATATCTCTAGAATTCTATAAATTCAACTTTCGGTGATTTACCATCTCAAACAGCAATGTTGAGTGTAATATTTATCACTTGGAGCCTTACAGAGTCAAAAAGTCTGCTTGAAACATTTTTATACTTAGAGGAATCTTATTTTTGGTGGCAAGAGGGAAACAGGGATTGGAAGGACCATCAGTCAGGAGCTAAAACAATTTCTCTTATGTATGAATCACAGACTCATGGAAACTAAAGTTTGAAAATGACGCAATAAGTCATCTATTCCATCTCTTTGTCAAAAAAGAATTACTTCCTCAACATTTTAAAATAGATAGTTTTGTTCCATTCATTTTTTTAAACCTCCTTTCAGACCTGTCTTTTTTTTTCCTTTTAAACTATCCTGGTTATATTAAGATTTGCTTGGTATAACATTGTTTTAAAAATGCCATAGTTAGAACAGTAATATTCTGAAAAAATGTTTGGAATGACAGGGGCACCTGGGTGGCTCAGTCGGTTAAGCATCCAACTTCGGCTCAGGTAATGATCTCACACTCTGTGAGTTTGAGCCCTGCATCGGGTCAGCACAGAGCCTGGAGCCTGCTTCAGATTCTGTGTCTCCCTGTCTCTGACCCTCCCCCGTTCATGCTCTGTCTCTCTCTTGTCTCAAAAATAAATAAACATAAAAATTTTTTTTTAATGTTTGGAATGACTGATAAATCAAGAGTAAATGTTATTATATGAAAATTAGAAATTTTGTGTCAGCTAATATTATGAAACATCCTAAGTCCTAAATAAAATAATAAATGTTCTAAATAGATACTGTTTTAGGTAATAAATAAGTCAAATTCTGCCTAAGCATAAAGACATATTTGAAATTTACAATATACATTATAGCTTAATGTCAGAGCAACCACAAGTGAGTATAAATGCTGTCAGTCCAGGTCATAGTCAAAAGTAGTCATAGTTCAGTAACTCATTTTTGCTATGATTTAACTGGATTGCTTGCTTCTGCCCACCCACTATTCATATTTAGTGCTTACATGTCTCTCTAAATCTTAGATCTGATCTTGTCACAAGACAGTTCAAAAACTTCTGATGCCTCCAGTTTACTACTGGACAAAATTGAAATAATTCAGCCTAGAATTGGTTTTCTGCCTAACTTTCCGGTTTCATTTTCCACACATCAGTGTCCCGTCTCCCTTCTAAGTTCCCTATAGTTTGTTGAATGCAGTCTACTTGCTATTTCCTAAACACATCTTTCATTCTCTGGAGTGTTTGTCTTTGCTTGAATGTTTGCCAGTTGCCTCTCCCCAGCAGCCCCACCAACTCTATACTCACCTGCTAGGGCTTTAAGTATTCCCTAAATCTCATTTCAGCTCAAATCTTATCTGAAAATCATTGCAGACTCCTCTAGTTAAAATTAATCTCTCCTCTGTAACCTTTGCTAATGTTAATATCTTCTGTTATAGCACTTAGCATAGCATTGAATTTAAATGATAGACATAAAAGTGTTTACTACTAACTTTTATGCTATTGAGTTGTAAGTGTTCCATAGTAGCCATCTTTTGTTTCTTCTGTAGAACTTTCATTGGGTAAGTTTTCTGACCATCATCTTATTGCTGCAGTGAGTTAACTAACTGTTCATGTAAGTGGACACACATAAAAATACAGTGTTTGAGTTATACATACAGTTTCTGGAGTCAGAAATATGCAGATGAGAACCTTTGTTTAGTTGCAACAAAACTAGCCTTAGACAATTTAACCTGTCTTTGTATTAGTTTCCTCATCAATAAGATGAATTTAGAGTTGTAATTCAAGGTTTTTGTGAGGATTAAATGGTATAATGTCATGTAGTGAATAGTGCCTGACATAGTAAGTACTCAATAAATATTAGCTATTATTGTGATTATCATTTTAATACTTTCACGTGATTGGTATTTGAAATAAATCATTGTAAAACAAAGAATCAGTATCAGATATCAAATCAAATATAAATATCTCAACTATTTGAGCTTGGAGACACTTAAAGGTGCATAGACACCCAAATCAATGTCATGAAACACAGAATTTTAGGCACTAAATTTATGCTGATGGAAGCTCTATGTGGCAACCAAAGAATGTCCTATAATAAAGTAGGAATAAATAATTGACATAGAGTCCATGTCCCCCTACTCCAGCCCTATGTTCGTTGGCAAGCATTCCTTGTGTTCCCCTTTGTGCAACTGTATTTAAATAAATATAACTCAGGCAACCAAGCAGTAGGATTCAGTTTCAGAGCTCAAGAACTAATTTATTTGGGAGGACCAGTATTCATGTATACAGCTCTCTCCTACATTCTCCAGGGAAATATTGCTTCGTTATGTAAATGCTTGATAAAATTTTACAATATATGCAAGTTTAAATTTATTATCCTGAGCTTACAAGGAGCTAAGCCCTGTTTTGGAATTTGCATTACAAGGTCTTTCAAAACAAAAGTCCATGACATTTTGTTCATCAACTATTATCCAACAGAAATCCCAGCCTAGTGTGCAGGGTCCTGCCCAAATACCTCTGTACAATAAATTTTTCTAGGACTTTCCCATTATTCCCAGAATAAGAAGTTGTTCCCTCCTATGGAGTTTTCCTGGTACAAAGTAACAAAAGGAAACTAGGACTACAACAGAAAAAAAGAACTAATTGATCTTCAGAAATTTACCTCACCTAATAATTGTGAGCTCCTCATGGCATGAACAGCATGTTTTTCAGTCTTTCCCCATTTGATACCTAGCTAGTCACTGACTCATAGGAGGTCCTCTCTATATATTTGCTCAAGTAACAAATGTTCACAACTTTAGAATCAAAGGAGCATTTGTGAGAGAAAATTCTCATTAGGAAGAACTCAGGGAAAGAAAAGATTTAAAATTTGACTTTAGTTACCTCCCCCTCCCCTGGTATCTCTCCATCCTTTGCTCTCCCTTCCCTCCCATGTTAGCCTGCTCACACATGCTCTCTCACATGCTTGTGCACATGTACACCCATACACTTAACTAGATTTTTCCAGGCTTTTCCAGCTATCTTAGTAAGTGACTTTACTATCCCTTTAGTGGGGTTGTCATTGAAAAAACAATGCACCAAGCTTTACTCTAAAATGCATAAGCACAAGCCTCTTATACAAAGGTACTACTCTTTTTCAAATATGTGTAAATGTAAGTAAAAGAAGATTTTATGCTCAGAACAGACTTTCCCCTTAAGGTTTTCTGGCCTACACATGAATCAGTCCTTTTCCTCCTGGTTCACCTAAGACTGAATTGGAATTTTTCAAAAGAAACATTTCTAGGTAGCTAAGGGTGTAGCAAGATTCTCACACAGAGAGTCGTGACACCGAGGCTTTTTTTTTTTTTTCCAGGAAACAACTTCATTTGTTCTGGCGCTTCTCACTTGGGTTCGTCAGGACGAACTGAACCCTGAACACCACGTGGTGTAGTTTTGTTTTCTTTTTCTTTTACTTTTTCTTTTTCTTTTACTTTTTCTTTTTCTTTTACTTTTTCTTTTTCTTTTTTTTCTTTTTCTCTTTCTTTCTTTCTTTCTTTCTTTCTTTCTTTCTTTCTTTCTTTCTTTTCTTTCTTTCTTTTTCTCTCATTTCCCATATGTGGTAACACACAAACATGTAGTCTGATTAAGTGGTCTTGTGTTACACAGCCTTGAGGGATGTTGTCACGTAATCATATAGCCAGGTTGCCTTGAGGTTTTTTTTTTTTCCTTCCTTAGGGAGGGCTCCCTACCACAATGGTACCACAAGCACAGTGGTAGCAGGAGCAAACGCAAAAGAAAATTTAAAAATGGAAGTTTTATAATATGCAGAAGTTCAAATGTATTAACCAACTAATCTGCCCTTAGCCCCTGTTGGTTTTGCCTTACAGTGCCTCCCAAAATAAAATCTATGACACCTTGTCTTACTCTTAACTAATTGAAAATTCCAGCTCTAGAACTTCATAATTTCAATCCAGAGGTATTTGGAATATAAAAAGTATGTTTCTGCCTTGGTACCAGTCCATACACTATAAAAGGCATGAAAGAAGCTCCCCACCAATAAGCAAACCAAATTAGAAAATCAGGAGGGTGGTGTGCTAACATCAGTAACAAAAAAATGATGAAACGTGCATGGTATAGGAAAAAATGTGTCATCCAGCTTCAAAGATGTAAATTAGTTCTTTTGAAGAAGAACAGATATTTGAAGCTGTAAATTACCATGTCAAATTAGATAGAAATCTTCAATATAGCTCAGTCACAAAACGATGCAGGACTCTTTTGTACTCAATACTGAAAGAGATTGTATCACTTGTGTCATAAAACTGAGAGACGTGATGTGATAGCATTTTCCATATGAATGATGGGTCCACACCTGGAATAAAGCATTCAGCTTTGTGCTGGTAGGTGCCCAAAAAATGTAGATAAATTGAAAGGAATTCAGAGGAGATGGAGAAAAAATGATAAGTGGAATGAAAGATTTGATGGATGGACTAAAAACAAAAAGTACTGCATTTGAGATTTCTAAGGAAAAACCTTGAGGGAGAATTTGATTGGAGCAGTTCTACTGATAGCAGAAGGCTCTAACCTTTGGGTTGAGTGAAGAATAAGGATCTGGGGGATAAATCAATCTATGGTATTTTAGACACATTCTAAAGTAATGAGGCAAAATTATGATGAAGCATATTATCAGTGAAAACTTTACAACTTCAAATTAATGACCACCAAAGCCCTTCAAAGTGTCGCCCAGAGAAAAGCAGCATCATCATCCCCTACAAATGTAGAATTCTAGGTCCCCACCCAGAGCTCCTGAGTATGGATGTGCATTTTAGCAAGATCTCCAGGTTATCTAAGGATGCACATTAAGACTTGAAAAGCACTGGTTAATACCAAAGAACAAGTTTTAGTGAGGGCTGAGTTTCAAATTTGATTTGCCACTTACTAGCTATGTGACCATGAACAAATCATTTAATCTCTGCATGCTTGATATTCCTCACATGTACAATAGGTAATAGTAATAACACCTCAGACCGTTGAAGATTATTGAAATTACACATCTTAAACATTTATTGGAGTTGTGAGGGACATAAAAATGGAAGCATACATAAATGGCACAATGGGTTGCTATCTCTAATGGAGGATAAATGGAAAGCTGGAGGAAAGAAAAAAGAAGAAAGTAAAGGGAAGAATGAAGAAACAGTAAAAAATTATATTCTGAAGAGCAGTGAGAGGACTCTTCCATCTTTGTCTCATGAATTTCAGTCTCCACAACTCCCGGTGAAGTTTTGCTTCATCATCAACCCTTTCAGGCTCTTTCCTTGACATAAATATTCTTTTGCTCTTATTCTGTGATTCAAACACTTTCCCAATGTGTCACACCTCTGAGACTTCCCACAAAGGAGTGGTAGGAGACCTGCTCAAACCACTGGAGTGAGAAAGTTGGGAAATCACTGCATCTATTGCCCTCCTCCACATTCTTATTAACCATAGCTCTGAATACATTGAAAACACATGCAGTATTGGTGTTTCTACATCACTCTCCAAACTCCAAAGGGAAGGTGCACAACAGTGGTGAGAAGATGTTTGCTCCCTGGAAATTCTATAAGGTGAAATTTCCAGTTCCGTTTGACTTCTTTTGCTGGGACCGGAATTAGACTGAATTGTTGATGATGGGGATACTAAGAAAAAAATTTTCTAACATTTGTTAAAGAGGAAATGAAAAATTTACTTAGAATTATTGTGATAGGTGTCGAGACTATTGCAATAGAGAGAGACTGGCCTAACTTCAAATATAGCAAAGATAGCTGGGGAATTATAGTCATTGAGCAGAATGGGGGGGTGGGGGCAGTCAGTGGATGAAAAATTCCTAAGAAGAGGCATCGAGGTGAGGAGGGTTCTTGCTAAAGAGATTTAATAAGATTCTTGTTGAATGCAGGCCAGAGTGGTCAGATATCACATATGGGGAATGAGAAGAAATTTGACCAGATAATAAGAGTGAGGGATTCTCTTAAAACTGACTAAGGGGGACTCTTGCTAAAATTGATCCGTGGAGGTGAAGGCCAGCAGAATATGCCACACCAAAGTATGCCTGTGTCTCATAAAATCATTTTGAACTGAAGGCAATTGAAAAGAAGTAGATACAAGAAAAACTCTCTGCTCTTCCACTGTTTGGCTGAAAGCAGGACATACATTTGTAAAGGTTTCCTCCTTCCCCTCTCCACCACAAAGGACAGAAGTTAATTCCTAGACACAACTCTAGAACGTTATCAGCCCAGGTGTGGCAGAGGAATGCACATAGCATAATTCACTAACCAGCCCTTATCTTTTATTAGTTCCTCTGTATATTTATCTTCCCACAATTTGCCACCTTAGGAGCTCAAAGTTCTTTTCCTTTCTCTTGCCATTTCTCTAAAAAATTATTATTCTCTGCTAAGATGCTATATCAACTCAAGTTCAAAGCATCCCTTTGAGCTACTCATCATTGAGTACTCCCATGTGTATTTGCAACACATGTGTTAATAAATTTTTGTTGAAATCAAGACCCAAAGATAAGGTCTAGTCAAAAAGAAGACCCAGAGGAGGCTGACTATAGTAAAGGAGAAAGATTTTGTCAGGGGTCAGGGTCCAAAGTGTTCACACACACAGACAGACACACACACAAATATACACGTGCTTGCACATACACACACACACACACACACACACACACACACACACACACACACAGCCTGTATGGAAATTCAGCTCCCTAATCTGCCCTGCCATCAGGCAAACTCTGTTTTCTAGGGACATCTTTGCTGTAAATATAAGTGAATAAGAAGAAAAGCCTTTAAGACTTTCCTTTTGTTGAGGAAGCTGAGAGAGTGAGGCAAACAACATGCAGAATAGTTTCAAGATGAAGAGAACGACTTGTTACTGATGTTATTAAGCACAATAAAACAGAACAAAATAAACAAAACATCATTATGACTTAGAGGCTAGTCATGTTGGGAGGAGCGGTACTGGTATGTGTGAGTGTGTGTGAGAGAGTCAGAGAGATTGAAGAGTTCTTCCAAAATTTAAAATTAGGACAATATATTTTTGCTAGTTAACTCCTTCAGGGTTATCAAGTTAAAAAAAATTGAGACGACAAAAAAACTCCCTGATTTGCTGTCCTATTGAAATACATTTCACCTAATATGAAAGAAATGAGTTAATGTGATATTAAGCTTAATTTTGTTACTGTTTTTACGGGTACTTGAACCTCCAATGACAGCGTCTCTAGGGCAATGGCTATTACCACAAGTCAGAGTACCGTAAATTTCTTATCAAAAACTATAAATCTTAATATCACTTAGGAAACATCCTTTTATGGATAAAAATACCCCTTTGCTAGTAAAAGGACAAAATCGGGCAAAATGTGTTCCAAAGCACATCTTTTTTTTTTTTAGTTCAATAGGTTGATTTCTAAGGTTCCCATTTAGCTTGTATTTGAAAATGGGATTTTCACATTGTTATTTAAAATGGCTCTGGAGTGCTAAAAAGAACTCCTGAGATAGAATTCTCTGAGAATAGACAGGATCTCAAAATTATTTCATAATGAACAGGAGTGTACTATGGAGGCAGCAGTGATTTTCATTAAAATAAAATCAAGAAACATACATTTTGTTGGCATAGAACCTTATGTTCCACAGATATGTCTTAGGCCTGTACTTCCGTTTAAAGGAGGTTGATAAACGCAGTCTTCATATTTCAGATAGAGTAAACCTTATCAAAAGGAGTAACATGTTCCTAACAGCTGTTGCATAATTAAAACTACACTTTGGGTATAATAATGAGAAAGGGTAAGTAATGACAAAAAAGGGAAATATATAAATCTCTTCTTTGAATAGTAACAGCTTGGTATTTGGTTTGCTATTGACAGCTATGTAACACAAATTTGATGTTCATTTCAATATTTGCTATTTGCAACATAGATGTGTGTAATAAATGCATATATTTAAATTTTTAAGTGACAGATTAGTACTAAGACTGTTGGGTGTACATAATCCTTGCTTTGGTGATTATATTCTTCCCATTCACAAGATGTTTCAGTGATCATTTTCTTTTTAAAAATTCAGTAAACATGGCAACTGCATATCTGAACACTTTTCTATTTCTTAGAGAAGGGGAAAAAAAACAATCACTTGACTTCCGAGGAGAAATGAAAAGCATAACACATGCCTGTGAAAGACTTGTATTTCAGGTTCTGGAAATCTGTGAAGACAAAGCTTTTACATAGAAAAAGATTGAAAACATACACAGTGGGGTGAAAAGGCCCTCAAAATGCATCTTAATGTCCATTTTAATTTCATTTCCACTAGAGGCATCTTCACAGGGACTATCTCTGAGAAAAGCACACAGTCACTCTATCAACTATTAAGAGCTCATCAGTTTCATTTACCTGCCCCTTGGCTGGTGGTCACATATGCTGATGACTTCCTAAAGAGACCACAAAAATACCTTGTTCATGTAACAATGCCAGGTTTATTTACTGCAGTCAGAGAGACCACTGTCTTGATAGTCTTAGGTGAATCTTTGAAGAAAAGGACAAAATCGGGAAATCAGTAGATTTAGAGGAGCTATTTAAAGGTTTTTCAATGTTGAGGGCCTGATAGGAGTTAAGTTAAGGTTGTGATATGGTAGTTTAAGATTAGTAAACACGGAAATATGAGAGTTTGAAAAGAAACTTTAAGAGTTAAAAGCAGTTTGATGATTCCAGTTTAACAAACTATTGAAGAATAATTTATTGTTCAGATAGATGGATTTTCAGGAATTATGTGAAATAAACAATATGGTATTTACAATGTTATCTTTCTGAGCAAAAATTTCCTGGAACAATAAAGTCATGTTATTATAGACAGTAAGCTGATGACTATAGATGGCTTCAGTTCTTACGGTCTTATGGGACTTAAGAGGCTGATAGTCTTGTTATTAAGGATAGGACTCTAGGATCTTTGATTTGTTGTGCATCCATATTGTTCTTATCTTCACAATCTTCCAGAACTGATTCCTAGGGCTCACCAATGTTAATAGCATTTGACAAAGAGTAGAATGTATACTGCTTCTTTGATCCTGATCATGAGTTCTGGGAAAGAGAATTCAAAATAAGTATCCAGAAATTATCCTTCACTGATGCCTCCTCTTTCAACACACTGTAACCCCAACTCACTATTGTGCAAGATTGGAAGTACAAAGCATATATTTAAAGTTTTATGTTGCCTGGTGGAGGTGACATTTTTTATTAATACTGTAGGTCAATCTGACTTTGGGAAAGGAGTTTGGCACACAAGAACCACCAATGGCTTTAAGCAAAGAAGATTCTTTGACAAAATGATAATCTGCAAAACAGGAGGCTATCTAAAGGAGGGAATCAAGAAAAAAAAGAAGGCAGGTCACATTTTTCACTTTATTATATTTATTTTCATTAATTAATACATGTATATTTTGCACATGAAAACAAACATAAATAGTGCTATATAGAAATCTTTGTGTATCAATAAATCTTATAATACACACTGACTTATCTAAACTGATAACCCCAGGGAGGAAGCATTGTTATATGGAAAACACATAAAAGGACTGTGCGTCCCAACCAGAGGACGTGGAAACATGGGCAAGGCTTTCCATTGTCCTAACCTGGTCACTCTTCTTGAGTAGCAAAAATTATAATGTTAGCATATTTCACAAATTAGTAATGAGGATTAAATGAAATACCTAAAAGATATTGGAAAATTTATTTATAAGTAAAAATAGAAGTGGTTACTGTTAAGATTAGTTACATATAATTAGTTATTTAGCTTCTAAAAACATGGGATGGTATGGGATTCTGTTTCTCTTCCCAAACAATTGGAACCTATGTAGAAAGTGTAAGGTAATCATAATAGTATCTACAAGCTTAGTTACTTAAAAAAAAAAAAAAGATAAAGAAAAAAGAATGAATAATCAATTAAAAATTAAATAATGCTGACTTACCAAAGGAAAAATAATAAATGGAAGTTAGTTAATGGGGTGATGACACAGTCATCAATATCAAGTTTTTTAATTCATTTTCACTATATGTATCATCTGTATTTAATAAACAGCCTGGAGAAAGCTAGTGCAGCATTCTATTTTTATAGTTCTTATACCTCTTTAACATATTTTTGTAGATGAAATATTATTTTTAATAAAGTTTTCCTTACATAAAACCCAGAACAATAGAAAATGTAATTGTCATTTTCAAGGGTGGGTTGCATTTTTAGCTTTCTCCTATACATCAAGGGAATGGAATGAAATGTTTGAAGTAGTGATGAATAAAAGCAAGTTGAAGCAGGTGGGCTCTCCTTTACAGTCAGAACACAAGGTTATTCAGGTTTCTGTAATATTTTGTCAGCATCCAGACCATTCATTCATCCTTTTAAATAAGACACTTTATTCTATCTTCACATTCTGAAATTATGTTAATTTGGGCCACAATTAGTATTATGCAAGTTAGAGCTGAGTATAGCCCCCAAATGTGAGGGAAATAAGAGCCTTGCTGCAGAGGCTAGTTGAAAGAAGAATAGAGAGGAGCAGACAAGAGACTAAAAGACAGTAGAGACTTAGAGAAATCAAAGCACTAGTAGGTAGAAGATTAAGAACAGCCTAAGTTCATGAATTTCCTTCTGACTCCACTGGGGAGTCCACCTGTGGACCCTTTTCTCATCTTGATTGCTCATAAGGTTTTCCTGAGCTTTAGCTGGCATAGTTTTCATTTGCTATTGCCAAGGACCTTAGATCGTTAACAATTTGAAGAACACAAAATATCACTTCTGAAATGTACAGTTGTACAAAATGGATAAGTCCATGAGCTGAAGACATGCCCCATCCACACAGATAGCTGAAAAACTTGTGGATGATAAAGACTTGGCAACACAAATATCAAATCAAGTAAAATGTATGTAGCCAGAAGACAAAGCAGAAAACATTTGCACTAATTAAAGTGGTAACTCTTTGCATAACTATTTGCATAACTCAGTAGTTATAGTCATAACAGTTTGCTAGTAACAAACAAAGATTTGAGGAAAATGGGAAAGAGTATAAAAATTTTCTGTGCTTATCCAAAAATATCCAGAGAAGAAAGTACTCTGATCTCACACAAGGCTTGGCGTTAAATGTTCTCCTCACTTTTAGCTTTAGGAATCAATGACAATAGAGTAAGGATGAAATGGTATTACTTCTTTGAATAGACCTTCATACTTGTCAAATGGCTTTCAAAAACATTGCCTCATGAGATTCTCACCACTCCAATGCATAGCTGAGATTTTACTTCCATTGCAGAATTTCATTGTGGAGATTCAAAGTAGTTAAATAACTTATTCAGATCCCGACCAGGAGTTATAAGGACAAAATAAGAACACTAGTGTTTTTGTCTTCTAAATCAGTGCTGTAATCTGTAGCTGCTAGAATAAATTTAAGGGAATCTTGTATTGAAGAAAAGTGTATATCTACTTTAAATTTTAACAACAGATGAAAGGTATCTTTAAATAATGGCCAACCTAACTTCATACAGTATTGGCCTCTAGGGCAACTACTTCTACTTTGTCTCTTGTTATATCCCGAAGAGCGAGACTCATATAGAGATGCAAGAAAGGGCAATTTTGAGCCTTGGTGCTAGATGTGGAGTTTTCTGGTAGATGAAGGAAGGAGGTGAAAGGCCATCGAAACTCTATTACTTATCTTTTTTTGAAATCTACACTCATTGCCTTGTTTCTTTCAATTGTTCCTTTTCTTAACTAGTATATTTTATATAGTAAGAGAAGCCTATAATTATTTCACATTTTCAGGGAAGTCTCTCTTTCTCACTCCCTCATCTTAGATACTTTAACAAAAATCTAAGTGGTGATTTCCAGGATATAGTGGCTACAAGAAGTGTTATACCCATCTTTACGATGAAAAAGAGCCAGATTAACTTCAAATTCATGATTTTTGCACCCATCAGAAACCTGAGTTCACAGAACAAACCAATGGCCTCAAATCTGAGAAGAGATTGGTGCCTGCAAAGATAGAGGAAAAGAAAGCACTCACTTCCCTAGATGAAACACCACCCCCTCCCCCCTTAGACAGACACTGGTGATAACTGATGAAAGCAGAGTGTAAGTTGGTGGGACACTGTGAAGTCCAGCAGAGATAAAAAGTGGAGGAGGTAGCACATGCTTGTAGACGTTCTTTCATGAACACAAAAGATGCTCATAGAAAAGATCCAAAAGAGACTTAAGAATGTGTTATTGTGGAACCTGTGGACTCAGAGGAGGTGAAGAACAGCCTTGAAAGATTGGAAAGTAATTCTTGCCATTAGAACACTGGGGAAAGATGAGGGCAGCCTGAAGAAGGGAATTGAGGGGGGAAAACACCTACTCTTGGGCAAGGAACAGAACTAGGCACTAGACTCAGAACTGAGAAGAGGGAGTGAGAAGGAACTAGAAGATTCTACCCCTGAGACTCAGGATTTAGAATCTGCCTAAGACAGAGACTTCATCAAAACAGCAGAGAATTTCCACTAGCCAACTAACACACATTGAATTACAAATTAAAAGTAAGAGCAGAATATTTCAGGGAGTGGACAGATGTGGACCACAAGCATTGCAAAGGGATATTTTTTGAGGAGAATCTTTAAGAGGCAACCTGAAGTGTAGCATACAGATGAGATTCTGTTCTGGCATACAAACTCCTACACCAAACACAAAGTATGACTGCAAGAATTTGAAGCCCATGGCACATATTGAGGGTAACCACAGCAGCGGCAAACACAGTTCAACTGTTAACTCAAACAGAAGCCATATGTAGTATGTTTTCAGATCATAATGGAATTAATATAGAAATCAATAACAAAAATTTTGGAATATCTCTAAAATTTTGATAATTGAACAACACAAGTTCAAATAATCCATGAGCCAAAAAAGAAATCTCAAGGAAAATTGAGAAATAATTTGAAATGAATGAGTATGAAAATTCAACATATCAAAATGAGATTTGCCACAAAAGCAGTGCTTACAGGAAAATTTATAGCATTAAATATTCATATTAAAAAATAGGAAAGGACTCAAAGCAGTGATCTACTTCCTACCTTAAGAAACTAGAAGAAAAGTAAACTTAAAGCAAACAGAAGAGAGGAAATAATAGTGAGTCGAAATCATTGAACTTGAAAATAGAAGAGTGAGAAGTGAAAAACTGTGAAGCCAAAAACTGGTTATTTGAAAAGGTAAAATTGATAAATCTCTGGGCAATGACAACCAATAAAAAAAAAACAGAAAAATGCAACTGCCAATATCAGGAATGCTAAGTGGATGTGACTGTTAACATCAAAGGTATCATCAAGGTAATACAGAAATACCATGGACAACTTTATGCCCATAAATTCTAAAATTTAGATAAAACTAACTGATTCCTCAGAAAACACAGACAACCAAAACTTAGGAGAAATAGATAGCTGGAATAGTCCTTTACTGAGTAAAGAAATTGATTCTTCTCCAAAAAGGAATTCCATGCCCAAGTGATTTTATTGGTAAATTCTGCCAAATAGTCAAGGAAGAAATAATACCAAGTTCATGCCATCCCATTCAGAAAATAGCAGAGAATACATTTCCCAGCTGATTTTATTGGGCTAATTCTAATGTTAAAACCAGACAAGGGTTTGATAAGAAAACTACCAAAAAATATCTCTAATGAACATAGACATGAGAATTCTCAACAAAATATTAACAAATAGAATATAGTAGTATATGCAAATGATAATCTATCTTGACCAAGTGAGATTCATCTTAGTAATGCAAGCTTATTCAACATTTGAAAATTGAAAAGTGTAACTCACCAAATTAACAAACTAAAATCCTAATATTGTTTTTTCTTAATCATAAGCTTATTCTAAAATTTGTACAGAAAGGCAAAGGAACTAAGGTAACTTACATGATTATAAAGTAAATGAACAAATTTGGAGGACTCATACTGTCTGTTTTCAAGACTTACTCAAAGCTACAGTATTCAAGATGTAGTATCAATGAAAGGATAAAAAGATCAGTGAAACAAAATATGAAGCCCAGAAATACATTTAATATAGTAAAATGACTTTGACAAAAATGCAAAGGCAAATCAAGAGAGAAAGTATAGTCTTCCAACAAATAATGCTCATACAACTTAATTTCTCTATGCAAAACAGTGGATTTTGACACATAACTCACACTTTACACAAAATGGATCATAGAATTAATGGAAATCCTAGATTTGGAAAATCTGTGTGATTTGTGTTTTGCCGGTAGTTTTAGACATGACTTCAAAAGCAAGATTCAAAATTAAAAAAACATTATGACTTGGATAAATTATCAAAATTAAAATATTTTGCTTTATAAAAAATACTGTTTCAGCAACAAAAAGAAAAGTCATATCCTAGAAGGAAATATATGCAAATTACTTACCTGAAAATAGGCTTGTATACAAGGTATATAAAAAATTGAAAATTTTTTAAATTAAAAAAGAAGGGGCATTTAATCTAATACTTCATCAAAGAAGTTATACACATGAGAAATAATCATATGAACAGATGATCAAAATCATTAGTCACTAGGAACATACACAATAATGAGACATCACTACACATTAAAATGGCTAAAATTAAAAAGAAAAATGCAGCATCAAGTGTGGTGAAAGTAAAGAGCAACTTGGTGGGAATGCAAAACACTATGGCAACCTTGGAAGCTGTTTTAGCAATTACATATAAATATAAACAGACCATCTACTTAGCATATAACCTAGCTTTCCTACTCCTAAACATTTACCCTGAGGAATTGTGATATTATATTTATGAACACAATTCACAATTTATGAATTGTGATATTATATTTTTGAACACTTTATGTTCATAGCAGCTTCATTCATAAGCTCCAAAAGTTGGAAACAACACAAATATCCTTCAGCACAGGAATGGATGAACAACTGTTGTTACATCCATGCAATAGAATACTACTCAGTAATAAGAAGGAAAAAAAAACAAAAACAAAATGATGGATTCTCGCAGCATTATGCATGAAACTTAAAAATGTTTTTAAGTGAAAGAAACCAGACTAAGAATTTCATACTGTATGATTCCAAAATATGGCATTCTGGGAAAATGCAAAATAATAGGGCCAGAAAGCAGATCATTGATGCCAAGGTCAAGTCCAGGAGGAGGGGATGACCACAAAGAGTAGTACAAGGCAATTTTGGAAGTGATGGAACTATTTGATACAGTACTGTGGACATGAATTTATGACTTGGTGCTTTCATCAATGCCCAGAGAATTTTATGCCATAGTTAGGAAATTGTACTGTTTTTAGGCTTAAACAAAAAAAAAGAGCTACAATGTCAGGGGAACCCAGGAGAAAATGTAGACTCTGACAATTAAGTGCATTATAAATCCACAGTAACACAAGTGGTAAAGAAAAGAGCTGACTTAGGTAACTTTGAAAAATATTGTGTTGACTAGATAATATAAGACTGCAGGTGAAAATAACTGAATACAAACACTGTGAGAAGAATAAACATAAAAATAGAATCTAGGAAAAGCTGCTAGGATTCCATGGCTCGGTCTCTGTGATCTGTAAGCCTAGGAGGATGGCTGCTCTTTCAAATACTCAACAGACTTTCTTGGGGTTTGCCACCCCTTTTTTTCTGCCTCTTCTCATCATTGGAATGGTAGGGATGTACAAACATGAACCCAGGTGAAAGGGTTCATTGTGCCGTTTCAATTAATATTATCTAAGTGTAGGCTGGTGTCTGACATGTCTAACGAATTTCCTATAGCACTCTAAGTCCCATTTAGTAACTTCATTTCCCTGGCTTTGTCACTGTGTCCAGATCCCTTCCCGGGGGCCACAGTGATGGAGACTCAGTGTTTCTAATTCTAGGATTCCATGAATTAATTGTTTCTTTCTCTACCACTCATGCCCATATTTAAAGACAAATAGACATTTCACATATGTGACAGGACACAGTTGGAAAGACAGATCTCTCTACTTAAACTAGGCTGTGGTCAGAACCCGAACTTAGAGTCAGAAAATGCTGACCTGGATCTGTGTTGCTTCAACATTGCCTTTTCATAAAACAATTCTATTTAATTTATACGCAAAAATCAGTAGTGTCATTGCAACCCTACTCCTCAAGGTGAAACTCACATACATTCAGAAGTATTTCTAGGGAGATTATATAATGGAAAAAAGATTATATGTGGCATGCTTGGAGCTTTGCACATTTAAGAAAGTTAAAAGGAATCTACTCTAGTTATATGACCAAAATGTTCCATGTGTAATTTAAAAAAATCATAATATTTATACTCTTTTTCAAGGGTATGTCAAAACATTTCAGCAACTTCATTTAGTTCTTATCTTTGTGTCCATCTGTGAGGTGTCAATTCAGGAGTGTTTTAAATGATCAAAAATTTACATATTTGATTGATTAATGCAACCAAAAATTAAATGACTAGGGAAGAAAGCCTGTAGTAATTTCTGTTTTTACACATTTTTAATGGGATAAATAGGTGATGGATATTAAGGAAGGTACTTGTGGTGAGTACCAGGTGTTATATGTAAGTGACGAATCACTAATTCTATACCTGAAATTAATATTACACTCTATGCTAACTGGAATTTAAATAAAAACTTGGAAACAAACAAGCAAAGTTTTTTTTACCATAGCAATTTGTACAGCAAAATCATATCTGTGTGTGTATGTATAGAGTAAGTGTGAATTTACTGATAACTCCATATCAATAATGTATATTTTAAAATGAATCTCGGGGCGCTTAGTGGGTGGCTTAGTCGGTTGAGCAACTGGCTTCGGCTCAGGTCATGATCTCACAGTTCGTGACTTCGAGCCCCGCATCAGGTTCTGTGCTGACAGCTCGGAGCCTGGAGCCTGCTTTGGATTCTGTGTACCCCCCTCTCTCTGCCCCTTATCCACTCATGCTCTGTCTCTCTCTGTCTCTCAAAAATGAACCAATTTTTAAAAAAAATTTAAAAAAATGAATCTCAGGTAAATTGGTTGCAAGTCACACTCGAATATTGAAATCTTATTCATGCTCTGTAATATTTTCAAGCACTTTCTTCATTTTCTATGTTGTATTTCTCAAAGAAGATCGAAATAATCTTCAGTTTAAAGACTATGTATGCAGTTTCTTTAGACTGAGGCCTTGAAATTAGTATAGTCTTCACACAGTGGTCCTTCAATATGCATTATATGATTTAATCAGAGAATCGGTTATGTTATATGGTATCTTACAGGGCAAGGAAAGGAATACCCAGATCTGCTGTCCAGTGGTAGTGAAGAGGCACTGAAGCCCTAGTGTAAACATCATGAAAGTTGGTTCTGTGGGGAGAGAAAGAAGGAAAAGGTTTTCTGTTAAGTGGGAGTTGTAGACCTTATTTGTACCCTGCTTCTGGGCTCTATCCTTCAAAGTTTTTAGTGGCTCCTTTCTATCTCTTTGTGTTTATGTCTGTTTCCTTCACTGGACCCTGGGTTGTCTGATGAGAAATTACATCTTGTTCACACTAGTTCCAATAGAGCCCTAACCCAGTGATTTGCAAATACAGTAAGTAAATATTATTTTGGATTAGCTTCTGCTATTCGTTCAGATTTTTGCTTACAGGCTTGACCTCTTTACAAATTTAGGTAATCTCTAAGAGTTTCTTCTCTCCCTTAGCTTCTTCTAAGTATTATTGTTCAACACTTTGATGTTTTGGTGACAGTTGCAGGTTAACTAACTTGGGACATTGTAAGTGCAGAATCCTTCCAACACAAGGTTAGATGGATGAAATACTTTGATGCAGAACAAATCAGAGCCTTAATCTCATTTTGACCTGATAGAAACTTTCATTTTGTCAACTGTGGCTCAACTTCTCCTCCTCAGCTTTTCACAGGAGAAGCCACAGCCTCTCCTTCTCTTCTGAGTAAATCTTTTTCTTTGGCTACAGGTGGGGTTTTGTCCATAAATAAAATGGTTTTGTACTTGTCTCTGTCCACTCTCTACTGTGAACTTCAACAGAAAAGCCTTAGCAAACTCTTTCCTCTTCAGTACACTCACCCTGGGTTGCTTCTTTTGATTTGAATATCTGTGGGAGTATTTCTCTTTTTTTCATTCTGTTGGAAGGGGTTAGGTGATCAGATTTCACTTCTATAGCTAAACCAGCTGTAATTCAGGCAAACCTTCAGGAGATATGTAGCACAACTCCAGCTGTTTCAAGGCTGTGGAGACCTGACGGTTCCAGCCAACTAAACCCCTTTAGGTATCAGAGAAAGTCCCTCAAAGACAGCAGCAGCCATTGAGCAGATGGCTATTTTTGTCTGTTTGTCTGTTTGTTGTTTTTATACCTTATAGAGTTGACTCCTTTGTTCTCCTTTTAAGCTAAATTTAGTCATTGTCATTGAAAAGTTAAGAGGATGAATCAGAAGAGAGAAATAGGAGAGACTGAACCTGAAGAGAAAAAGCTTAAGTGCAGTGCTGGCAAATCCCTTTTTAGACTGAAGATGAATAGTATAGACTAAATAAAGGCATAAGAGTACTTCTAAATCAAAGAAAATGGACGTTCCCAGAGGTAAGGTCAGTTTTTACTGTAACCACACACAAGTAGAGAACCCTTGGCCAAAAAAAAGTAGAACAAAATAGGACAGGACTTAATTCTGTGTACTTCTATGGATTTTTACTTTACTCTTCCATCTCAGCATGAGACAAAAGCATTCTTCTTTGAAGAGTTTTTTTTTTTGTCTTTTTTTTTCTCCCCCTAGTTGCAGCTATGTATACCATAATATGGTCAGTTCCTCTCAGGGCAAATGCCTTCATTATACAGATTCCCAGAAAATCTACCACTTAATCTGACACATTAACTTTTCTGAGAAGCAGAAGTACACTGAGCTTTACAAAACGGAAAAGTGGAAAGGACCTTCCTGAGAGGTTTGGTGTGTGCTCACACAGCTAACTCAAGTTGATTGCTCAAGCAATTGAAGGCCACAGGAGAAGCACACTGGACATGGGCTTCTGCTTTCTACATTGTTAAATTGCCACCAAATATGACCCCATCCCAGGAAGAAAACATTTTGTCAGAAGTATTCTATCAATGACTCATGTTTGATTTCCCGTCAGGAATCTTACCATCTTAGTAAACAAGTGTAGAAAACAGTCAGATTAGAAGACAGGTTCAGTATCTATGGTGGTAGCATAACTAAAGGAAAAATACAAATCACCTGACCTATCCATCTGAAACAGTATTCTAGGACTGCAACACTTCTTATTTTACCACATTCCATACAGGAAAGATGGAAATAAAGACAGCTTGGTTGAAAAGTAATACATAAGGAAAGTATAGAACACACCAAAATAAAAAAAAGGAAATTAATCAGATTATTTTCTCAGCCTCCAGTGGTTATTGCAGATGTTCTCATAGGTCTCAGGACATCTGCTGTTCATCAATTGCAGCAAATACATGGTGTCGCCATAAAGCACAGCATTGCTCTTGTATTTACAGTCTGGGTATTTCCCACTTTTTCTTTCATGCGTTGCTTCTATAATTTATAGTGTTCAAGAAATTAGTTATTCTAGGCAGCTTTTGTTCATGGTAGTAAAGTCAGATTCCCTTCATTAAAGGCATCTTGAAGGTGGAGAAATCCATGCCTTTTGATGAGCATAAAGGAAGCAGTGGTTAATCCGTTTTTTTAAACATCTACTTTGTTTGCTTTTTTGTTCATTTTTTTTATTCTGATCTTTATTTCCTTAAATTAAGCACTTGGCAAATTAACTTGAACTGAATAACCATTCATTACAGAAAACAATTTAAGGACCATGAATTGTTTGTCCTCAATTTATTAGCTGCCAGACTTTTAGCAAAACTGCTAAAGATGACTCTTTATAACAATTCTATCTTTATAATTTCTTAATACTCAGATATGAAAGGACATTTTTAATAATAGATATTTTAGTTAGAAACAATTAAATTTACAGATATTGGAAATTATCTATGCAAATATATATAGACAGTTTATAAATCAAAAAACTTAAAAATGCATATCACATAGGAGCATCAAAAAATCTGAAACCAATAAATACAGTTTAACTTATGAACCAATATAGGATCTGATACAGGTTTATAAATACAAAAAGAGAGATCTCTATCCTGTCATTTTATGACTTAAGTAAAAAATAAAAATAACAAGGAAAGAAATAAGACTATGTGTTGATATGTAAATATAATTGCAAATGTGTTTCTTGGTTGTTTAAATCACACATTATGAATAAGTGCTTTTGTTTTCCATGTCCCTGTAGGATATATTAGGTCAAATGTCAGCTCTGGCCTCAAAATATCCTCTTAAAATCCTGTCTCTCCTTCCTCCAAAAGCAGGTGCATGAAATAAACCAGCAGGCAGCCAAAGTTGAAATTACATTTGTGTGTCCTAAATCATGACATTCAGTCTTGAAGAGAAAGAAGAAAGCACAGATGTCTTTTCACCAAAGGACCTATCTCTGTGGAAAAAAAAAAGTGGGGGGAGGGACAGGAAATCACAGAGACACCACATTCCTGTTTGCTCCAACTGAGCACTTCTACAGACCTTTGTATCAGACCGAATGGAGAGCAGACTCTCAAGTGTTCAGGCCAAGATTAGTGCTGCAAATTCTCAGCAATTCTGTGTTCACCCTGCTCTCTTTAAATTACCAAAATATTAACATCATTTTATACTTGATCATTGCAAATTTCATTTCCTGGGTAAGCAGGACAAGTTTTAGAATATTGAGAAAGGATGAGGGAATCACTGCTGAGATGTGAATGTGGGCCCCTTTTGGACGAATTCTTTGAATACAGTGTCCATTACTGTGGTCCTCCTATACAATTTCCTCAGTAATTTCCCTAGAATTAACATTGGGCAACTTTTAAAGGAACTATTTGAAGATCTAGACATGTAATTTAAACATTAAGATTAAGCTGTGGTGTACACCTTCATTTTCTTCCATCTTTAAATGTAAAATTTAGGATATTTTCCAAATTATGCTATTGATTTATGTGTTATTTTCATTATTAGTGTTTCAAATATATATTTTTAGCTTTTTAAAAGACAGAAAAATGGAATGAAAACAAAACAGAAAACAAAATGGAAATAAAATTCACACTTAACCCGTATTGTTTTTTAAGGAAAACATTCTGGAAGTGAAAGTCCCACTCCTACCCCAATCCCATCCCCCGAAGTTATGATTATTAACGTTTGTTTCTTAGCTTTCTGGACTTTATATTTCTTGCTTGTAAAGTGTTACAAAAGAAACAACAGGCCCAAAATGGAGTCACTTATGCTAAGCCCCCTTCAGCAAACCAAGACTTAATACCTAACGTGATAGCAGTTTCAACATCTCCCAGGGATGTAATCGCAACCAGTCTGGAATTTCTTAGTTGTGGTAATGAAGTAATCCATCTGATAGACTCTTTCCATCACCCAAAGAAAGATGAGGTAATCTACTTTTTCCTTCCCCCTCCTCTCTTCTGTCTATAGAAACATTCCATTTTGCACCGTTCCTTGGAACTCCTTTTTCTTTGCTAGATGGGATGCTTCTGATTCATGAATCATTGAATAAAGCCAATTTGATCTTCAAATTTGCTTAGCTGAATGTTGTTTTTTAATAAAAGATATGTGTGTGCATGTGTATGTATGTATACATATACATTAATAAATAGTATATTCATGTATACTTTACAAAAACTGATCATATTTTATCCGATATTTGTATTTTAAATTCTTTAACAAAAATATCCTAAACACATTTTCATGGAAAAATGTGTCTCATTTAAAAGATATATTATATTATATATTATGTGTAAATACTCTATTTTTTCTTGGTTCTAAATTTTGCTGTTAAAATTTTGTGTTTTTATAGACTGATAATCTTTGTGCATAGTTACATATTACACAAAGATCAAGTCCAAAAACAAAAAAAAAATTGCTGTGTCAAAGGGTTTGTGCATTTTAAAATTTTCATGGGCTTTTCCTTATTGTCCTCAGCCAGCAGGAGTATGTGAAAGTACCTCTACTTCCTCCATACTTATAACTAGATATTATCAATCTTTACAATTTATACTAAAACTGATAGGAAAGAGTTTTGCTTTGTTTTGAGTGTAAGTTGATTTGTTTGGTTGGTTCTCTTCTCACAATGCAATTTAATATTATATGTTGAACAGCTTTTTATGTTTTCTATGAATTGCCTGTTCAAATTTTACATCTTCTTTCTAATGGGCTATTATTGTTTTATAGGCACTGTTTATATATTATGGGCTAAAAGATGACTTGCTAAAGATGTTTGAATATTTTCTGAGTCTGTTCTTTGTCATTTAAATTTATGTGAGGTATATTTATCATTCAGAAAAAAAAATTCAGTGTCCCTAAGCATATAGATTTTCTGAGCTTTGTGGTTTTATATCTTGCTTAGGAAGTTCTTCCTTAATAAAAGGTATGCAGCACCCCCAAGCCCCACCCTTATCCATGGTTTTGCTTTCCTCAGTTTCAGGCACCCAGAGGCAACCAGTCAACCACAGTCAGGAAGCAGATAATCCTCCTTCTGACCTATCATCAAAAGGTTAATATTAACCTAATGCTAGGTCGTTCACCTTGCTTCATCTCATCACATGGGAATTCTATCATCTCACATCATCACAATAAGAAGGGTGAGTACAGTACAATAAAATATTTTGAAAGAGAAAGAAAAACCACATTTGTATAACTTTTTAGTATATCATTATAATATTTCTATGTTATTATTAGTTATTATTGTTAATCTCTTACTGTTCCCAATTTATAAATTTACCTTGTCCTGGGTATGCGTGTAGAGGAAAAAACATAGTGTATACATAAGGCTCAGTAATGTCTGCAGTTTCAGACATCCACTGGGGGTTTTAGAATGCGTCCTTCATGGATAAGGAAGACTACTATAAAAGAGTCTCCATTATTTTAAGTTTAGATCTTTCATTCATTTGGCTTGTGTGTGTGTGTGTGTGTGTGTGTGTGTGTGTGTGTGTGTGTGTAATGAATTATACAGGCATCTAAATGATTTATTTACTTAATTTCAAACAAATTACCAATTAAGATAGATTTTAGAGAATGAGAAACATTTTATAGGACAAGTCCTCTTCCATTATTTTTCTTTTTTTTATGTTTATTTATTTATTTTATGAGAGAGAGCACACACAAGCAGAGAAGGAGCAGAGAGAGAGAGAGGTAGAAAGAGAATCCTAAGCAGTGCAGAGCTGATGTAGGGCTCAAACTCACAAACTGTGAGATCATGACCTGAGCCAGTCAAAAGTCAGACGCTTAATCGAGTGAGCCACCCAGGCTCCCCCATTTTCCATTTTTAAAATAAACTTTTAATCCACCTCTCAAGGTCGTACCCTCCAAACAGATATGCACATAACCCACCCCCCCCCCCCACACACACATACCCTCACTCTATAGATTAAATTCTAAATACAATAAAAAAATCACTTATATCAAATGATGATGAATTAATCTATTTATAATGTTAAGTCCTCCTATTTAGCACTGTGGTATGTTTTGCTATTAACTCAATTTTTATGTTATGACTGTCAATTATTACGATTTTCTTTATGTAGGTCAGATGTGTTAGTAAGAGGTATTCGTGTAGGCAGCGGCTATCTCATGATATCAGAAATGGGAGAAGGCAGCTCAGAGCCATGCAAATGGAAACTGTGCAGAAAAGATTAGGTAATATCTATGGCATTGACTGTTAACCCCAGGAATTTTTAAAAGCATGATCACTAAAGGGTTTCTTGTAATAATTAGGCCAAAAAAAATGCAACTATTTGGAGCTAAAAAAAAAAAAGAGGGGGGATTACAGGGACTAAATTACAGCTGTGGTGAGTTAAAACTTTCAGCCAGTTGTTACCGATAGTTACTTTCAATTTTTAAGTCACAACCCCCCTGATGTTGTGCCCTCCCTCTCATGTATCCAGTGGCAGTCCACATGGAAACAACCACCTGGCTTGTAAAGTCTCGGGCCACTGACTCAGCACCAACAGCAAACATTTCCATTCAGTTCATTCTGCTGCTTCCTACCCCAGTTCCGACACAGAACATCAATATTAAACTAATCTTTCAAGCACCTGGTACAGATCTTAACTCCTAATTACTTACTACAGTGTTTAGGCCCTTAGTTTTCTGTTTGAAGGATTTGAAAAAGTGAAGAAAGGTTTGACCACAGAAAGAAGCATCAAACATTAGAGAAGCAAGCAGAACTCAGTTATGTTTTAGAAGCCAATGGGTTGGCTGAGTGGTGATACCTCTTGGATCCCTAAAAAATCCTGTTTATAAAAACTGATTCCCATACAGAACAAAATTAACTATTTTTGTGATTTTCACAAAGGTTTGCACAAGGGATTTTATTTAAATGCCAGTATAAATCAGCAAATGTGCTTTAAATTATCCAGTATTTTCTTCCCCACTGAACCTTTTCAGACATAGACTGTTGAAGGCACCATTCCAGATTGTTTTTATTTTGTGCCATCCATGGTTTTTTTAGGTTTCTAAAAATTTTGCAAAAATAAAAAACTTGTATTGGACTTCCTTGTAAGGGTGCCTGGGTGGCTCAGTTGATTAAGTGTTCATGTCATGATCTCACCACTCCTGGGTTCCAGCCCTACGTTGGGCTCTGTGCTGACAGCTCAGAGCCTGCAGCCTGAGGCTCCCTCTCTCTGTGTCTCCCTCTCTCTCTGTCCCTCCCCACTCACACTCTCTCTGTCTCTCTCTTAAAAATAAACATTAAAAAAAGATAAACTGTGGTACATGCACACAATGGAATTATTTGATGATAAAAAAAAAGAGTTGTCAAGCCATGAAAACACATATTACCATGTGAAAGACGTAAATCTGAAAAGGGTACATACTGCATGAGCCTAGCTATATGCTATTCTGAAAAAGGCAAAACTATAGAGATAATAAAAAGATCAGCAGTTGCCAGGAGCGCAGGGGCAGAAGGAAGAATGAATAGGTAGGACACATGGTATTTTTAGGACAGTGAAACTATTCTGCATGATACTGTAATGGTAGATACAGGATATTATACATTTGTCAGACTCAGAGGATATATAGCACAAAGAGTGAACTCCTGGCAAACTAAACTTCAGTTAATAACAATCTGTAAATATTGACTTTTCAATTATTACAAATGTACTACACTACCGCAAGATGTTGGAAATAAGGGAAACTAGGTATGTATGAACCAGCAGAGTGGGAGTAATATGGGACATCTCTATGCTTATTGTCCAGTTGATCGGTAAACCTGAAACTGCTCTAGAAAATAACATCTGTTAATGTCAGAAATGCAAAAAACAAAAATAAAAAGCTTAAGGTAAAGTGCAGCGTTCCCTCAAGCACATTGTTCACTACAATTTGAGATAGTGAGATAATTTCGTAACCATATTTAGAATTCTACAACTAAATGCACTGATGATCTGTTTCCTACCAAGTTTTTTACAATAATTTATCCAAAAATTTCCTTCTGGGTTATCTTTTTTAAAAAAAAGGAAAAACAGAAGAAAATGGTGTATGAATCAATTCACGAAATTGGTCAGTTCGGGAAGGTACAAACAGGAACAGAGAAGAGATCATGCCTGAGAAGAGATGCTTTGGGTTGTGTTTAGGATGTTTCTCATTTCAGAGTCTCCAGACTTGCTGCCATCAGCTTTGTTCCATTTATATTATAGATATTAAACCAAATTGTCCAGTTTAAAGTCCACTGGACGCAGCCAAAACACTTCAGGCAGACTGCATATTGGGAATCTGCCTCTCAGCAGTTAGTGCTGAAATCTGGATGGTAATGACTGGTCTCACTCATGTCTGAACTGGTGTCAGGAAAATGGATCAGGATCCCAGAATTCATCTTTATATAAATAAACATCACAGTAGATGTGAACGAGGAATACGAGACTGGGAGATGAAGTGGAGTGCAGGTTGTATTTCATTTAAGAGAGCTGTCATACCGGGGATTGGGTCTGTGTAGTACTGAGATGTATGTTCCCAACAATGTTCCTAGCTCTATACCACTCAAAAATAATGAGGAGAATCTTTTCCCCATACATCCCAGCAAGTGGCAGAGCTCAAAAAGGAATGGCTGATTTTAAAGAGACATTTTTTCTCCTTCACAAAGCTTCTAAATGTTAATATGGTATATTCCAGAAGTTTTATCTTTATAACATCACCCTGTGTTCAATTTCATAGCAGGGGTAACAAAACAGACAAAATATTTTTTTAAAAATTAACAAAGAAAAACTATTTCTTTTGTTGCAAATCAATTTTTAATTTAATTTTCATAGTATTTTGCTCTCTTATCTAAGTTTATTTGAAAATATGAGATGGCTTTGTTAAATTGTGCTGTCTTAGCACTTGGGATATAGGCTTCTGAGGAATGAAAATTAAGATGACCAGATATTGTCTTCATTATAATAGCAATGTCACTTAAGTTTCTGTCCATTAACTTGAGGAACCTCCATTGGATTGCAATTTCAGGGTAGCTATTTTTTTTTTCAAAAAATTCCAGAATCAGGCCAGAAGTAGCCCAGAAGAATATTATGCCCAAAGTACTCTGTAACAATAATGTACAAAAAGGTTAACACATAACTTTAAGGGATCCTCAGAGTTTTTTTTTAGTCAAATCCAGGGTGCACTTAATTGTTCTATACATCCTAAATGAAACTAGTTTTTAAAAAGTCAGTCTTAAAAATAAATCTCAGATCCTATATGTTGGTGCAGACTTTAGGAATTAGTCTAAATCTCGCCAATTCCTTCTAAACCAGAGTTTCTCACTCATGGCCCTGTGGACATGTGTTGGATAGCCATGTTGTGAGGGGACTGTCCTCTGCATTACAGGATGTTTAGCAGTACCCAGGCCTCTACCCACTGATGCCAGTATCATCCTCCACCAGAGTAACATTGAAAAATGTCTCCAGACATTGCAGTATCTCCCCCCGGGGTGGGGCAGGGGGAGGAGGTAAAATTCATCTGAATTGAGAATTATTGTTCTAAATCTCCCCCAGTGCTTTTCATCCAGAATGTGCTTGAACACATGTAGAGATAAGGAAATTGCTATAAAGTGAGGCTTTCAATTCAATATTTGTAACTTTGAGCTACATTGAAATCAAGGTGACTGAAATGTTATTTGGGTCTCTGCCCTTCTCTACCCAATACCTTCTACTCCCCCTGAAAACAAACCACTCATCTTTTGAGATTCAGAATGAAGGTACAATCTTCACGAAGCCCTTCCTGATCTCTCTTCAAATTTACAAGTGATTCTTCTCTCCCAAGTGTCTCTCCCAAATCCCTTTCTTTTCTTCCTATCTTCCTTCTTTCTCCCTCGCCCTCCTACTTTCCTCTCTTTTATCAAAATAATAATAATAATAATAATAATAATAATTAATAATAAAGTACATACATAAACTCCTACTATGTGGCAAGCACTTTTCTAAATTCTGGAGTTAAAATACTAAGCGAAGTAGACGAACCAAAATCCCTCATAGAGTTTATTTTCTATAGTGAACATGGAGGGAGAATGACAGTTATTAAGAGTGATAAATTCTAAGAAAAAATAAAATAGAAAGTGAAAGAATTGAAATTTTATAGAGAATCATCATTGTCTCACAAATCATCAAGATGGTGTTTTGAGAAAAAATAGGACAGAGGTGTGGGGTGAATTACAGCTCAGTGTGATCAAAAAGCATGCCAGCCCGAAGGAACAGCAGGTGTAACTGGAGGGTTGCGCTCTGTTTCATTCTTCATACACATAAGGAGAAGACACAGAGATGAGTTTTGGTTATCCACACACTTCTTGAAATATAAACAGTGCTCAAGATATTATTTTTAATGAACACAAACATTTTTATTTACCTTTTCCAAACACAGGTCTCCTAACTGCCAGAGTCAGAAAATTTTACTAACTTCAGACTTCTTTAATTTGGAGCTGTATGAAAATGTCTTAACATACATATGCTTTAGAATTCTTATGGAATTCTTTACTATCTACCTATGCATCTATCTCTCTATATACCTACCTAACAGCATCTGTCTCTATATCTACTTAACAAAAGCAAATGTAATTGTAACAAACCAAAATGGCTTACGTTAGGAGTCTAGTATTAAGGTTGAAGTCTTTCATTCTTTTGCTTGTTTGTTTGTTTTTTTATTGTTCCACCAACAACTGTTAAGGACTCTCAGTCAGGTGTTACCACATGTGGTCTTTCTTCTGACCTGGGTTTCTCTTGCTCTTAGGGTGTTGCGTTCTGCTGAAACTTTGTATCTTGCTTCTTAAAGCAGAGGTTGGCCTGATGTTGCCTGTTTCTTCTTGTATCGAGGGACTTACAATTATTTGTGAAAAATCTTCAGCCTCTCCATCTATGACTGGTTCACTCTAGAGAGTAACAGTCTTTCTGCAGTAATTCACTATGTGCTCACCACAAAATCCCGTTTGCTCCCCGAGACCTGCTTTCCTTTCTCCCTTTGTGATTTTGTTAGAGACTCTCTCTCTCCCTCTGCTTTCAGTCTGTGTCTCGTGTGCCACTGTTGTCCATTCGCCTGCCCCACAGAAATGTGAGGTGTGTCGTGCACTGTGCCTTCTGGGCTGGAAGAGGAAGTTCCTGGCTGATGACAGAGAGGCAGTAATTCCAGTATCCATCCCACGCAACACAATATCTGTCCTTCTGTGCTGCAATGCTCCAAGGGTTTGGATTCCCAACCAATTAAGATCCCAGCAGGAAACTGATGCCACACAGCCTGGAGTAATTTGTAATGACTCTAATACAGGAAATATTTGCAAATATATGGTCAGAAAGTAAGGGAATCCCCAAGTGGAGTGTAGTACTAAAGGGCTAATAATGTGGGCCGGGTGGGCCTGCAGGAGCAAGAGGAGAGAGCAGTTACTGTGATTTGGAGAAGGCTGACTGACAGGGGCTGTAGTCTTTGGTCACACAGGCGGGCTGTGGCAATGACATGCAGGTAGGAAGCAGAAAGGATTCATACCTCCCACCTGTCAGAGAGCAAGGAAGTCTATCAATGTGACTGCAGAGACTGGGGCACAGCAGTACAGAGAGGGCTGCATTGTGAGCAGCAGATGGAGGACATTCAGCACATACAGTTACAGCACCCCACCCCTTCGGTCAGCACTCACACCTCACAGGTGGATTGTCCCAAATCAAAATACTCAGAAAAGTGATGTTATAAACTATGAAAGCTAACTGGAATCCAAGTAATCAATCATTTAATCACTAAAAAAAAAACCAAAACAAACAAACAAAAAAAACCTCTAAGCATATGAAGAAATTGATGTTTGCCCATCCTATAGTGCCATTTCTAAGACAGGAAACCAGACCTCCCAACCTACAATCAATGTAAAATATTCTCATTTTAGAAGCAAAAAGAAATCTAAAATGGCAAATGGATGTTAGTCCATGTTGCAGTATGTGGGGTGTGTGTGTGTGCGTGTGCACATATGTGTGTGTGCATATGTGTAGGTCTCTCTCAGTCAGTAGATAGAGGTAAATGAGTCGATATCAATATAGATATTTATCAAAGCTGGAGTGTCGGAAAGCACGGATGACCTTTCAGTAGGTGCCACCAAAATGCACAGGCAGAATTTCAAAAGTTTAGCAGAGTTCCATTTAATCACCACAAACATACTATATGAATTCAGGACATGGGGATATTCTTCTTTTTCAGTTGAATATCTTTATACTTCAAATTCAGTCCACATTTCTAGTAATTTTCTCTCCTTTATAACATTTAAAACAATATTATTATCACATCCTTATTTCTATCCCATCAAAAATTTTGACTTGAATATAATTGCTTCTAGTCTTTAGAAGTCTGAATTATTTGCATAACTCAAAAAACATCTTATTTATTTGCTACTCTTGGAGAATAGTTATTAACATGTTATTACATTTTTCAGAACACTTAAAAACTAATCACCATGTTTTATAAGTTTAAATGTGTGAGGTGGGGACATTTATGAACTATGTTAAAACCTAAAAAAAAAAAAAAACACTTGAAATGTTATTACCTTTACTTGGCAACACACAGTTGTTACTATAAATATAAATTATTAAACTGTGATCAAATTCCCCTTTAAGTAGAAGGAGAAGAGCTATTTGTCTCTACATGAAATAATTCCAAGTTATTGTGGGTTTTTTGAGTTTTTATATCTACCCTGTATAGATATTTGGCCTTCTGTCACATTTCTATGTCACGAAATATCACATTTTATTGTCAGGCTACCTGATTCTTGCATCACCTTCTTCACAAACTAATACCACCAATTTAATTATGCATTTATTCAGTCAACAGTATTTATTGAATATATTCTAAGGAAACTTCGAGGAAACACATTGAATCAATATAAGCCATTTTCCAACAAAATTGTCCAAAGATAAAATAAACTGCCTCAAAGTATATAAATTTCCCATCACCGGGTATTTGGATACACTAAGCCATCAGCAGCAATGTCAAAAAAGAGATTTTAGTATGACAAAAGCATGTTGTCAGAAAGGCAAATTTGTGCTATTTTTCCAAACATGAGATGCTATAATTCTAGCTATAATTATCACAAGATCTACCCTATCTTACTGCCATAGACTTAGTCTACTTTCCTAGCTTTTACATTGCAATTTAGCAATGCCTGAAATACAAGTATGAGATTGTTTAAGATGGTTTTCAGCTATTACAAGTTGAATAGCTTTCAGCTATTACAAGCTATCTGTTCAGAAGTTAAGTGATACTATATGTTATTCAAGAAATATTTCATATTTTTTACTCTGCTAATAAATCTTATTTTACTCACTATTTGATCCCAGAAAAAATACTCAAGAGCAATAGTGTGTTTTGTTTGATTCAAAACCTAAATTAAATTCTAAAGAGAAGCCCCCAGTTAGTCAAATCACAATTCAACACTTCCATAAATGTATGACTGACTATCGAGGAAAAGGTTGTCGACCTCCATTTTCTGTGCTTGTGAAAAGATATGACTTCTTTTCCCACAAAATTTTCTTATTCAGTTGCTTGTCAGAATTATGGATATGTGATGAGCCCTAAGAGTGAGAAGGCATCATGTAAAATAGGACTTACCTTGGTGTAAGAAGCTAGAAAACCACGTATTGGACTCCAAATGGGATCATTCAGGGTCATTCACTCCACAGTGACTATGGGGTACCCATCTCGGCCAGGCACTCTTCCAGCATAGACAATTCATCATTGAAAAAAACAGGCAAAAATCTCTGCCCTCAAAGAGTTTGGGTTTTAGGCAACGGAGTAGAAAATAAGCAAGAAAATAAGCGAGGTAATTTTTTAAAATTTAGTATGTATTATTTAGTAATACTAGTGCTAGAAATAAAGTGCTAGAAATAAAAACCAAAAGCAGAGAAAGAGGATAAATGTGTGTCTCTGTATGTTACATGCTCAGAGGAATGCCAAAATTTTAGTTATGCTGCCTAGTATATATGTCACCAAAAGAGTGACTTTTGAGTCGAGACTGATTAAATGAAAGATTAGCCCCGTGGTTATCTGGGGGGAAAAGCATCTGAGACATAAAGAAGATGAAGTATGAAGGACCTGAAACAGACCTTCCTAACAGCATATTTGAGGCATAGCAAGGAGGCCAGTATGGCTGGAGCACATAAAGTAAGGCAGCATGGTAGGTCACATGGTTGAATCATGTAAGGTTTCATGGTCAGAGTACGAACATTTGCTTCTACACAGAGTGAGATAAGATGTCACTGGGGACCTCTGAATGAAGGAAAAACATGATCTGGCTATGTTTACACAGTGTCACTCTGGCTACTCGATTGAGAATAGACTAAAGGGAGATGAGGTGGAATGAAGGAATGCTAGCTAGTAGGTATAATATTGATGCATGGGCAGGATAATGGTACTTGGACCAGGGGAATAGTAGTGGAAGTGGTGAGAAGTGGTTGAATTATTCCACGCATTTTTGAAAGCACTGCTGACAGATCCAATGTGAAGAATGAGCATCAGCATGAGTTCAAAGATGACACCAGGCTTTTTTGGCCTGAGCAAGTAAGAATGGAGTTGTCATTAACTGAGACTACATCAGGACCTGAAACTTATTTTGGTTGACATTGAATCGTCAGTGTCAGGCATCAAGATCCCATCAAACTGAGGATAATCCAAAATATATGTCAGCATGTTATATGTTTTAATTTATTTAAAAAAAAGTGGCAAAGTAGACTCGTGTAAACCAATGGGTACTACACAGTCAACAGGATGAAACAGAAAATAATGGCTATGGGGGAGAATTTGTAATGAAGCAAAACGACTAGTGATCTTTACCTCAACATGTAATTATGAACATTGCCACTTAGGCAGACTAAAATGTTTGATTAAAATTAGCTATTTTATTTCCAATTAGTTCCCCATCAGACTTTTTCGACTGTCCATTTCCCAGCATTAACAAACATGCTTCACTAAATCTTTGCATGCATTCTAGACCATGTGTATAAAAAACATTCCACTATGTAATTCTTGGCTTAGACTAAGGGTTCACTCTGGGGAAGTTATAACTAATATGGTCACTTTTTTCCCCCTGGCTCTCTTTCTATGTCTTTTTTTTTAAGTATAGTTGACATACAGTATCAATTCCCAGAGTACAGCATAGTGATTTGCCATTTGTGTACACTCTGAAGTGATCACTGAAAAGTCTAAAACACTTTTCTGATTACTACCAAGCCATTTAACTGGTATGTGTAAAGTAAAATAAAAGCACTTACAAAGTGGTTTAGACTAATTTGGTGGCTGTGAAGTATTCAGAACACTTAGGTTGAAGGGCATCTCAGGAGGGCAAATGATGCTCCTTTTATTTTAACTGCCTGAGTTAAGCTCTCCAACATCTTGTAATGCTATTCTATTTCCTGTCACTGGTAAAGATTTATCACAATGAATCTGGTGAGATAATCCCTGGAATAGTAATAGTCATTATGAAGCAGTTTCATTGAAATGTGTTACAGAACGGTGACCACTTATTTCTATTTGTTGCCAACAAATACATGAGTCTTTAATTGACTGAATGACAATAACACATTTCTCCTTCCTTCCCTCAGCACAATCTGTTCTGATTAGGGGAAAAATTATTAACAGTGTTCCGTGGTGTCATGCTCCACTGGAATACAACACTGGAAACAATAAGATGTAGGCCTCTTCTCCACTGGAGGAGATATTCTGTCTTCTTTTTATTGCTTTTGCTTGCTTAAAACATCGCTCGTTATTAATGTCACACTTGGGATCATGGTGACCTCTCTACAACTCTTCCAGCAGATGCAGCCAGGCTATGACAAAAACAAAATCTCAAACATAGGAGTATAATTCTATTTAGCATACAGAACAGCTGGGTATTAACTGCTTCAAAAGATTCCGAGTGTTCGCCACTTCAAGAGAAACCTCTCTCTGAAGGAAATGCCTCCATGTGTTATGATTGGTGAAGTGGCCGAGCTGCTCTAAATGAGATGGATTCCGGACTGCAACCTTCCTCCACAACTTTCTCCACCAACTGCCTCGGGCCCGAAGCTTCCTGTTGATTTCACATTTGCTCTGCATTTATTTCATTTCTTGAATTTCACTCCTAGGGCCAAAATTACATTTTTGTCTTTTGGGGCTAGAATCGATTCACTTTTTCTCCCTTTCCAAGCATGTTTCATTAAAACACAATGTTGATATGCCTCCATGAGGGAATTAAATCTGTCCTCTACAAATTAAAGTGAAAATGCGAGATGGGACTGCTGCTGGCCTACTGAGTCTTCTTAACGTCCCTTCTGTCTCACTTTTCTTTGCAAACATGAATTGAAAAGCTTCTCTGAAATAACAGTTCCTGTATATGTTCCCGGGTATACAGATGCCAAAGGGAGTATTCAATAAATATGCACTGGACTCCTACTTTATATGAGACATTATGGTAGGTGCTAAGGTAAATACTGAAAGGTATCAGAATGCCTCCTGTCCTGAGAGACCTCCAATGTATTGGAAAGTCTGAGAAAAATAAGTCAACAATGGCATTACAAGGGCATTCTGGGTGCTGGTGAAGTGAGATTAAATCCGTAGAGATCATAGCTTATTTAAAGCACATTATAATATTTTATACACTTTCACATTTGATCTGCATGATAGCTCTTTGCTGTCATTAGAGCATGTGCTACTATCCCTGTTTGGCAAACAAAAAAACCAAGTCACAGCGCCTTACTTGCAGAGTAACTACTAGCAGAAACAAGGTCTCCTGAATCTTTGTGTGTATGCTGTTTAAAGTAGATAGATAAAAGTTTCTCCTGGACCTCAAACTACAGCCCTGTCACCTTCATTCTATAAGTTTCTCATTATTATTGGAATTTGAAACAACTCTGTATTAATATCTTAGTTCTTTTTCCCTGGGAAACAGGCTGTGAGACAGATAAATACATGCAAAGATTTGATGGGGCATACCCTTGGGATCAACATCTGTAAGGGAATGAGAGAAACAGGAGCTGGCAGAAAGAGGAGTTGAATTTAAATGCAGTTGCTACAGGCAGTTCTGATGCTCCTTCTTCAAAGCTGTTCCCTGTTGAGGCAGCGGTGTTGAGTCTTTATGCCGCCTCATCTACCAGTCATCGAACGCAAGATGCTCTGTAGAGACTGAGCCTTGGGTCAGGAAACTTTTTATAGCTACTGCGATTCCCAGAAAGGTATTCAGCTGTGAGTAGCCTGCAGCCAGTTACTAGAGAAGTGAGCAAACTTTTTAGAAGTCAAGGTCTAGCTGGTGCCTCACAATCTCTGCTACAGCTAGTCAAGAGAGGCTAGGTTAATGCTATGAAAACCAATTAAGCGCAAGATGCCAGTGACAACACAATACAGGTTTGTTTCTTGCTCACAGGACATATCCAATGAACATTAGGCATTAGCTTTCTTGGGCAGCTGTCCTCAGGGCAGTGGCTCAGTGATCTCTTTTTGTTTCTTACCATTTCCACACATGGTCTCCACAATTATGCAGGGCTTTTTACTGCCTCGTTATGAAAGTGACATGTCACTTCTACACATGGCTTGTAGACTAGAATTGGTTACAGATCCCTGAAAGAGGACTGGGAAATGTGTGCTTTTTTGTTCCTAGAAAGGAGAGAACCAAATGAGGATCAATGTTAGAAGTCTCTCTGTACACTCTTTTTGGATACCAGAATAAATTACACTAAAACATTAAAACATCAGGTAATTAATTAGTAAGTACTTCCTGATCATGGTAACAGTGATGCATTATAAGTTTTGACAAGTAGTATAGCAGGACAACAAAGCATTAAAAATTTAGATGGGAGCTGGAGCACCTGGCTGGCTCAGTCAGTTAAGGGCCCGACTTCAGCTCAGGTCATGAACTCATGGTTCACGAGTTCGAACCCAACTGTGTCAGCTGTGCTGACAGCTCGGAGCCTAGAGTCTGCTTCAGATTCTGTGTCTTCCTCTTTCTCTGCCACTCCCCTGCTTGCACTTTTTCTCTCTCTCTCTCCCTCTTAAAAATAAATAAACATTTTTTTTTAATTTAGATGGGAGAAAAGATTATCCCATTGGCAAAATAAAAGAAAGTAATCAAGGCAGACGTAACTGAGAGTTACATTGTTAGCCTAAATACTGTAAGAATGTAGAAGACATACATCAAAGAGAAGTAAGGAAAGACTTCACAAAAAAACCAAAAATTGAGTTAGGCCTGAAAACTAGAAACCTTATAGAGAGAAGAGCAGTTTGCCTCCACAGTGAGAATAAGGTCTGCATCATGATCAATCTAAGAATTTTTAGATGGTTCTTTGTTCTGAAAGTCTCATGTTCTCAAGGATATTCTGCCCTAATTAGTGCAAAATCATTCCTTAACATGAGGGAGAGCTGATAAATGACAAAACAACCTCTCACAAACCAAGAAACAAGTTGTTGAACAACAAAAATCAGTGAGGTGCAAATGTGCACATAACAGAAAGCACTTTGCTAAAATTGCCTGTTGAATTCTTACTATTTCAAGACCCAAATTAAGCTGCTAAAGTCATTGGTGCCTGTAGTGCTCATCCCCGAACTCCATCTGACTTCACCCCTTGAGTAATTCATGGCATGATCTAATGCTACTCCCTAAAGGATCCCCCCCAAAATGAAGCAGTCTAATCTTTTTGATGGCTTTTTAAAAGACTCATCTCAGAATATGTAGTAAAACTTCATACACTCATTTTTGTTGAGGAAAGAGAGCTGAAACATGCACCTGCTGTGTTTCAGTTATGTCACATGTTCTCTCACTTAATCCTCACATTCCCTGAGGTTGAACAAGTTTATCCCAAATGCCAATTTTATATGTGATGATATTGAGGTTTAGAGAGTTTACATCGCTTTCCCTAAGGCTAGAGTTAGTTACATTGCTTGCCCAAATGTAATTCAAATCTATGTCTGAGATTCCTCCTCTTTTCACCATGAAATTCCAAGTAAAGTCAGTAATTCTATCAAATTTAGCCTACACAGGACCCCAGAATTATTGCAGAATTTTGCATGAGGTGAACCCTGTTTTGAATTTTAAAGTAATTCAATTGCTAAAGTTCTCTAAGTGTTTGCACCATATGTCAATCCTAGGCCATGGACTCTTGGAAACCACATTATGGAAGCTCAGACATAATTCACTCTGTGGTTGTCAACATTTACTCCATATTAATAATCTGTAAGAAATTAAGCTAAGACCACCCAATCTGTGGGCTTGTTCCTTCAGCTGTTTCTGACCTGAGCCATACTCATGGCAATGACCATAAGATTGACCATGCTGTGTTCTATTCTCACCCTACTGGATAATGCAGGTCCTTTTGAACACTTTGAAAACCACATGCTTTCAAAGCATCTGCCCACATTACTATGCAACATCAGTTTTCAATGGACCATGCTTGAGATGAATGGAACTCAGGATATGTCTATCACATATAGCAAGGCACTAGAGATTAATGAGACCAGATGTTCTTAGGAGTCCTGGGGGAAAAGCAATGGAATGTTGCTCTGCTTTTACTATTGACTTTCTCCCTCTCTCATGTTTGCTGGAATAGACAGTATAGCTTAATCAAGTACATAAGCAAAGCTGCTCCAAATAATTCAGAAAGTATTATATTTGAGTTGCTAGGTGACCATATAAACAGTCTGGGACATTCCAATAATCTGTTTATCAGTTAAGTAAGTAGGTAAGTAAGTAAGTAAGTAAATAAATAAATAAATAAATAAGTAAATAAACATATAACATGGGCAATCAACAACAAACAAAATAATTTAAAAGGAGAAATGACCCAAGTGACACCAAAAATGTAAAATTTTAGAAACTCCGTATGTGTTGGAGAGAAGAGAAAGAGAAGGCATTAAAAACAAAACTGCAGACGAATTTGAATTTTGAGCTAAAGTAATAAATGATCCCAAGCACTGATTTTGTTCTTTATAGAGATCCTTTGGTAAACACCACTGTATTTGACCTTGCCCTTGACAAGATGGCCTATCCAGAAATTCTTAGTGAGAGGCATCTCACTCCTAAAGCTCCAGTTCCATCAAAAATAAGGCAAGCCACAAAAGTGCTGAGTCAGAGAAGCTATCAACACTTGTCTTTCAGTCTCCTGCACAGCCTAGAAGCCAAAGGGAAGACTAAGCGGATGAGGGGGAAATGCAATCATCCCTCTCACCAAGCCATCAAAATCCCCTCTGTGGTAATCACTGGGAAGCTGCTGGGAAAAAAGACATTTAATCTAAATGTAAAACGGAACATACTGCTGACCGTCCCGGCTTCAGTCCACTGAGGAGAAACATGTCATCTTCTTACCTTTTCCTTCCCTGGAAATGAATCTGTGTGTTCAGCTTTGAAACTCATCAGCACACCCCTGTTTTCACTTTCCCCACAATGGATAAGAAATCTGTAATTTTGACTGAGAACGAGCACCTTACAGACATGATGATTTGTGTCAGATAATGCAATTGGTTCCAACAGTGTGATGTGAGATCAGAAGCAATGTGAACAATCAGTCTGCAAAACAGTATGTCTTCAGGTCCAGTGCTGTCTGTCACTGCATACAGAAAACAGCTTATGCATAAAACAACTCTGACCACAGATAACCAGCTCCAACTATGATGTTCATTTGTTGATGCATCATATGATAGTTGCCTCAAAACAGAGAAGTGGGCCAACAAGGAGTCTATGTTTTCTGTGTGAAGAAGTTTCGGGATATTAGTATGTATTAGAAAGGGAAAGTACATCTGCAATTGAGGGGGCAGCTTCTCTGCTCAACTTCACAACAATGTTAGGAAATTCATCTACTTTTTCTGCAAATACAACTTTTTTTTATCTAAAATGTTGCTTTACCCTGTCACAAGAACTAAGTCACTAAAACTTTTTATATTCTCTCTCTCTTCTCCTTAATAAAAGAAGTTTTCCCTGAAGGAAGTCTTTCCCCCATTCTGTGGCTTCCTATCATGAAGTTACCTTGGTGTGACAAGACTGAACCCTATCCACTTACTTGAGACATGATAGATACTGGTACAGTTGAATAGAATGAACTAGGCCCAGTGGGCTCAGCATCTCCTCATCATGGAACTGAGTAGCCTGCAGAGGGCCGATGCATTTTTCTGATGCTCTGTTCTTACTCTAATCTGGGCCAGTCTGTCTACATGCAGAAGACTAACCTGAACGAAAAAGATTCCATGGCTGTGAAAACAACTCCTCTCTACACTCTCTCCCATTCTTTCTCTTTCCCCTGTGTGTGTGTGTGTGTGTGTGTGTGTGTGTGTGTGTGTGTGTGTGTATGTATTGTGTTTGTTCATCCCCCATCTCACTGGCTTTCCCACAGGCAGAAGGAATTCTCTGCAATGCCTTCAGGATCAAGTGTATCAAATATCATGTCCAGCACTCCTATGATATTAAGGGTGGGTAATCCTAGGGTCCAATGTTAGAAAATTAATTTGCTTTTCACACTAAGCCACATCTTGCAACTTATCTTGATCAGTAACATAGGTAATATTTAGATTTCTTATCTGGCTAAAACTGTATTAAAATGCCAGATACAAAATTTGTGACTTTGATGAATGATATCCCAGTATATGTGGTCACATACATTAGTTCTCTAAATTTGCTTTGCTTTGCTGCCCTTCAGACCATCAAACAGAGAACAACATGAATTGGTGCTGGACTCACTGACCTCTAAATAGGATGGCTGTTTAATTCAAACCAGAAAACATTGAAGAGTTATGGGGGTAGGAGGTGAGTTAACAATGCCACTATAACAAATGCCATACACCAGGGATATTCCAGGAAATAGGACCTATTGGACCCTGCTTATATGGGACTCTCCAAACCAAAATTCAATGTATTTGTCCTTGTTGCCTTATATTTTTTCTCTCCTCTGAAGGAATTTCTAATGCAGCGAGATACCTTAAATGAGAAGCTCTGTTAGCTCTGTTAGTTTTATTATTAACTCAATGCTGTTTTACATAGATTAAAATATCTACACCACATCTATGTCCATGCATTTGTTTCTGTCCCTCACTTTTCTCTATGAAAATTCCCTAATTCCCTAGTGAATACTTTACTTGCTAAGAGGGGCATTTTAAAGGCGGGAGTTCCCATGCAGTATCAATATACAGCCCCTCTCCCCATCTGAAAGTAGAGTGTTCCTATGAAATCTTTCATAAGCTCAAATGGAGTAAAGTACAGAAACATTTACCATTTATTCAATGTGAGCATTCAGACCAAAAAATAACCCCTTTTAGGCTTTTTTGATACCTTTAGACACATCTTGCTAATGGATACATAAAATAAATCGAGATAAAGCACAGATGCTCACAGACACAGCTCAAAGTTTTGGAGGCTTGTTGCTGAGTATAGTTCCCAGGAAAGAAGTTTGACAGTGATATTCTTGTTGCCTGGGAGAAGGTGGCCTCTATAACAACTCACTGCACTAGAAACATTCAGCACTATTTTTGCTTCTCGCCTATTTTTGTGGTAAAAGTGAAAATTCTGTCAGATTTCTTTCATTAGTGAAGACAGACACTAATGTAAGTCTTTCACAAAAGCAGAGTAGTGTAATACAAACTTTTGAATAGTGGGGGATACCTATAACTGAGGCCCAAATTGCTTTGTGATCATCATTATCTGGAAAGCTGTCTCAGTTCCCCACTCCATCTTGAAGTTAACGTAACTATCAAGTGTGATTTTGAGAATATCAGTTTCCATTATTCCCATCATTCCCAAAGAGACAATGTCATGAATCCTTGCTCCCCTGAAGAGTTGCATTTTGATAAAGTGGACTTCAATATTACTTGAGGTCTTAAAAGTCCTAAAAGATGTATTAGAAATTCAACTCTAGGGTATTTCCACCAAACAATTAATGTTTTGTAGCACAAGACTGACAAGAGTTCCCCTTTTATATCAGGAAAGCAAAAGCAATGAGGATTCTAGGGCAATGGCATATTATTTCATTTTCCTTTCCCTCTCAGGAGACTCAATTTACTTAGAAAATTTCTAGGGTATCTGAAACTCATAAAAGTTATTTTCTGCTATCAATGATGTTCCAATTCTCTCTTCTAAGAAAAGGTTGATATCTTTTAAAAAGAAAAAAAAAGACTTTATATTTTCATGTCGTTGAGAAAATTTACCTTATTTCATAAAAATAAGAGTTGTAAGCCTACATAAAGGTTGGTAATCTAATGATTTCCTCCATCCTTTGGATGAGGAAGAAATACTTTGGATAGAAATATTGTTTTTACATTGAATTAAAGCTGTAATACCAATGTGTAAAGGCAGATTGTTTGGATTCTGAAGAACTGATACGCTGTGGGATGAAACAAATCTGTCTTTAAAATTATTTCCCCATCCCCTATGAAAATTTATTTTCTAGATAAATTATAAGCAACATCATTTAACTTATCTAGCATCAAAACCTTATCTGATGGAGAAGAGTAGCAAAATTAAAAATAAGGTACATAAAATTTGTCCTGGCTCAGTTCTCTCCATATTTTCCCCTGCAACAAGATTATCATTTTATTTCTTCTCTTTATTGACACCATTTAATATTTTCTCTGATTTTAAGGAATAATTATAAGCATAAAAGTTAAACTTCTGGCAACTTAAATTTTATGTAAACTTTATTTAAGTTTTAGAATAGTTTTATAAGTCTATAAATATTGTAAATGTAGGACAGAGAATATATAGTTTCCCACATGTTAAATATATTGGTACATTACAGTGAACTAAACTCCATACTTTCCTAGATTTTTTGTTGTTTATTTATTCTGAGAGAGAGAAACAGAGAGAGACAGAGAGGGAGGGAGGGCCATAGGGATAGGGAGAAAGAGGGAGAGAATCCCAAGCACAAAGTCACAAACCATGAGACCATGACCTGAGCCAAAATCGAGAGATGGATGCTTAACCAACTAAGCCACCCAAGTGCCCCTTTTTTGCTTTTATTAGTTTCTAATACCCTTTTTTTCTGTCCCAGAGTCCTATCTAGAAAATCACATGCTGTTTTAGTCTTCTTGTGTTTTTAACCTCCTCTGCTCTGTGACAGTTTCTCTGATTTTCTTTGTTTTTGATTACCTTAATGGTGTTGAGGACTGAATGTTCCTCAATTTGGAGTTTGATATTTTTCTTGACTGGAGTTTTGAGTGTTTGAAAGGAAGACCCCAGAAGTAAGATGCCATTCTCACCACATCACCTCAAGGGTAAATACCAACAACATGAGTTATCACTGGCAATGTTAACCTTGATTATCAGGCTGAGATAGCATTTGTAAGATCTCTGCACTGTAGTTAACACTCCTCCTTTTTCATACTCTATTCTTTAGAAACAAGTCACTAAGTATATATTGTGCTAAAGAAACAGGGAGTTAAACTCCACCTTCTTGGGGGTAGTTGAATTATTTGGTGTTCTTTATAGGAGATGTAGCTCTTTGCTTTCATTTATTTGTTCCTTCAATCATGTATTTATATCATGAAGGAATCATGGATATTTATTTTATAATTTGGGTTACAATCCAGTAAAATGTTATTTATATTGCCTCTCAAATTGTTTTATCTTTCACCATTGTAAGCTCTATCGGTTGCCTCCTACGTCCCTTTCGCATACCCACATCATTTTGTTTTGAGCACTACCTTACTTCTTGACATTGTAATATGCTTCAGGCCCATCTTGTATATAGAAGGGCCCATCCCTTCTATAGCTTTAGGATCAGCCAATTCCCCAAGGAGCCATGGTTTCTTTTACTTAAGAATGGTATTAGTAACTATGACTTTTGCCCTAGTTAAGCTCAATATTCCCAGAGTGTCACTGCTTCAAGGCCTGCTCAGCACTCAGGGCTAAGAAATACATGGATATATGCTAAGATATATGTCTCTCTATAAGTATATTTTTTATCAGTTTGTATCTATACTAAGCTAAATGCGAGCTCCTACTGAATTCAGTACGAATTTTAATCCAGTACCACAGAACTCATACTAGTCTTACTCCCTTACTTATCTGTAACTCCTACTCCAACAGTAAGAAACTCCTACCAGCATGATCCTTTTACTTATTTGTTCAACCTCATCATATGTGTGTAATAGTTTCAGAGTTATTAACATGTACCCACTTGAGAAAAAAAAAAACCTTTAGTACCTAGAATACATTGTTTGTATATTTTCAAAGTCAGATCAGAGTCTTTTTCCTCACCTTCAGTGAGACTTCTGTCATACATGTGTAATACAGTTAGTTTTCTGTCACATTCCACATTCTATCTTGAGACCTCTGAATCTCCTGATTTTTTTTTAAATCTATATACTATTAGGGTACACTCTTTGGTGCTGTAAAGTCCTAAAGGTTGTGATGAACATCTAGGGGCATATGGGCACCACAACATTACCATACAAATTGGTACCCCTACCCTAAAAAAGGAAAGAAACAAAAAATGAGGTAAAGGGAGAAGAGAAAGAAAAAGGAGAGAGGGACAGAAGGAAGGAAAGGAGGGCAGGACTTTAAATAAGTTAGTCATTGAAATCCATGATCTTACTACCACATTTCTTCAGTTTTTTTCCATTAAATCATTTTACCAACTGAGACATTTCAGCTGGATAAAGTCCAGTGTGTCCTTTTCTTATATACAATGCTTTTATGGGTTGTCATTCACACAGGAAACCTTTCTTATGGTTGATCTAAAGAAAGCATTAGATGGCAGCCAGAATAATGCATCTTTTTCCGTGTTAGATGCATTGTTTCTCTTACTTAGTGCCAGCCCTAGACAGACTGTACTTTCAACAAATAAAATTTTGTACAAGCTGTCACTTCAGGGTCTGAAAGGATTTGTCTCTTTTAGAAATTAATTTCTAACCTCAAGATTGCAGTTTATATCACTTATATCCTTTTCTTACTAGAATACAGAAGGCATCTGAGGCACAAGAGTAGGTGTTTTGTGCATACTGATCAAGCCAATCATTGTGGGTTATCAGTTTCTCATGTATACTCTAATGCAGTTGGACTAACAATTTGAAGAGCTCAACGATTATTCTGTTGGAAACTTCTAAATGACAGAGACAAGATAAAAAATATATACTGTAAACTTATGGGGAAACTGTCTTTGGACAAAAGAAAATTAGAACTACAAAATGGTACAGTTTGTGCTAGTCCTTAGTTGTGTGATTTTTACTTTTACAACTCAATGGGCCTAAAAATATCTTATCAACCCATCACCAGCAATAAAATTCAATGACATGGATAGTTGTTTACAATGAATATGTCAGGCAATTCCATATGTGAATGCTATACACATAGCCTTGCCAATTAGTTTTAAAACTTAGTTTTACTCAATGGAATGACTATGAATTATGCACGTTCTCCTGTCACTTGGGCAGCTACCTTAGATAATTCCATGTACTACGTGAAAAAGCATTCAATGAACCTGTGTTACTAAACATAGATTCTTTCTTTAAAATCTATGTTCCCATGCCAGGCATCAGAGTGGCTCTTGCTACTGGTCCCTTTAATTTCTTGTATTTTTTTCTTCATGTAAAATTCACGGCATTTCCATGTTTCCCCAATCCCCTCAAACTTTTCATGACAGGAAATATGCTGATTCCTTGGGAATATTTTGCAGAATAACTATTTCCCTTCTGCCAAAGGAAGAGCTGAAAAATCTATTAGTTTAAAAACAAAAGCACACTAGACTGAGCGCTAGAAAAGTTTGTTTTAAGAGCTTGGTCTGCTCCAAACTGGCTAAAGAACTTGAGGCTAATCACACAACCTGAATGTTTACTTTTTATCTTAAAAATATGAAATTTGAACTAAATGATTTTGAATTTCTTTTTAATTCCAACTTTCTAAATTTTAATGTTTTATCAAAGTATAGGGATTCCATAAGTAAAAAAGATTTTCTCAAAATGTGTTTGCTAAAATAATGCTTAAATATGTTACATTAATGTAATGTAACACACATTATTCATGAAAGGGGAGACACTTATCTTGTCTCTGTTCCTACTTCTCCACTATCTCTATTACAACATGGCCCTAAAGGACATCATCACTCAGCAATCAGTAATGAAGTGGAGCCCATTTGGTCAAGACACTCATTTTCTTTTGCTTTACAACTTCTTTTGTACTTTGAATTCTTACATTTTAGAGATAAAAGTTTTCTATAAGTATAAATGATTCCCATAAAAAGCCAGGAGACATAGAATTTATTTCTTTTGAAATAGCATTGTCAATAAGGTTCAATATTCAAAAATGGTGTAAACGCTTTACTTGAAAATTTAAAATAGCAGGTTATTTTTTGGGGGTGTCAGGCTGGGGGGAATTGCCTGAAAATCCCAGGGAACAATTACTGTTTGTGACTTGGAAACATGTCATGTCCTGGCTCTAAATATTGAGTCTAAACGATACTACAACAATTCGCCACATATCCTGAATTGCTGAGAGCCATAGCCTTGATGGGATTACCTGCCTCATCTCACATATGTCTTTTTCAGTGTAATATCAGTGTAGTAGGGACCCTTTCTCCCCCAAGTGACAGCATGTGCAGGTAACCCATATAGTATTTACAACCACTCCTGATCTTTTCCAAGAGGATCAAAAGAATAAAAAACAGTTGAGGATCAAGTAGTCTGACGAACTGCAACTAGAAAAGGTAGGGACATTGTGGAACTTAGTAGTAGCAGTGTTCAAAGCATAACCTCCATATCTTCCAGAAGAGAAGACAGTGGGCTGGTAAATTGTGCATCTGGAGTATTGAATAGGTGCCCCTTGGCTGTTCATCAGCAAATGAGTGGGGAAGACCTGACACAGAAAGCTATGGGAGGTGATAGCCTTCCATAAACTATTTAAGAGAGAAAGAGGAATACTGCATGGATTTGAAAAAAGTTTAATTACATGTATTTTTTAAAAAGCCAAAATCATGTTGGGACACTTGGGTGGCTCGGTCAGTTGAGCTTCTGACTTCAGTTCAGGTCATGATCTCATGGATTGTCAGGCTCTATGTTGACAGCTCAGAATGTGGAGCCTGCTTCAGATTCTGTGTCTCCCTCTCTCTCTGCCTCTCCTCTGTTTGCTCTCACTGTCTCTCTCAAAAGTAAATAAACATTTTTAAAAAATGTTTTAGAAAGCCAAAATAGTGTTAAGAAAAATGTAAAACTTGCCTTCTACAACCAAACTCTAAAAGCACATGACTATTTTGAACTATCAAAAATGAGCTGGAAATAAATCATTTAGGCAATGGAAATAGGATTACTGAGTTTAATATAGCTATCAGGAAATTGTTTTTTTATTATCTCAAAACTAAATTCTGAGTGACACAAACCTAGACTGAATGAAAATATATCAAATGTGCAATCAAATAAAAATGCTATAGCTTCACAGAATATTATTGTTGGCACTTACCTTTCCCAACCTACATTTAATCAACTAGAATTATTTTTAAAGAAATAATTTATTGCAGTGAGTAGATCCCTTCCAAGTTCAAATCTCCTGGGCATGAGTAAGGTCCCCATCACCATGCTTATTTCATGTAGAGCCTACCAGTGTGGCCTGCTTAACACCAGTGCTTATCTCATTCTGCCATCAGAGTTCTCTCATTTAAGAGTGAGAGGCTCTTATGTCCCACTTTCCTCACCTCTGTGTCTAAAGCAAAGCACAATAGATCCCTTTACATTTTGGAAGGACATATTTAAAGTTTCAAAGTTTAAATAAATAAATAAATACGGAAGCAAGCAAACAATAAGTAGAGTAGGAGCTATAACACACCTTTAAAATCCTAGTATTAATGGTCCCTGGCCTCCCTGTCAATGGGAATGGGACAAGGTGGGTTCATTTGAAACTGCTTTTACTAAATTCCTTACAATTTCCGTCCTTCCTTCCTATATCGAATGTAAACCCAATCCACATTGAAATTGGCACTGGCTCAAGGCACTGAGTCAAAATAAGGGATACCAGTCTCTTCCTCCTACTCTTCTATTTGTGTTTCAGTCCAAGGAAATTTCTGATCTGAGCTATGCTGCATGTCTATTATGCCAACTCTTTGATGTTCTTAGTTCCTGTCTTATAGCTTGAGTTCTTAAGGACAGGAAGGCAATTCTCTGTTGACCAGCTAAGTAAGGTTCCTGCCTTAATCCTTCGTTCTACTCTGACTTTACTTTCTAAAGAAATTTTAGGTTCATAGCAAAATTGAGGGGAAGGTACAGAGATTTCCCATACATTCCCCACCTTCACATATGCATTGTCAATATTCCCCACCAGAGTGGTACATTTGTAATAATTGATGATACTGTGTTGACACATCATAATCACCCAATTTCCATAGTTTTCATTATGGTTCACTCTTGATATTGTATATTGTATGGATTTCGACAAATGTATAATGACATATATTCATCACAGTATTATACAGAGTATTTTCACTGCCTTAAAAATCCTCTGTGCTCTGCCTACTCATCCCTCCCCTCTCCCCTGAAGCCTCTGGCAAGTACTGATCTTTTTACTATCTTCATAGTTTTGCCTTCTCTGGAATATCACATAATTAGTATCATAAAATATGTAGCCTTTTCAGATTGGCTTATTTCACTTAGTAATATGCATTTGAGTTTCCTCCATGTATTTTCATGGCTTGATAGCTCATTTCTTTTTGTTATTTGAATAATATTCCATTGTCTAGATGTACCAGAATTTATTTATCCATTCACCCAGAAGACATCTTGATTGCTTCCAAGTTTTGGCAATAATGAATAAATTTGTAATAAACCTATGTACAGGTTTTTGTATGGATATACTTTTTCAACTCTTTTAGGTAAATATCAAGTAGCGTGATTTCTGGAACATATGGCAAGAGTATGTTTAGTTTTGTAGAAAACCACCAAACTGTTTTCCAAATTAGATATACCATTCTGCATTCCCATCAACAATGAATGAGTTCCTGCTGTTCTATATTATTACCAGCATTCAGTGTTGACAGTGTCCATATTTTGGGCATTCTGATAGATATGTAGTAATATCTCATTGTTTTGATTTGACAGATAATGTGGAGCATCTTTTCATATGCATATTTGTCATCTGCACATATTTTTTGGTGAAGGTAGCTGCTTAGTTTTTTGGCCCATTTTTTAAGTGTGAGTGTGTGTGTGTGTGTGTGTGTGTGTGTGTGCGCGTGTGCGTGTGTTTTCTTATTGTTGAGTTATAAAAGTTCTTTGTATAAATTTGGGTAACAGCCTTTTATCAAATGTGTGGTTTGCAAATACTTTCTCCAAATCTATGGCTTCTCTTCTCATTTGGCATTGTCTTTTGCAAAGCAGAAGTTTTTAATTTTAATAAAGTCCAGTTTATCAACTCTTTCTTTCATGAGATACCTTTGCTGTTATATCTAAAAAGTCATCACCATGGTTATCTAGGTTTTCTCCTATATTATCTTCTAGGAGTTTTATGTTTTGAATATTACACTTAGGTCTGTGATCCATTTTGGGTTAATTTTTCTGAAGGTTGTAAGGTCTGTGTTGTCATTCTTATTTTTTTTTTCTTTCTTCATGAAGGTGTCCAGTTGTTCTAGCATGAGAACATTGTTTGAAAAGACTCTCTTTGCTCCATTGTATTGCCTTAACTCCCTTGTCAAATATAAGTTGACTACGTGTGTGGGTCTATTTCTGTACTCTCTATTCGTTCCTTCAATCTATTTGTTCCTTTGCCAATACCACACTATGTTGTTACGTGGCTTTATTGTAAGTCTTGAAGACATGTAGTATCAGTCCCCTAACTTTTTTTTTCTTCAATATAGTGTTGGCTACTGTGAGTTTTTTGACTATGTACACTTTAGTTTCACTTATTCACAAGATATTTATAAGATAATTTGCTGAGATTTTGATTGAAATGTATTGAATCCATAGATCAAATTGGGAAGAATTGACATCTTGACAATATTGAGTCTTCCTGCCCACTAAAATAGAATATTTCTCAGGGGTGCCTGGGTGGCTCAGTAGGTTAAGCATCCGGCTTTGGCCCAGGTCATAATCCCATGCTTTAACGGTTCAAGCCCCGCATCAGGCTGTGTGCTGACAGCTCAGAGCCTGGAGCATGCTTTGGATTCTGTGTCTCCCCTCCCCTGCTTGTACTGTCTCTCTGTCTCCTAAAAATAAATACAGATTTTTAAAAAACAGAATATCTCTCCATCTATTTAGTTCTTTGATTTCATCGATCACAGTATTTAAATACTGTGATCACAGTATTTAAATATAAAATATTTAGTATTTTATATTTGAGAGTGCTAGTGTAAATGGTATTGTATTTCTAATTTCATATTCCACTTGTTTATTGCTTCCTGCCTTGATTTAGAAGTCACCTCCTTGGTCTTTATGGGGATCAATGGACTTCTGAAAATTCTATCTTTCCCAATTAATTGTGCTGTGTACTCTATTCCACCCAGTCTATTTGTTTCACTAGCCAGTTATTTAGATGGCACATATTTTTTTCATTTAACATTTGTTTATTTAACAAATGTAGTCCTTATTGATAGCTGTTTATGTGCCAGGCACTCTACTTAGGCTTGGAGCACACTATAGTGAACAAAAAGAAATAGTGCCTGAATTAATGGAGCCTAATAAAAATATCTATCTGTATTGATATAAATATAGATAAAGATATGTAGAGGTAGAGATATGTAAATATAGATATTACAGATTAAATATACTGGGAGAAAAGAAAAGGATCATATGAGGAAGAACAACAGGGATCTGCTTTACATTGGGTGTCTAAGGGAAGTGACCCGAAAAAAATAAAGTTTTTAACTGAAACATTAAGGAGCAGAAAAAGCAATTCTGGAAATGAGTGGGAAGTATAAGCATTAGAGGCACAGTGAGCATCTGAGATAGTCCTAAAGTGCACCAGGGTGTCTTCATACAGTTGCTCAGTTTATGTAGTGGCACAAGTTGTTGGGGACATAGCTTATTCCATGAGTAGATCTTGTCTTATAGGAGGACTTAACTTCTACTCTGAGTTGGGGTTTGGAACTATCTCATATATGGACTTGACACCTCATGCCCTCATCCGTTGGATCAGAATACTGTACTACTTTGAAAAGACCAGTAGCAGCCTTCTGTTGCTCTCTGTTTTAAAGTTTATACCTCTGGTAGTTCTCAAGCTCTTCTTGATCACGTTGACAGCTCTGACCCTTCTCCCATGCCCTTCCAGAAGGCTAAAGTCCAAGGTCTGCCCACAGTTTCAGCCAAATATCAGAAAGTATGAGCAATACTTTAAAAGGCACAATTTTTGTTGAGAAGGAAATTTGCATTTTAACTTAAAACTAATTTTTATTCCTTTCTGCAGATGGTCTTTTTTTACTACTATATACTTTTAACATAGTAAGAGATTTAAAAGCACAGCAACCATATCTCATGGGCAGTAGTTTAAGGGCTCAGTTTTAAATATATGCAAATATAATCATCTTCCTTTAGCATATGCAAGTAAGACATAATAAAAATTTGAGTGTCATAAAATAGAATTACAAAATGACATATAAGCTAAGAAAAAGGGTAGAATGGGTGGTAACAGCAGTTAGAGTTGTTAATTAAATCTGAAAGTGGATAGTAAAATGTTTAAGCAATGGATAGGCACAATGGGACATTTTTTGAAAACTTTAAAGAATATGTCAAATATGCCTGGAGCCTGCTTCGGACTCTGTCTCCTTCTCTTTCTGCCCCTTCCCACTCATGCTCTGTCTCTCTGTGTCTCAAAAATTAAAAAAAAAAAAAATTAAAAAAATTAAAAAATTTATTTAAATATCCTCTCAATAACAATGTCAATAAAGCTGGCATATTTGCAATTAGAAATGATACTTCTCAATATAGAAGCATAAATTTTTGCATTTCATGTTTATGAATATTGATTGTGCTATTTCCTCATGCCTAAACTCTGATGAATATACTGATGCTGTGAAAATAGAGTAAAAACCTAAAGAGATTATTGATTTATTGGCTTTTCCACTTTATTTGAAGACATTAATTTTTTTCCAAAGGAGAATTAGATTAAATATGTTTATTAAATATCTGAAATTGAAGTAATATAATTTATAAAATCTACCTTTGTATACATGTTTGTTTTAAAAAGAATATTTCATTCCTGAAATATTTACTTCCTATAAAATTGAACTGATAATAGGTCTTTGCAGGGGCACCTGTGTTACTCTGTCAGTTAAGTGTCTGATTTCAGCTCAGGTCATGATCTCATGGTTTTTGAGTTCAAGCCCCACTTTGGGCTCTGTGCTGACAGCTCAGAGCCTGGAGCCTGCTTGGGATTCTGTGTCTCCCTCTTTTGCTGCCCCTCTCACACTCACACTCTGCCTCACTCTGTCTCTTAAAAATAAATAAACATTAATTTTTTTTTAAATGAATAGGTCTTTTACTCCTAAGTAGGATTTTAAAAGAAAAAGCTGTGTGTCATCAAGACTGTAAGGATCTTTTTTAAATTGGTTAATTATATTAATAAAAGTAATATATGAGGAATAAAGTAACAGCCACAGCACTGGTTGGTAGAGCATAGATCTCCCTGTTGAAATTGTAACCAGAAAATTTTTTATATGTCAGTCTAGGTAGCCACCTCTTACATGCATTTAAGATGCATAAGACTATATGTTTTTCTCCTTTCTGTTGCCCTGGAAATCCATCTTGAACTTGGCAAGTTTGTTCCGGAATTGATGAACTCAACTGTCTTTCTCAAGGGCTGGTGTTAACCCAACTTACAGTGGAGGTGGATCCTATCTCTGCATTTCCATTTGAGTTCTATCACCATCTTGGTCTTCTTTCTCTTCTGGTCCTCATCTGTTTGGGGGTTTTGTTTTGATTTTTCCCCCTCATGTTTATTCATTTTGAGAGAGAGAGAGAGAGAGAGAGAGAGCACATGTGTGCACATAGGTAGGGGAGGGGCAGAAAGAGAGGGAGAGAGAATCCCAAACAGGTTCTGTGCTGTCAGTACAAAGCCTGACACAGGGCTCAATCCCATGAACCATGAGATCATGACCTGAGTCAAAACCAAGAGTTGGATGCTTAACCTGCTGAGCCATCCAGGTGCTCCAGGAACTCTGATTTCATACAAACAAGATTTTCATGTGGTAACAAGAAGGAGGTGAACAAAATGCAAATCACACTCCTCCTGGCCCATGCAAAGCCATGAGCCTTTTTCTGGCTCCCCACACACTTCTGGAGCCAATTGACTGTACTTGTTCAGGAGCTTTACACCTTGAGAACTTTGCAGGGGAAGACCATGGGTAACTACAACATTGGTAACACATACAGCACATTTGTTGGCCTCATGGCATCAGTCACTAGATGTCTGAAGTACTAACTAATAACCCACAAATTAAAAGTCATTTCTTCATTGAATGAACTTTGCAAAAAGATGAATACTATTGATTAATGAAGATTCTGATGTATAACCTCTCAAATCAATTAATTAAATGCATGGAACATTTTATACAAATAAACATTTGGTCAGAACAGCAAGCCACAAACTGCGGGTTCTACCCATTGAATATTTCAAGAATGGTAAAAAGACTTCACCACTGACCTGCCCCAGAACAAAGTCCTGACAGTACGAGAGCCTAAATTTGCCTTACAGTAGCTGTGAGGAGCTATATTTACATTTAACCTTTCTGGACTCTGAATTCTGGTCACAGTTTTACAACCAGACTTTCTTACCTGAAAGCAATCATCTCTGACCCCAGCACTTCTCAGCCTGTTCATCTTCCTCCACATCACCTTTATTTATCAATTATTCCATCCTCATGCAAGTACTGAGTCAAGCTTCATACATTTAACAGCCTAACATATAATCTGTGAAGTTATAAATAGTTATTACAACTCTAGAGGCAAGGTTGTAGAATTTGTACTTACTTTAACTAGTTTGTAACAAGTCTAAAAAATTTGAGAGTGCCTGTTCTGTGGTTGAATCAGCAGAATGTATGCCTGTTAATAAAGGTATCTTAATCCTAGACCTGTAATAATTTATAATATTACAATTAAGATGACTTCCAATGTTATAAATTTCAAGGAATTAGAATAAAAATCAGTTAATTTAATCAATTAGATGATCTCTTGCCACACTTCTCTTGCTTGCTCTCTCTCCTTTTTTTAAGGGAAAAATTAAATATCTGTGAAATCTCCAGGATAGCTTTCTATGATGAGTTGCCCCAGAGCCAGATTGCCATGTGTGAATTCTGGCTCTGTCAATTACTAGCTGAGTAACCTTAGTTAATTATTGAATCTCTACATTCTTTGGATTCCTCATCTGTAAAGTGGGAATCCTAAGAATATAGTATGATGCAGATTTGCTTGGGGGTTGAATGAATTAATATGTATAGAGAATTTATATTGGCTAATACCAATTGGCTAATACCATACACTAAACAAATGTTAGATATTATCAGTGTCAGTGTTTAAAACACACACTAGTATATTTCAGCTCTTGAAATGGCAAAATAGTGTAAGAAGCTGATAAATGAAGGGAATTGTGTAACTTATCAGTAAGAACAAGTTAAAGATGGAAATCATGATCTGGAGGGTTCAGAAAATCATTCATGCAAATTCTTAATCCATAGAAATAGCTAAAAATATACAGCATATGACTTGACAGATAGTAGCATGTTCTTGGTTAGGATGGAAGCATTTTGCAAATCTCTAAACTTCATTTCCCTACATGTAAGACTTTTGACTTCCATATTGTCTCCTCATTCAAGGGAAAGCTGCTGAGTTTTCTGTCCAATGCATTAAACAATATTTATTTTACACAATAAATAACATCTAATGGTATCTCCGTCATTCCCTTTTCACCCTGTCTTGTGTCTTCTCTCCTTCCTAAATTGAACATCCACAGCAAAGTGTAAATTCTGCTTGGGTCACCTGGGTGGCTCAGTCAGTTAAGCCACCAACTGTGATTTTGGCTCAGGTCATGATCTCATGGTTCCTGAGATCGAGCCCCACATGGGAGATCAATCTGCCCCTACCTTGCTCACTCTTTCTCTCTCTCAAAATAAAGAAAATAAACTTAAAAAAAAAAAAGTATAAATTCTGCTTGAGCAACAAGTCTCTAACATTTTGAACTCAAGATCGTTTTATATTCTTAGAAATTATCAAGACTATTTCCAGAGACAGTGCATGTGCACACATGCACACACATGCACATGCAATCGGGGGAGGGGCAGAGAGAGAGGGAGAGAGAGAATCCTAAGCAGGCTCCATGCTGTCAGCTCAGAGCCTGATGGGGGGCTCAAACTCACAAACCATGAGATCATGACCTGAACCAAAATCAAGTCAGAGGCATAAGTGACTAAAGCCACCCAGGCACCCCTCAAAAAGCATTATTGGTAAGGATTATGTCTATCAATATTTATTATAATCTAAATGAGAACTGAGAAACTAAAATTACATATTTGTTTATATATTTAAAGATAGCCATAATAAACCCATTACATTACTATAAATGGCATATTTTCTGAAAAATAACATTATATTAAAACCAAGGCAAATAATATCTTAATGTTATTATTAAAATTATTTTCAACCTTTAGATCCCCTAGAAGTGTTTTAGGGATCTGCAAGATTTCCTGAACCCTGGGGGTGACTCAGTTGGTTAAGCATCCAACTTCGGCTCAGGTCACGATCTTGTGGTTTATGAGTTCAACTCCCACATTGGGCACTGGGCTGACAGCTCAGAGCCTGGAGCCTGCTTCAGATTCTGTGTCTCCCTCTCTCTCTCTCTCTCTGCCCCTCTCCTGCTTGCACTCTATCTCTCTACAAAATAAAATAAAAATGAACATTAAAAATATAATAAAAAGATAAATTAAAAAAAAAGTTTCCCAAACTATGCTGTAAAAACCACCGTCCTTGAGAATTCATTTGTTATCTACCAAGTATTTGTTATGCAGTGATGTACACTATGGAGTATACAAGAAAAATAAGATGCTCCTCAAAATACTTATACCCTTGATAAGGAGATTTAAAATATACATATTCAAAAGCAAGTAACATTTTAAGACAGTTCATTTTCTTCTTTCCTATCCTGTACAATGCTAACAACTTTATACACATTATATCCTTAAGTGAGATTATATGCCATAATCTTAGGGGTAAACCCACATAGTTCAAAGGGGAAAAAATATCACTGTAGCCTGAGAAGATTTTAATAATGTGGAAGAAACTTAAGTTGGGCCCAGAATACTCAATAAGATATAAATAGGAATTAAATATTGGGAGAGGAATTTCAAACACCATGCCATAGCCTGGTGTATTCAGGGTACTTTCACGAGAACCACATGGTTAGTGAGCTATTTTTATATCCTATTAGCTGTAACTGAACATATGCTACTCCTAACTGCAAGAGAATCTGGGAAAGGCAATCTTCTAGTCTGTCAATCTTTCTAGTAGAAGAAATCAGGGAAAAGGTGGTTGTGAAGGAAGGATCACAGAGTCTGGTTTAGTACCTAAAACAGGGTAGCATTATGACTTTTGTGGGCCCTTGGTACATAAATGAAGAGTAAGTTAGGACAGAATAAAGTAAGGAACTCCTAGGTAGTGATTGTTAATGGTAACCAAATAATTGGATCAAAAACTGTTGATACATCTACAGGATTTGAATCAGGCTGACAATACCTGATACTACTTACCAATATTAATATTATATCATAGAGTCACCTACAAAGTATAGACCTCCTGATATGATACAAAAAAGAAAACACATGATTCTCATGAAATATTCAGCCAAAAATTCATCATAATCTGCTCACCCCTCTAAATCTTCCCCTAAGTTTGTAAAGTATATGACAGAGGAATATGTTAAGTGGCAGCTGGACAGTTTCTCCATAAAAAACTTTCAAGGAAAATAAAAGGGAATGATAACATATGGATTAAAATATGGAAGGTAGGAGGAAAACTGCAAAAGAAAAAAAATTCCCTGAAAATTGGGGATAATTGAACACTGGATAACATTAAGGAATTAATGTAAGTTTTTAACTCTGATAATATTTTGCTTATGTTAAAAATAAGTGAAACAGAATCCCTCATATTTTAGAGACTCATATTGAAGAATTTGAAGATACAATAATATTTTTTGAATTGACTTTAAAATAATGCAATGACACAAAAAAAGTAAGCAGAGATATAAGAGAAACAAGATCAGTTATGTGTCACTAATTATTGAAGTTGTTTGATAGGTATTTAGTGATGCTTTATAATTTTCTTTCTATTCTAAATGATAATTTTTAAAATTTTTTTAATGTTTATTTTTGAGGGAGAGAGAGAACGAGTGAGGTAGGGGCAGAGAGAGAGGGAAACAGAATCTGAAGCAGGCTCCAGGCTCCGAGCTATCAGCACAGACCCCGATGTGGGGCTCAAACTCACAAACCATGAGATCATGACCTCACCTGAAGTTGGATACTTAGCCAACAGAGCCACCCAGACACCCCTAAATGTTTGGTAATTTTTAAACATCTTTCAATAAATATAAAAGGCCAGGTACTCTACCTAGCATGGAGTATTTAATAAATGTTTAGCTAATAAAATGCCCCTCACACAAAAAGCACTGTATGAGTGGCATTTACATGTATCTGTTCACTCTGTGCATGGGTATATATAATGTACATTAATTTTTTTAAGTTTATATTTCTCTTCCAGTAATGGAAGAATAACTTGCATCAGACTAACTCTCCCACCAATAATTAATATAAACGATGAGAAAAAATATAATTATATATACATATTTATATACATATATAATACATAAATATACAAAGCATATATATGTAACATGTATGTAAATAATATATATACACACCATATATGTGTGAAAAATATAAACCATATATATTATATATATAAACAATGTATAAAACAATAATACATATGGTATATTTATACATATGCTTTATAATATTGTTTATATATAATATATATGCTTTATATATGTTATTTACTTATAAAAATATATTTATACATATTACATATGTGTATATGTACATATATATGTGTGTATATGTGTGTATATATTTATATGTGTATGTATGTATGTACAACTTGCAAGGCAAGTTGCATTGTGTGTATATGTATGTATATGTATACATACGTACATACATATATGTACACACACAGTACTGGAGGGAATACAATCCTTGAAAGTTGGGAAGCAAATTAAATGAGCACCCAATTTAAACACTGCTCCCCTGCGGGCCCTTCCCAATTTGCCATGGAGTCCAGTATGGTAAAGGTCAAACAAAAAACAGCAGCTCTAAAAGGCTGAGGAGAAATAGATCAGGCTGTCATGAAAATTCTGGAAGGGAGGCAACCACAGAGAGGAAGTATAAAATTTGCATAAAAATTCTTTCAAATTATTATTGGCTGACTGTGGAGCTGCTTATATATAAGATATATGTCACAACCCAAAAGACAGCAGTAGGTAGAAGGCAGTATTTCATTAGCCACATAATTCTGGAGATGCCTAGTTTAATTTTTAAGGTTGTTGATCAAGCTTGGTAAAGACCTCATACTTTTCTCCTCAGAAGGGCCATACCTTAGAAATAAGAGTAAGATTAAAGACTATGCCCTATAACTAAGGACAAAAATAACAAAAACTCACACTAACATGACCTAAAACTAATTATCCATAGGTCAAGATGATTCATCAACAATTTAACTGCCCTGCAAAACAAAACTCAACACCTTTAGAGAAAGATAATGAAATCCAGAGTTCTACAACATAACAATCATAATATCCAGTATATAGTCAAATAATACTAGACATGCAAAGAAGCAGGAAAATCTGATCCATAATCAAAAGAAAAAGAATGTCAATAGAAGCCATTCCATAAATGGCCCAGCTGTTTGATGTAGCAGGCAAGAATTTTAAAACATCTGTTACAAGCATGTTAAAGACTTTGTAGGAAAAGATGACAGAATGAAAAATCTTGGCAGAAAACTGGAAAGTATTAAAAAATTAAAAATTTATTTGGAAAATGGATTAACTTTCCAGTCAATCAACTAGTAAATAAATATAGAGCACAATGCGTGAGAGTGGCCCTGTTTGGCACATGCAAGAGTGGGCAGCAGAGAGAAGTTGCACTGCTGTTTGTCAGCCAAAGTAGCTTCTATTCCCTCCTCTCTTCTTGTCTGGCAGGCCCGGTCTTTAATAAAGACTACGCTGGGACAGATCCAGGTCGATAAAAGCCTATAGATTCCAAACCAGGCAGGTGGCTTTCATGTTTTCATAAGTGATTGAAATTAAATATTAACCACAGCAACGTCAAATTATAACAATAGATCCTTACATCCTTATACTATGTTATATTTAGTAAAGGCTATTATATGCATTTCCCCAGTGTTTCTCAAGAATCATGTATAGTATGAGTACCATGGTCTCTTTATAAAATAACTACGTCCCTCAGAAAAGGTTTTAAAAAGATGGTCATGCAGTAACCTAAAAGGATTGCTAGACAATTAATTGGTAAAAAGCCCAAGCTTCATTAGAAAGAACGGCATTAGCTCTGAGCTTCGGGACCCTGAGCATATGGGGGTACCAGGTGATTTATTTACTTTGCAATTATCCAAGAGTGCATGGCTAAAAGGTAATTGAAAATCCCCCAGGCACTAGATGTTGATTTACTTCACAGTTTCGATTGTAGAATCTGGCCTATACCCAGCTCATATCTCAGAAATCATTGAAAGAATAAATCATTATAAACTTACCTACAAATCCCCACATATCTGAATCTAAATTCTGCCAACTTCTAGAATTTCTAAAAGTGTCTTAAAAACCAGTAACAATCACTAAATGCTTTTTTCAAGCCAGTCTATGCAGTTCAATGTTTCATTTGCAAAAGAACCATATACAGTTCACAAGATAATAACCTTGATGATGCCTTACTTTGCCATTATGAGATAGGATGAAAGTCTGAATTAGATTTCTGATAATAGTGACAGCAAGTAAGGAGGTTTGAAAGACACAAAGTCACATAGAAGGAATTGGTATTTAGATTGAATCCAAAGGCAACAAAAGTTAAATGCCCTCTTCCAAATGGCACTTAATTCCTCGCTGAAAGATCCAGTTAAGTCTCTTTATGACAGTTCAGTCCATTGAAAAGCTGAGTTTATTTGGTTCTATATTAAAATTCTCAAAACAGGTGCTGTAATGCAAAAACGTGTATTATAATTTCCGATAAGCCTTATGAAAAAAATAAAATATTTTTTCTATGACATCCTTATCATGAGATAGAATCATATTTCTGGGATGTTTATAAAAATATAAGAACATCCTGGGGACATCTATATATAATTTTTTAAAAACATTTTCACTAATTATCACTTGAAAAGACCTAATAAAAGTGATTAACCATTTCCTCATAGGCCATATTTCAACTTAAAATTCCAATTTCAATATTCAGAGTCATAGAGTAAATCTTATGCCCTTAAGATAAATTTTGATGAAATCTGAGGAAAAATTACTAGAATTTTATATAACCTCATAGCAGATTTACTGTCTTAAAATGAAGTGCATGAAGCCATCAAGATTTTGCCATCTTTTTTTTTAAATTTATTTACTAAAAACTTGATAATACAAAGTTTTGCTTGAGGCCAGCTCTGATATATAGAAATATATAATTTATTACTATGTTTATATAATACCAAATAAATTATTAATTTAATTCCTAAAGAATAATCAGAGGATAACATTCATTGACTTACTTTTCCTGTATCTAGGGTAAGATGCCATTCCTCTACCCTAATTAGTGTGAACCTTACTGGAAAGCTCTAAATTGAGTTATTTTCTAAAACAAAAGGCTAGAAAATCATTTCCCCTAGGCTTCTAGGGAGGTCATTTCCCCTTCAGGATGGACCTGTGGTAGTCATAAACTCAATATGCACTTAGGTCTTGGAGTTATAAGCAGTCTTTCAAGTTACTCAAGAAAGAATACCTATTCTTTCTTTGTCAAAACTACTGTCATTAGAAACCCATTATATCTACTGCTTAAGTGACCATTTTTGGCCAACTCTTCTGTCTGTCCTACAAATTTGCAGGCAAGTGACAATATTTTTAAATTCACCAACAGAGGGCATTTACTGTTTTCTTTGTTCCAAGTTTCAATGTAGAAGTCTAGCATTGCTGAGATTTCCCCTTACACTCCAGTATTAAAAAAAAATGTATGCCATGACAGTTGATCTTTTCTTAGTGGCAAAGGCTCAAATGAATTACAACTGAGAAAAGTAATGTGCAATAAAAACCACATTAGGGAGTGACAAAAAGAGCATTGCCTGAGAAATATCCTGTTCTTTTTTATGGCATTTGTAACTGGCTAGATATAGTTTATTTGTTCTCATTGTAATGGGACCAGATGCCCCTCAGAATGTAGCTTTCATTCCATGTGCAGAACCAGATTGAAATGAAATGAGGTTTGTCTGTCCCAGGCTAGACAAAGAATGACTATGTAAGAGACAAGACAGGATCTACATAAAATAATGACCACAGATTTACTGGTCACATCTCTTTGGGTCCATGTTGTTTTCAAAGAGAGAGATATAAAATTGGGTGGCAGAACAGGGTGGTATAGAGAGATGAAAGATCTAGAAATGGCTAATCTCAGCTGCATTAAGTCATGTTTGGAGGGTTAAGTCCAGAAGTGATAGGCCACAGGTCGGGCAAATAACAGAATGTAAGAAAATACCCTGACTGAGAGGTTAGTTGGCCCTGGAAATTTGAGAAATATTTAGAAGCTTGCAACATTTCCTCATATCTTCCAAAAAATTAGAATTCAAAAGAAAGGGCAATAAATGGTAACAAAATAACAATAACCATACCTAACATGTGAGTTGCTCCATACACATTTAATTTCATTTTAATCCTTACTGTGATTATATAGGGTATTAGCTCCCCACTGTAAAGATGAGGAAATGAACTCAGAGAGACTAAAGGGCTCCATGATATACAGCTGGTAAACAAAAGGCTCAAAAGAAGAATTTCTGTTTCTAAGTTCATATTCAGTACACCATAGCATAGCTGCCTTTACAAGCAGGAGAAAACAAACAAACACACAAAGACTCAAAACATTATTTCTTCTTTTCATTCAAATTCCATACAACTCAACTACTATGTATTACTTTAAACACTATGTTATGCACTAGGAATATATTAATAAAACACAGCTTCTCCCTTTCAAAGACCCTCAAAATAATTCCAAGAGGAAGATACAGATAAAGAAATAGAAGTATAGATGTAGATAAAATACCAAAATGCATGTGTGAAATATATACCTATATAGTAAATATAGAAATTTATTTCTATAAACCTCATAAATTTGTGGAAAACTGCCAATTCTCAGTTTGTTGTAAGGAAACTTAAAATACATTTCCCAAACTTACCTCATGATAATAACAACAAAAAATTACGTGCTAACCGTTAACTCATTTCATCCTCATAACTCCATAAGGCAGAGAGCAATAGACCCTATTTGATATGTAAGGAGGTAAAATAATACAACTAATAAGTTGCAGAGTCAAGATTCAAACTCAGACAGAAAGATGGTCTCATGGATGAACTTACCTTATAAATTATAAAATATTAAGCCCCAAAATATACCCAGGCTACTCCAAAATTTTATTACTTTCCCTTCTCTTACTAAATCAGCAACAAAGGTGGATAGCTGTAACCCTTGTATTAAAAAAAAAAAAAAAAAAAAAAAAAAAGATTTAATGTCTACCAGGCTCCAAACTTCATCTGAAAAAATCAGTCATATATATTTCCCTTTCTTTAAGTAACATGCTTTATAATTTGGGAGCCAATATCCTGACATATGATTTCAAAAAAATGGACTACAATTGGTGTCTGTGTCAATGGTAGCTGTCTGTTAGTGAGCCAATGGCAAAAGAAAATCCCAAATAGGAAATTTACCCCATACTGGATGAATTAGAAACATTACAAGGAATGGTTAGTAGAACACAAGGGCATGGACCAACTTACTGAAGAAGTGAAAGCTTTTCTTTTCCTGGAGACAATCTTTTGAAGACCCCCCTTTGCTTCTTTACTTCCCCGTATGTTCTTAAAATACATCCTATAACTTTGGAGAGCATAAATGTGTTTTTGTTCTTGTAACCTGAAGAAAATTATTCCAATAAAATATACCAAATTTTTCTCGAGAAAATACCATTTCTTTTAGGCTAAAGTTCATTTTTCAGTAAATCTACAAAACTGCACAAAATATATTACACATACACAATATTACATTCTTCCCTAGGGTACTAACCATCTTTCACTTTTTATAAGAAATTAAGACATTCTCAAAAATAATAGAAAATAAATTCTTCCTCATTTAAGAGAATGCTAATCCAATTCCCACCCCTGTTTATAAATTCTGGAGAGAATGAACTAAATAATAAGATCTAGTCACAGATGGGTCCTAATACTTGCTGCCATTTCTTCTGTCACTGACACATGATTTTGGCCTTTTAATACTGGACCTACCCACCCGACATACATGGCCTTGCTTACTGCTTCAAGGATGCCCTTGAATATGTAGATATCTACAGAGGCCACAGTGATGTCCTTGGGAACCCCAGGATTACACCTCTTTGGTTTACATACACAATCCAACAACTGTTTAGGAAAGACATCAGTTGAACCAGGAGGTTAAGTCAACAGAAAGTTCTTCATTTATTTGTCTTTACCTAGCTGAAATTAGAAGAGACTACTCGAGGGGCGCCTGGGTGGCGCAGTCGGTTAAGCATCCGACTTCAGCCAGGTCACGATCTCATGGTCTGTGAGTTCAAGCCCCGCGTCAGGCTCTGGGCTGATGGCTCAGAGCCTGGAGCCTGTTTCCGATTCTGTGTCTCCCTCTCTCTCTGCCCCTCCCCCGTTCATGCTCTGTCTCTCTCTGTCCCAAAAATAAATAAACGTTGAAAAAAAAATTTAAAAAAAAAAAAAAGAAGAGACTACTCGAATGATTCTTAAAAAAAAAAAAAAAGAATTCCAGGGAAATTTGTTATTTCCATCTAAAGAGAAAAGGGTCTGGTTCTTCTTGTCTAACCAGGTACTGCCTAACCAAAATTCTCCAATCAAAGAATTCTAGAAGTCTATGTAACAAGGAATTATTGCCACTATTATGGTACTTAAAAAATAAGTGACTCATAAACTCACAATTACAGATATCTCAGTAGCAAAAAGAAATTTAAAATGCCATGGAATTTGCTTCCAATTCTGGCCAAGGTGTGATCACAGGGACTGGATTTACCCTATTGCCTGAAACAACCAGAAAACTGGATAAATTACTCAGAACAATGTTTTTCAAGACATTGGACATCAGGCAATGGAAGACATTGATCTCTGAGAGATGGGAAACAAATGAGGCATTCTTTATAATTGGTCCAGATTCCTACTTAAATTTTTGGACACTGGAGAAAGAAAATATAACAGGTTGCAGAGTCTTCACAGTGTATTATTCACAATGCCCAAATATAATCCAAAATTTGTCAACATACAGAGAACCAGAAAAGTGTGACCAAGTCTTAAAGAAAGGCAATCAATAGGGCCCAACCTTGTGATAACCCAGATGTTGGAATTATTACACAGAAAGTTAAAGCAATATTCTAATTACATTAAGTGAGATAATGGAAAATATTCACAAATTAAATAAAGGATGGAAAATAGCAAAGAAATGGGAAACATAAAAAAGCAAATGGAAATTTTGCACTGATGAAGTGTTATGTATGAAATAAAAAAAATCACTGAAAAGGCTTTATAGCAGAACAAAAATGACAGAAGAAACAATCTATGGACATGATAATCAAAAGAAATCCATTCTAATAAATGGAGAGAAAAACTGTAAAAATAGAAAAGCCTCAGAATTCTGTGGGGCAGTATCATAAAGGTAACTAGAATCTGAAGAGCAGAGAGAGGTAAGTTAGAAGAATTTTTAAAGAAAAAAAAATGTCTAATGGTCTTTCAAATTAGTTAAAGATATGAATTTATAAATGTAAGAAGTTCAAATCACTAGACAGTAAAAATATGAAGAAAATCATACCTAGATCCATTAAAGTGAATTTGTGGAAAGCTAAAGATGAAGGAACATTTTTTAAAGCAGCAGAGAATGAGAACCAAGATTATATACAGCAGAACAAAGACTTGAATGGCCACAAGCTTCACATCAGAGAGTTTGGAGCCTGAAAGACAGGAAATAGCATCTTTAATGTACCTAAAGAATAAAACTACAACCAACAACTCTCCATCAATTGCAAATATTCTTCAAGAATGAAGGTGAACTAGAATCATTTTCAGAGAAAGAAAACTAAGAACATGTGTCTTTACCAGGCTTGCACTAGTAGAAATGTTAAAAAAAGTTAAAGAAAATTATGCTAGTGGGACATCTAACCTTAAGCAGCAAGTAAAGATCACTGGACATTTTTATTGTTGGTAAATTATACCTCAATAAAGTAAAAATTTTAAAGGAAATTAAGCTAATATTATGGTACCAATTAGAACAACAAAATGAAACGAATGAATTAGAAGTATGTCAATTGTTTTGTACCAAAATAACCCAGTGAAGTTGAACCTAAGAACAGATTTTAAGCTTTCTTTGATTCATTGTTTCTCAAAGCAAAATTATTCTAAATCAAGAAGAAATATGTGGTTTGAAATGATTGTTATAATCTAACTGGACTGAAGCAAAGTGCATTCCATCTTGGAGAGGTTTTCAAACTCTGGTAGAACTTAACTATTGGAAAAGAATTAGAGAACAGCTGTGGCATTCTATAGACCCTGCACAAATTCTAGCTCTTTAGATTGCTTAAGAAGTGAAAGTAAGGGTTAATTGTGGAACTAAGAGATTAAAAATGTTGCAAATTCATTGGAAGAGTTTAAGCAAAAAGTCTTTAAGCTGTTGACAATCAAAACTTTAAAAATTAGATTTTGCAAACAAAACAAACCTAGAAAGTTAACGGGATGATATCATGAAAGAAAAAGAAAATCCAAAATTAGAAACATAAAAATGAAATGACTTGACTAAGGACAGGAATCAACAAAGTACTATGAAGTCAGTGACAGGCAAAGAGGCCTCTGTCACAGAAAGACAGAGGTGTGCCCCAGTCTGCTGTCTGTCCAGGGTAACAGCCTGCCAAGAACCATCTCTCCAGTTGGAATAGTCCTGTGGAACCCAAGTTTGCAAGCTCCCCTGGCTACCAGAACCAGGTGATCAAGAGGCATCCTCTGGAGAGCAGCTGCAAAAACTGGGGCACCAGATATAAAAACCAGGGCACTAACCACGTGTAAATCTCCCCTCTAGGAGACACTAGTACTCTGGAGTGCAGCAAAGGGAGAATGTGAAGATAGCACCTACATCTGAAGTCTCTGGAAAGGATTAAGGTCAGTCCCTAGATGAGTGTTTAATTAGAAGGCTGCCCCTCAGGCCACACCCATGATGATTAGCCTTCTTCACAAAAGACAGGATTCTTAGGTCTGTTGCCTCTTGCTCTCCCCTGGGGTGGTAGCTATTTAAGAACTAGAGAAAGAGTTCTAGTGGTAAGAGCCCAATGGGACCCATAAGCATAAACCCTGTTGGCTGCCAGAGTTAGGTGATACAAAGTTATCTCCAGGAGCAGCTGCAAAAAATGGGTGTGCCAGACAGGGGTATGAGCTCCTTTCTGAGTGGCACCTATTATTACAGTTCCACAGGACTAGGAACACAAGCTCTTCTGGTTTCTAGAGCCAGGCAGTCAAGATGTGTCCTCTGAGTAGAAGCCACAAAGATTAGGGCACCAGGCACATACATGTAAAAGCTCCTCCCAGGAGGTACTGATGTTCTGGAGCATGAGAAAGGGAATGCATGAAGATGGCATCCAACAGTCTCTATCACCACAGTGTTCCAGCAAGCTGCTAGATGTGTGTACTAAATTCAATGCCTGCCCCTAAGGCCCATGCTTAATATAAGCAGGTGAGCCTTCTTCACTTTAAGTTTGGATATAATCAACTACCTCGAGCTGGGCCCTGGAGTGCATAAGTCTGACCAGGGGGGCCCTTTAAGACCTGTCTCCCAGATCTCTACAAGCTTGTGGGTCTTAGGATGTCAGCCTTTTTGGTTTTCAAAGTCAGATATTTTGGGGACTTGTTTCTCTGGTGCAGGCCCTAAAAGCTGAAATGTTCAATGTGGGATTCAAACCCTTTCTTTGCTTCTCAGAAAGAAGTTATGGGTTTTGAGATTTTTCAAAGCTGTGGGTTGCCAGACTGGGGGTGTGGTTTAGGGTGAGAAATGTGTCCCAGACACTCCAACCATTTCGATGTAGTTTTCTTCTTGTTTCTCTGGTATGTAGTTGTCACTCAACCAGCTTTTAGGGTTTTTTTTCTTTCTTTTTTTGGGGGGAGGTGGGGTGGTTGTTTTGTTTTTCTAAAGAGGAAATTGTTTTATATGTACCTAGAGACTAAGTATGTCTAGGGGAGGAGTTGAGTTCAGGATCTTCCTATGTTTCCATCTTGAACTGGAAACTCTGCCTTGCTCCAGCTTGCCAATATCTTCCAGAAAGGAGCTTATATACTCATCTTGAGCCGAGTTTTGGTGATTGCAACTCAGGGAACACCACCATATTGCCATGGCAGTGGGGCTTACACTAACAGTTCCACAGTACATATATTTTTGCATACTTTTAAAAGCTACCGCCTAAGGGTCTGGCTTCCAAATAGCTTGAATCTAGGTGCTGAGATCCTCCCCTTAGGGACACTGGCTGGTGTTAGCCCATCCTAAACTACTGGGAGCTATTAAAAATATAATAGGCTATTTGGACAGCCCAAAAGTTTGAGAGAAAACAAAGAGTGAGGGCAAGATTAAATGACAAAGTTCATTTCCTACATAAGGTCACCCATTCAGGACTGGGAGAAGTGGTTGTTTTAACTACTGTATAGAAACCAACACAGAGTGAAGAAAAATGAAGAAACAGAGAAATATGTTCCAGATAAAAGAAGAAGATAAAACTTTAGAAATAAATCTTAATAAAATGGAGATAAGTGATTTACCTTATAAAGGTAATGGTCATAAAGATGCTCACCAAACTGGGAAGAAGAATGCGTAAACACAGTGACAACTTCAACAAAGGATGAGCAATATAAACAAGTACCAAATAAAAGTCACAGAGGTGAGGAATACAATAATTAAACTACAAAATACACTAATGGAGTTTCAGCAGTAGACTAGATGAAGCAGAAGAAATGACAAATCAACTAAAAGACAAATTAGTGAAACTCACCCAATCAAAGTAGCAAAAGGAGAAAAAAAATGAAAAAAAGTGAAGATATTTGAAGGGGCTTATAAGACAACATCAAACAGACTAACATCTGCATAACATTACAGGGGTCCCAGAAGCAGAAGAGGAGAGAAGGGAGCAGAAAGTTTTGTGAACAAACAATGGCTGAAAACTTACATAGCCTGGTAAAGGAAAAAGACATCCAGATCCTGGAGACCCAGAGAGTTGTAAATAAAATGAACCCAAAGAGACCCACATTAAGATACATTATAACTAAAATGTCAAAAGTTAAAGACAAAGAATATTTAAAGCAGCAAGAAAATAAAATCAACTTGTTTTGTACAATGGAAGCCACATAGGGCTATCAGCACATTTTTCAGCAGAACCTTTGCAGGACCAAAAGGGAGTAGCAAGATATGTTCAAAGTGCTGACATAATAAACACTTCCAATCAAAAATACTTTACTCGGCAAAGTTATCATTTAGAATTGAAGGAGCAATAAGCAGTTTTCCAGAAAAGCAAAATATGAAGAGGTTTATCACCACTAAATTGGCCTTACAAGAAATGTAAAAGAGATTCCTTTCAGCTGATGGGGGCCAGGGTGGCGGGGGGGGGGGGGGGGGGGGGAGGCACTAATTAGTAACAAGAAAACATATGAAAGAATAAATCTCACTGGAAAGGTAAATATATAGTAAAGGAATGGATTAATCACTTGTGGAGAAGGTTAAATGATAAATGAGTAAAAATAATTGATTATAATAATTACTGAAGAGATACACAAGATAAAAAGATGTAAAATATGAAATCAAAAACATAAACACAGGGTGGTATAGTAAAACTGTTGAGTTTTAGAATGGGATCAAACTTATATTGTTATCAACTTAAAACAGACTCTTATAGATAACAAGCTATTAATGTAAGCCTATAGTAACCAAAAGGCAAAAACCTATAGTAAATATACAAAAGATAAAATGAAAAAATATATATATACCACTAAAGAAAGTGATCAAACCACAAAGGAAGAGAGCAATAGAAGAAAAAGGAGCACAAGGGAACTACAAAACAGCCTATAAATAATTAACAATATGGCAATAGGAGAAAAAGTACATAATTATCAATAATTAGTTTAAATTTAAATGGAATAAAGTCTCCAGCCAAAAGACGTAGAATGGCTAAATGGATGAAAACAGATCCATCTATATACTGCATACAAGATATTCACTTCAGATATGAGGGCACACACAAACTGTAAGTGAAGGAATGGAAAAAGAAACAATGCAGATGGAAACTAAAAGAAAGCTATAATAGCTATACTTACATCAGAAAAAATAAACTTTAAAACAAAGACTGTAACAAGAGACAAAGATGAATATTATAATGATAAAAAGATCAATCCAACAAGAGGATATAACTTTTTATAAATATTTATGCCCCCAACATGGAACCTAAATATATAAAGCAAACATTAACAGATATAAAGGGGGAAATAAAATAGCAATACAAGTATAGTAGTGTATATTAATATCCTACTATATCAATGTATAGATCATTCAGATAGAAAATCAATAAAGAAACATCAGCCTTAAACAACATGTTAAACTAAAGGACTTAACAGATACATACAGAACATCCCACCCAAAAGCAACAGAATACACATCCTTTTCAAGTTCACATGAAATATTTTCCATGAGAGATTATCCTGTTGGCCACAAAACAAGTCTTAGTAAACTTAAGAGGATTGAAATAATATCAAAAGTCTTTTTTGACCACAGTGGTATTAAACTAGAAATAGAAACTAGGTAGAAAGTAGAAACTAATTACATGACAAATGGGAAAATTCACAAATATGTGGATATTGAAATGCTACTGAACAACCATTGGGTCAAAGAATAAATAAAAAGAGAAATAAAAAAAAATACCTTGAGACAAATGAAAATGGAAATATACCAAAATTTGTGAGGTGCAGCAAAAGCAGTTCTAAGAGGAAAGTCTATAGCAATAAATGCCTGCCTCAAGAAATAAGAAAAGTCTCAAATGAACAACCTAATTTTATACCTCAAGAAACTAGAAAAAGAATAACAAGTAAGTCCAAAGTTGGTAGAAGAAAGGAAATAAGAAAGATTAGAAGAGAAATACAAAACAAGACAATAGATAAATCAATAAAACTAAGAGCTGCTGCTTTGGAAAGGTAAAAAAAAAATGACAAGCCTTTAGCTAGTCTCACTAAGAAAAAACAAAAGAGGACTTAAAAAAATTATAAATGAAAATGGAGATTACAGCTGATACCACAGAAATACAAACAATTAAAAGAGACTACTATGAATTATTATATGCCAACATATTAGACAACCAATAAGAAATGGGTAAATTCCTAGAAACATACAACTTACCATGACTGAATCATAATGAAATAGAAAAATCTGAACAGGCCAATCATTAATTAAGAGATTGAATCAGTAATAATAATAATAATAATCCCAACAAACAGAAGTCCAGGACCAGACAGCTTCACTGGTGAATTCTACCAGACACTCAAAGAATTAATACCAATCCTCAAATGCCACCAAAAAAAAAAAAAAAAAAAAAAAAAGAGGAGGGAACTCTTCCCAGTAGATTTTATGAGGCCAGCATTACCTTAATACCAAAACCAGACAAGGATACCACAAGAAAATAAAGCCAATATTCTTGATAAACAAAGATGCAAAATCCTCAGCAAAATATTAGCAAACCGAATTCAGCAATACATTAAAATGATCACACACCATGATCAAGTGGTATTCTAGGGATGCCAGAATGGTTCAACATCCACAAATTAGTCAATGTGAAAGAAACACCACATTAACAAAATGAAAGACAAAAAGCATTTTATCATCTCAATAGATGCAGAAAAACCATTTGACAAAATTCAACATCCATTTATGATAAAAACTCTCAACAAAGTGAGTATGGAATAAATATATCTCAGCATAATAAAGGCCATATATGAAAAGCCTATAGCTAATATTGCACTTTATGGTGAAAAGCTAGAAGACTTTCCTCTAAGATTAGGAATAAGATAAGGATGCCTACTCTTGCCACTTCTATTCAACATAGTATTAGAAGTTATAGCCAGTGCAATTAGATAGGAAAAAGAAATAAAAAGCATCCAAATTAGAAAGGAAGAAGTAAAACAGTCACTATTGGCCGATCCCATGATACTATATATAGAAAACCCTGAAGACTCCATTAAAAAAAACATTAGAATAAACAAATTCAGTAAAGTTTCAAGGTACACCATCAATACACAAAAATCTGTTGTATTTCTATATACTAATAACAAACTATCAGAATAAGAACTTAAAAAACACCCTATTTAATTGCATCAAAAAGAATAAAACCTCTAGGAATGAATTTAACCAAGGAAATGAAAGACTTGTGTAATGAAAACTGTAAGACATTAAATAACAAAATTGAAGAAGATACAAATGGAAAATTATTCCATACTCATAAATGGAAAGAATCAATATTGTTAAAATATACATAGACAAGGCAATCTATATACCCAAGACAATCTATATAGGTTCAGTTAATTCCCTATCAAAATATCAATGGCATTTTTCAAAGAAATAGAACAAATAATCCTCAAATGTCTATAGAACCACAAAAAAACCTTGAGTAGACAAAGCAATCCTGAGAAAAAAGAACAAACCTAGAGGCATCACAGCACCTGGTTTAACACTATATTACAAAGCTACAGTAATCAAAACAGTGTAGTATTGACATAAAAAGGACCTAGATCAGTGGAACAGAATAGAGAGACAAGAAAAAAAACCCACCCCTATATAATGAATTTATTAAAAAAATGAGTCAAGAATACATAATGGGGAAAAAACAGTTTCTTCAATAAATGGCATTAGGAAAACTGAACAGCCATATGCAAAAGAATGAAATTTTACCATCTTAAACCATACACAAAAATTAACTTAAAATAAATTAAAGACTTGGGGCACCTGGGTGGCTCAGTCAGTTAAGTGTCTAACTCTTGGTTTTGACTCAGGTCATGATCTCATGATTTCTGAGTTTGAGCCCCACACCAGGCTCTGTGCTTAAATCACATGTGGGACTCCAACTGTGCTTAAAGCACAGAGCCCACATGGTATTCTTTCTCTCCTGCTCTCTCTGCCCCTCCCCACCTTGTGCTTTTTCTCTTTCTCTCTCAAAATAAATAAATAAACTTAAAAAAAACTTTAAAAAGAAAACAAAGCAAACCAATAAATAAATAAATAAATAAATAAATAAATAAATAAGTTAAGTAAAGACTTAAGGGCACCTAGGTGACTTGGTCATTTGAACAACTTACTCTTGATTTTGACTCAGGTCATGTTCTCACTGCTCATTTGGGAGATCGAGCCCCTCATTGGGCTCTGTGCTGACAGCTTGGAGCCTGCTTGGGATTCTCTCTCTCCCTCTCTCTCTACTCCACCCCTAGCCCCATGCATGTACCTGCTCTCTCATAATAAATAAATATTTAAAAAATAAATTAATAAACTAAAGACTTAAATGTAAGACCTGAAACCATAAAATTCCTACAAAAAAAAAAAAAAACAACATAGTAAGCACCTGGACATGATGGTTATGATTTTTCAAATCTGACACCAAAATCAAAAGCAACAAAAGAAGAAAAATAATAAGTGGGGCTACATCATACTGAAAACTTCTGCACAGCAAAGGAAACCCTTAACAAATTGGAAAGGCAACCTAGTGAATGGGAGAAAATACTTGCAAATCATATATCTGATCAGGTGTTAATATTCAAAATATATAAAGAACTCATACAACTCAATAGCAAAACAAAAAACAAACAAAAAAAAAACAAAAAACATCAGATTAAAAAATGGGCAGAAATAGACATTGTTCCAAAAAGATAGACAGATGGCCAAAACATGTAAATGCAAAGATGTTCAAAATTATTAATCATTGGGGAAATGCAAATCAAAACCATAATAAAATATCACCTCATACCTGTTAAAATGGCTATGATCAAAAAGACAAGAGATAACAAGTGATGGCAACGATGTGGAGAAAAGGGATGCTTGCACACTGTTAGTGGGAATGTAAATTGGTATAGACACTATGAAAAACAGTAATAAATTTTTTGAATATTCTCAAAAAATTGAGATAGAACTACCATATGATCCGGTATTTCTACCTATATCGGTTTTTATCCAAAGAAAATGAAACGTTAACTCGAAAAGATATATGTATCCCTATGTTCCTTGCAGTATTATTTACAGTAGCCAAGATATGGAAATAACCTAAGTATCAATGCATGAATGGAAAAATAAATTATTGTGTATATGTATACAGTGTAATGTTACTCAACCATGAAAAAAAGGAATAAAATCTTGCCACTTGCAATGGCATAGATGGACCTTGACAGTATTATGCTAAGTGAAATAAATCAGAGAAAGATACGTAGCATATAATTATGTGGAATCAAAAAAAAAATCTCATAGAACAGATTGTGGTTGCCACAGGTAGGGCTCTGGGTTGGGAGAAATGGGTGAAGGGGTCAAAAAAAAAACACAAAAGATAAAAAAGAAAGAAAGAAAATGGAATGAAGAACACTAGTCAAAAAGCACTATAAAGCCAGTGAAATTGGACCCAATTTTTCTTTACTACTCAAATCACTATTTATTTAAAAATCAAAACTAAGCAGCTTGACCTTTCAGAGATTCTGATTTTCTAAATAACATTAGTTGTTATTTCCAAATGAAATTGCAGAGCATTTCTGGATAGGAATGATTTATTTCCCTTGTGTTTTAAATGAAGTAATTCTGATACCTGTTTGATTCTATGTATTAGTGTGGCCAAATATTTCTAGCCCCTTTATTCATTTGTATTTCCCATATGTCTCAAAAATGTGTTCGTCTAAAGCAGGGTTTCACAATTATGAATATATATTGCTCTGTAAATTAATTGTTCATATATGTACCTCCCTTGTTATGATGAGCCCTTAAAGAGAAGAGTGGTCCTTATTTACCTTGAGTTGCCAGCCCCTTGTATATATATGAGTGCCTTGTATATATATGAGATGTTCAGTAAGTTATTGTCAAGTAAGTGAATTCTATGTCTATTTATGCAGAAATGGCTACATAATTTGAGAGTCTAGTGTGTAATATGGAGCTTCTTATTAAAGAAAGTCCTTAAGATTTTCAAGATGGTTACTGTTGAGCCTGTGCAAGTGCAATAGGTTACTTACCCACTAAGCCTGCCCTACCTTCATGCTGTCAATTACCCACAGACTTTTACTTTTGTTCCTGAGCAGGAAGTAATTTAGAAAAGATTTTATTTCATAATGGCTGTAAAAAATATATTGACAAGGATACCAAATAAAGGCAAAAGACGATAGCTTTGGGGCTGTTACTTACAACATAATAAAGACCAAAGAGAGTTTCCAAATAAGGTTTGAAATACAAAACAGAAAATTGTAGTGAAGTAGAAGGAATAAATGTTCAACATTTTATTATCAATATTTGTAGCTTTTTTCTTTCTAAACTACCTACTTAAGAATAACTTCACAATTCACCATATATTTGATTAGCTTAACATTTTCAAATAATTTAAAATAAGCTCCCCATGTTCATGTGCAGTATTGTAATGCCAAATATTTGGAGTACAATACAATTTCACTAATACTAAACAAATTAATGATTTCTTGCATGATTCAAAAGGCACTTCAGGCTCTCTCAAGGTCATTGTTAAAAGATAGCATTTTTCCTTGACCCTCAAGCGCAAAGGACTGAGTTATTCAGGGCCCATAGCTCACGACATGTTTTTAACATTGGCCATTAAAAAACATCTCTCTTTTTTTTATTCATTTAGTGCCTTTTATACCCTTACCTGCCTCCCATTACTACTTCCTCTCCAGGCAGTCATTCAATTCTGTTCAATGTATTTCTTTTTGCTTATATGTCTTACAAAAATGGGATTTTGTTTGTTTTGGATGAGTGCATTCAAATCATGAATTCAAATTTATGGATTCATTTAGGTACATAATTTTGTGTGTTACTCATGTTCTTACTTTTCTAAGCACAGTGTTTTTAAGATTCATTCACATTTGCTACATGAACAGAATTCATTGTTTCTAACCACTACATGATATTCCATGGCATACACCCACCACTTTCTATTATTTGTTCTCCCAGTGATCGACATCCAGATTGGTTCAACTCCCACCACCACAAATAATGGACCAATGAATATTCTTGTACATGTCCCTTAATGAATCAGTGTGAGACTTTCCTGGGGATATACATTGGGAAAAGGAATAGTTTAGATATAAGGTATAAGAAAAGTTATGGTGAGTAAGTCAATTTATATCACTCTTCTTAATGGCTCCATTATTTTTATCTCCCACTAGCAATAAATGTGGACTATTCTGTCACTACCACCCTGTCAATACTTGGTGCTACCTAGCTTTCTAATTATTGCTAGGAGTATAGGTATAAAATGATAGCTCATCATCCTTTTATTTGTGTTTTCAGCATTACAAATGAATTTGAGCATCTCTTTGATAACTCATTAGGTTGCCTTTTTGTAAATTTCAGATCTTATGCCTATTTTATTGGGTTTTCTGTCTTCTTTTTAATTTGCAAAAATTTCTTTTATAGTTTAGATATTAGTCCTCTCTCAGTTGTAGATATTACAAACCTTTTCCTCTTTACCATTCTGTTGTCTGTGCATTATCTTAGTCTATGATGTCCTTCACTGAACAGATCCTTTATTCTGATAAAAATATGTTTTCCTCTTATGTTTTACAATTTTAAAGTTTTGTTTTAAAAAACCTTCCTAGGCCCCAACTCACCAAAATATTTTTCTGCATTGTCTTCTACTACCTTTTACATTTATTTTTCACATGTAGACATTTAACTAGGCATGTGTTGTTGGGTCCTCAATCTATATAGAGAACCAGTTTTCCATAATGCTACCAATAAACAATCTATTTTTTACCATTGATTTGTGCCACAATATCAAAATATCATTGTGCTAATTAAATACTAAAATGTACAAAAAATGTTAAAATGATCTATTTCAGATAAAATAATACATTGTTTTATTATTTGTTTCTAATAAAGAAGGACTTTGAACTTTGCTAAAGGGAAATTTGTATAATAATTTAAGACACTCAAATGTAGGGGTAGTAGCCACAAGAAAAGTGAGCTCCCTGTCCCTGGAGTTGTTTAAGTACAGGATGAATGGTGTATAACCTCATTGTGCAAAATAAGAGGCTCAGGCTATCTATTATCTAGGGTCCTATGTGAGCTTAAGTTCAATGATTCTATAAGTCTATGCCATCTAAATTTCCTTCCAACTTATTGAAACTGTGATTTTTTTTAATGTTGTCTTCTCTCCTTTATAAAATATTCCTATAATTGTATCAAATGTCTTTGCCCTGGAAACTTATGAAGTAATTATGCATATATCTTCTTATATAAAATACTCACAGAGCTTTGACTGCAGGTTCTATGTAAATGAGATGAATTATACCCTATATCATTATGCATCAGGCTTGCCTTTGTTCACCTTTGCCAACTCCTTGACTGATTTCTTCAAATAAATAATGTATCTCCTGCAAGGTTTTCCTAAGAATTGTAGAGCTGTCTTTGCAGAGGTAAAAAGTGAAGTCAGGCATACCGATCCATTGAGGAAACAGCTTCCTTCCTTCCTTCCTTCCTTCCTTCCTTCCTTCCTTCCTTCCTTCTTCCTTCCCTCTTTTGAACTTACTAAGAGTTCTTTACACATGTAGGGGAGGAAAAAAATCTTTTCTTCTACCCATTTTAGGTTCTCCAGCTGGAGCCCTATAAATTAGACTAGTTATAGACAGATTAACAAGGGAAAAACAAACAGAACTGTATCAATATGTGCATGCTACATGTACACATGTGAGCACCCCATGATTAGTAACCCAAAGGAGTGTTTAGAATTGGGGCTTATATACCATCTTAGGCTAAGCAAAGGAAAAGGAATCTGGGACTTCTGAGAGAAGAAAGCAAGTTATGGGAAGGTAACTAGGAAAAGTTTGGTGAACAAAGGTTGTTTAAGCTTTTTATGCAGATTTAAGCACTGGCTACTAGTTAAGAGTGCCCCTCTTCCTCTTCCTCATGCTGGAGAGAGGGAGACATCTACAAATGGAAATCTCTTTTACAAAAGCAAGACCTCTGCTCGGTTTTTAGAGCTTTTCCTGCATCTTATTCTCAAAGGCCTTTACCTCAAAATAATCCATATGTCAAAATGGCATATTTCGAGGCAGTATATTCTGGAATCTGTCATACCGAAAAAATATTTCTACATTCTACTACTTTTCAGGTTTTTGTTTTGTTATTGTTCTTTTTAATCCTGACTACATGCAAAAATCTCGTATATAATGATGGAGTAAAAACTCAAGTCTTGATTTCAAACACTATTCTTAGTTCAGAAGGAAAGAAAAAGGGCATCTCTCAAAAGTTAATGTTACTAGCCTCAAGACCATGCCAAGTCTTGACCTGTGCTTCCTCTCCCAAAATAGTTGCTTATTATAAGATACTGAAAATTAATATCCAAATCAAGCTTCACATTTTTTGTCTCTGCCAGAGACCTTAGTGGTGCAATTCAAGTTAGAAAGTGTCCATAAAAAAGTGACATTTCCATTCAAATCTAAGTAGGAAACTCTGAGGACAATGAACCCATACTAATGAATAAGTGAATTTGCACAATAATTGTGTTTAGAAGGTTGTATTATAGCAATATATCACTCTCCCAGCACTATTTGAGCCAGGGTAATTACACTGCCATGAAATGACAAGAACAACAGTAAGATGCTGTTTGATTTTCTAATTACTATTGAGGAATGCCTCCTGAGCCCAGCCTTGAAGGCTTCTCTTTGGAATCATCGCAGCTCATGCTGCTTCTCATGCATTATACATTAAACGCATATGGCTGTTTGAGGTGGAGGGTCTCTAGAGGGAAGTTCCATACTGCTCTTTTCACTGTGGGAGGGAGAAAAGTAGGAAAAACAAGAAAGAAGGGAGAAGGCCGGACTAGTGAGAGACGGAAGGAAGGAATACAACTGGGCTAAGTTCAGAATTCAGGCAAAGGTGAGTCGCATTAATAACCATTAAAAAGAGATGGGAGCCACTTCTAGAAGATTTTTTGTGTTTAGGTTTTTGTTGCTAAGCTTGAAGAAGCTCCCAAACAAGCTTTCTCTCCAAAAATGTCAGTTTCTACTAAGAATCTGTCAGTCCTATCATTTGCTAAGGAGAAAGAGCTGGAGCTATTTGGCAAAATGGATCTATGCACTTCATGTTTGATTTTAATGGAATCATGTTTAAAAATGATATTTAAAGGTATCTATGCAATATAATGCATACAAAAATATTTTTATTTGACCAAACATTTGTAATTTCTTTTAAAAAGAAAGTATAGGCATTTTTCAGTATGCTCAGAACCCACCCCCAACAGTGTCCCTTTTAAAACAAATAGCAGATTATTAATTCCTCAGAAATAAATTACAGCAGGAATCCCTTCAGCTCTTCTCAACAGAATAACGCATCTAACTTTTAATTTATGCAAATCTTGAAAGTTATACCTATTTATTAGTCACATTCACCTTTGTTTCTCTGCCCTAGAATGATATTCTTCAGATTCCATAGACTTAAAAGATCACCTAATAATATAAAGAAGAATTGAGCCAAGCACAGTTATAAGTTTTTAAAATCCATTATTTTATTTATTTCTCATAAGAATCCAGTCAGACATATATTTATATTACTCTTATTATTTCCCCCTTACAAATGGAAAAACCAAGGCTCAGAAAGGCGATATATTTATAAAAAGCTCAGCTCTCTATATTAAATGTTATCATTAATATGAAAGATTATAAAATGTGCACTTTACTTTTGTTCTTGCAACTGGATACATGGTTTAATGTAATTTTATTTTTAATTTGATTAGTCATCTTGCCTACAGATATAAATACAGCCTTGAAAGTTGACAGGTCATTTTCATGGTGCTTCCTTTTTCACAGAAAAACAAAACTAAACAACAACAATAAAAAAAAAACTGTATGAATTAAAATAGTAATGGCATTTCAGCCAATGGGCTGTTAAATGTCATCCCACTCACATTTTCATTATCAACACCTCTTTATAAGTTGGGTAACATGGTTTCCTGTCTGCAAATGTTAAATTTCCAATTAAATATCTACCAGTTAAAAAATATTTTTAAAAGAATCTAATATAGGTTAGTAAGCACAGGCGTGATGGATGGAAGAGAAGCCTGCAAAAAGCTCTGAGCAGATTCTCTGTATTTTTTTTTAAATGAAGCAAAGCTCTAAGGAGACATTACATTTTATTGTTTCCAAAAAGATGGTGTTTTTCTCTTTACAACTCTGGCTTCTTGCCCCTGTGCTCCTATATAGTTAGGAGCCTAAGGGGGCTCCAGATCTCTGTCCCTCACTCTGCTTTTTGTCAATGACAAATGAAATCTCTCCCTCACAACCAGTCTATGGTTCGACCTGTGCCTAGTGCACTATCCCTTATTAATCAGGATGAGACATGCATCTGCTGCCCTGAATTACCAAGCATATGAGTTATAATAGTTGAATACAAACTAAAAATAATCTTCAAAAATATTAAGCTGTCTGGTATGCAAAGTCCTGAGCACTTTTTGTTTTAAAATAATATACTCAGAAATTTATTTTTTTTTTTTGCTTGTTTGTTTCTCTTGAGGGCAAATGGTCCTCAGAAAATAATAGTTCAATTACAATAAGGAAAAAAAAAATTAAGGCACATAACTATTCTATTCTCCACTTTTTAAATTAGTAAATGAGCTTAAAATTCCATTTAATAAGTGTAATTATAAGCAAGTGTAGGGAAAGAACAACACTTTTCCCTCTATCCTTCTGATTCTTGGCTCTCTGCTATAATAAAAGATGGAATAAGAGAAGAATTAGAGAAGTTTATTAACATATATACCTCATATGTACAGGGGAGATACACCGGGAAAAATGAGTAACTCCCTGAGGTGCCCTAAGCCACCAGTTTAAAACTATCTCAGCTAAAGACAAAAGAAAGAAAGGAGTGTGTGCTGGGGGGTGGGGATGAGGCCAATTATGTGAGATTACCAGGAAAAGCAAGGGTAAACAAGGCCGAGGTTTGCTATGCATCTGTGCCTTCTCCATTAATAAGATTCTCTTGTGATTTAGTGTCATCCTTCTGTTCTTGGTACACAGAGACATCCTTACAAATGGAGATTTATTTTATAAATGTAAATTTCCCTTGCAAAAGGATAACTTATACTCTGTTTCAGAGCTTGTCCTGTGTCCACTGTTTCTCAAAATAATCAGTTTAAAATAATCTATATGCCAAAGAGGCAAATTTTGGGTTGGCACATTCTGCTACTCTTCATAATGTAGTCATTTGTTTCTGTTTGTGTTCTTCACTAGATTGAGTCAAAACTAGGAGGCATTTTATACATCTTTGTAATCTCCCCCCCCCCTCCTACTAGTGCTTCCTGCATTATCTGGTAAATAGTAGATACTCAAAATGTATTAGATGATGGGCGAATAAGCAGATATATAAATAAAATAATGTGTAGAATTGTAGAAAAGAGAGCTTTAGAGATTATTTTGCTCAACAAATGGGAAAATCAGTACCTTTAAATGTAAAAATTAAAGATGTAAATAGAAAAAGTCTGAGATCTGATTAGAGTCAGAATCAGAACTCAGTCCTATTTCACTCACCATGCTTTTTACTGTTTTACACTTAAACTCTAAAGTACATCCATGTAACAGTGAAATACAAAGAAAGGCTTAATAAGTAAAAATGTGCATAGGTAGACAGAAAGAAACCAAGACAAATGGGAAAAGACACAAGGAGAGGCATAGAAACACAGTAACAAACTAACAACCCCAGAGAATATAAAGAATCAAACTCAGAGATACACTTCTATGACCTGGTATCCCCACCTTGTGGCGTTTTGTATAATTCACCTAAAGACTTTAAAGTTATGTTGCATTTTTACAACTTCAAACTTTAAAGCACTTTTTATCAGTTGATATGCACTGTAAGGTATCTATCAATAAAAAACAATTAGGTGGATCACAGTGCAGGTGTATGATGGAATACTATACAAATGTGACTTCTATTATGTACTTATACTGATGTGGACCAAACTTTGTTTTAAAAACTAACTGTAAAAAACAAAAACAAGAAGCAAAAATCATATGCTACTAAATCGACAAAAAAAAAGCAGCATAGATATGTATGTACATACTTGACAAATCTAGAGTATCTCAGATTGTATATACACAAAAATTAGAAAACAGGTTGACTTTGGAGAGGAAACTAAAGGACTAGAGATGAGAAGTGGGCATTGTGTTGATGTGCTCCCCATGGCAATGTTTAAATTTCTCACTAGATATAGATAATCTTCTAAAAATAAAAAAATGGAAATAAAGAGCTGGTGTGGCTCATAAGGTAGTAGAATCCCATTGCTGACACTTTTTAAAAAAAAATTCTTCAAGTTTTTCCAGGATTTTTGAACAGCAGTAAGTAGTCACAAACTAACAAAATAAAATGAAAGGAAATTATATTAGAAATTGAATGTAACTATGCCTTCTAGTTCAGAGCACAGTGTTTGACATCAAGTAAGCAGTAAGTCACAAAACCTGATGCTAGTCAATGAGTTACAGATAGTGGTTTCTTTCACCCTCTTCTTTTCTACCTACATCACTCACTGAGGTCTACTTACTTTTTCTCAGAGGCTCCAAGTCAAAAAGTAATTATTTTCTGCTTATGTCCTATCACTCCTTGCCTAAGCCTCTGACTAGTGGACGTAGGGACATTATTAGACATATGGTTTGATGTGAGCATTCCATCAACTCATGAGACTAATTGTACTAGATAATTTGTCTCTAAAAGGGTAGGTATAATAACTCTTGAAAGGAATATTACTCAGCCATAAAAAAAGAATGAAATCTTGCCATTTGTAACAATATGAATAGATCTCGAGGGTATAATACTAAGTGAAATGAGTCAGTCAAAGAAAGACAAATACCATATAATTTCACTCATGTGTGGAAATTAGGAAACAAAACAAACAAAATTAAGAGACAAACAAAAAACAGTAATAAATATAGAAAACAAGCTGGTAGTTGCCAGAGGGCAGGTGAATGGGAGATGGATAAAATAGGTGAAGGGGATTAAGAGAACACTTATCTTGATGAGCCCTGAGTAATATTTAGAATTGTTGAATCACTATATTGTACACTTGAATCTAATATAGCACTGTGTTAATTATCCTGGAATTAATACACATACACACAAAGAAGTAAATAAATAGAAAAAATAAAAATAAAGCATAACTTTTGAAAGAAGACATTTCTGAAAGGGAACAGCTGGAGCAATACGAAAAGATTATGTGGAAAGAAAACCATACACTTGGTTAGAAAAATAGGTTCAGTGATCTAAGTATACATTCTGAGGACTTCAAGCAGTAATGCCACAAAATATCTCGAGCTGCCTTAAATCTTTCTTAGAATAATATGAAGATATAAACAAGTATGTATTTATTAACTCATACTGATTACATTATATGTCACCAGTAAAAAGGGAAGCATACTTTTTATATCTCCGTGGCATGACCCGATTGCTGATCCTACCCCTTGATGGGGGAATGCCAAGTCACATTGCAAAAGAACATGTGTCTTAGGAAATCTTATTACAACTATCTTTGGAAAATTGAATAAGCCACACTGAAGTGTCTTCCAGAACCCAAACGATGTATTCATGGGCTGTAATTGTGTTATAGCAGAAGGACCACATGCTTAGGAGTCAGAAAACCAAGTGTTAGTTCCACCCTTTAGTAACTTCATAACTTGTCACAAACAAGAATATTAATTAAATAATTTTGATTGACTAAATATGGAAAATACTGACTATACAATAATTTTGAAAATTTAAAAGTTAATATAAAATTACCTCACGATTCTGTCCTTAATTAACCTTATTTCTTATTCTCTCTTTCTATAGTGATTTCACCTTAACTATTGCCTTAGTAACTTCACTTCCATCCTAGCGAGTGACTCTCAAATCTACATTTATAACAATGAATTAATGCTCTAGCTCTATACCAGAATCCCAATATGGATGTCCTTCCAACAAAACAAAAGCTATAAAAGACATTATTGGAAATATTGGGAAAATGTGTATAGATTGTAGGTTAGATAATAATACAATAATTTTAAGTTTCTTGATTCCCACTTTCACAAATCTTAATGGTCATTCACTTGGAATATTGAAATTAACATATTTGAATGTTACTTTCCCATTCTTTTTCATCCCAGATTACCACTCTAAAACCTTCCCTGTCTTCCTGGGGAAAAAAAAAGTCTTCAATGTTCCTACATATGCCTAAAATAACGAAGTCTGTATTCATGTACCTCCTTCTATATCCCTCCACCTTAGTATATAAATTATAAATATCCACCTATATTTGCAATTATCTTTTGCTCTATGACTGAGCATTTAAGAAAAATTAAACCTAAACTAAGAAAATGTGTCTATGCATCAGAAATGAGGATACTGCAGACAGTTTACAATGTGGATGGGAGGAGCCTGTGTGAAGAAAGATATGGATTTGTAATATGCTATATAGGATTAGGCACTGTAGTCTGGTGGCATCATTAATCAAAGCTAAAAAATTACCTAACAGAACCCAGCAGTCCCAGACACCAACCATCTATTTTCTTGCTGCTTTCTTGTATAAGCATGCCACTGTGAATTTGATTAACACCTTTCTCTAATCTTTCTGTTCAGCTCTACCACCTGTTTTATAAATTATTATTACTATCAGTCAGGATTGGGATTGGTTTATTTGTCTTCAGTTAAGGCAGACCCTAGGGAAGAGTTTTCTGACCTAATCACATGTTTTTTTTAAACAAGTACACCCACATATTCTTATGGACTTGGCAAGCTTTGTGCCTACAGATTGTGATGTTCTGATATGCGGTAAAATTATTGCACTCTGAAGTAACTTCAGATTGAGCCATTTATCTCAGAACATCAAGTGCTGTCTTAAAAGATAAAATGAATTGTAGCTCAATTGTCTAGTTAATTTCCTAAAATGGAGAGCCCTTGTCAGTGAGCGTTACTCATGTACACACCCAATCTCCTTTAACTAGACTCTAAGCCTCATTTTAGGATTCCTACCACACTCAATACATACACATACACATACCACTTAGTCCAGTGCCATAGACATAGTAAATGTGCAATATACATTTGATAAGTGAGTAAATCAAGTACTCCATCTTGTCTTTTATTTAATATATGCTAGATATTTTTACCTGAATTATCAAATTCAACTCTTCAGTTTATTTTTCTGATCACAGCATGTTAGATTTGTGGAATTGCAGAGTTCACAGGCAGCTTTGGGATTCATAGAATGCAGCTCTTTATTTCCCAGATGAGAATACTGGAGTTATAAGAGATTAAGACAATTTTCTAAAGTCATGCAACTAAAGAGTGGCAGTTCCAGAACCAGCCTCAATATGAGTTCTAGAATTCTCCCTGCACCATACTAAACTGCCTCCCATCCAAACAATCTAACTACATGGTGAAAACACAATCACATAAACCTTAGTATTATATCTGCTTATTTCTCTGCAGAGCATGTCCTTTTTGCCTTCAAATGAAAAAATATGAATATTTGTCTAAGATATTGTATAAGTTGAATATGCACAAAGAAAGTCATTGAAAGACACCAACAACCTTTGGCATTATCACAATAAGTAACAGAGACAGAAAAGTTCTTGAGATTTTTCCTGAGTTGATCCAACCCAGGATTCATTAGGCAAATTTATTATCTTGTGTAGAATTTGAAGGGAGTGCAACAACAGGAGAGTAAGGGAAAAAGAATACACACTGACTTCATCTAGTCATTCAGAAACCTTGATTGAGAATCACCTTTGCTAGACAATATGTAGTATATAGGAAGACAAATAGGTGGAGGTCTAACAGTTTCATAAGATGAAATCTAGTAGTGCTTTTTTTTCTATGAATCACATACTGACATTCCACAGCCCACAAAAGGAAGCTTTTGTGACTTTTACATAGCCACATCTTGCATGCAGAATGGCAACTGAGCTTTAAAAATATAAATGTGTAAATAACTGATAAGTTCCCCTTCTGTGAACAAAAAAAAAAAGCGTTTAAACTGAAGAGAAAAAGCGCATTTCAGCTATAGTTGGAATAATTTTTAAAAAATCAAAGAGTGATCTTCAGAGTCACTTAGGCTGAGTATTATAGACAAAGCAGGCAGTCTTCTAATGACCTATGGTGTAACCTTTGTGTGCCTGAGCAATGGCTGTTTACAGAGACTGTGGGATCACTGGATTTACATGCTAGGGAAGTTTACAATGAATTTCCTAATCTTGGAAATAAAGGAAAAGTGATGGGGACAGCCAAATGTCTAGGGGAACCAAGGAAGTTACTTTTTACTTCCAGATGAGTTGCTTCTTGGAAATCCCAGCCGATCTAAAGAGAGTATTGTGGACTGCAGGGAGGGGTAGTGACAGCAATAACCAGCTACCATTAATCTACTGGAAGTATTCAAATTCTACCATGCCATTCTTATGTATTGACTGGCAGTCAGTATATTTGATTTGATCAACTTTCTGATCCAATAAAGTCAAGACAACCAAAATAACAAATGCAGATTAAGTGAGCAAATGTGATTATCCTTATATAAATAAACTCTATTGGAAAAAATAAAATAGCAGCTATAGAAATGAAAACAATGATGCCAATATTTATCGAGACTTAGTATGCTTCAATTGCTGTATGTAAATTATTTTATTTAATCCTGACAGTAACCCCTCTAAGATATACATTATTACTTACTATCAAACCCCAAGCTTCCCCCTTCATTTGAATACACATTTCTAATGTACTTTGTTGGTGATCTCTTCTAAGTCATTTGGCATAGTCTATCTTGATTTCTGAATTATGTGCCTGCTTATTTCTTTTTCTACATTATAAACCTTGAGGGCAGGAACCATGAGAGCAAAGTAACATTACTTTTCATTTAAGTGGGTATCCACAAATATTTGCAGGATTGGGTTGAATTACTTTTAATTTAAAAATAGCTTGTAAGTGTGTAAGAAAACCCAAGTTACTGAAGAGTTAATTAGTAAACCACCGTTCAAACTCCAGGTGTTTTGTTAGTCACCATGACATCTATGTGGCTCTAAATCTAAGCCAATTTGCTATTTCTAAATTTGTATTCTACAATAATTTGACAGTTTAACAATATTATTACTAATTTCTATTCATCTAAGGGTGGGCTAACTAGGAAACTGAGGTTTTCCAAGTATGAAATGGAGTCCAGACCTCAAAGCAAATAATTTCTATGTAGCCAGATATGGATATGCAAGGTTATGAAGGCAGTTATTTATATAAGTTAATAACAAGTCATAAGGGGAATTTATTATACTAGGATCAAAAATAATACTCTAACAAGCCTTTTTGATGCTCTTTCCCTCATTATTACTGTCATTTCACAGATACTGTCCTGAATCACAGCTTTCAATGACTTAGTGTCATATAAAATATAATTTGCTTTGGACTGCATTGGAAAACTATACAATTAATTTCTTGGCAGAGAAAAATACTTAAGAAATAAAAGTAACTTTCTCAGGAATTTAATGCAAGCATGCTACTTAGCAATATTAAATATTTTACATTCACAAATATTCTAGTCCTTTTCTGTCACATCATGCAACAATATTTTGAAAAGACACTTACTGCTTTTACTTGTATTTTTTTTAGATGAGGAGGCTTATATGGGGAGTTTTGATATTGCTAGCCCAAGGTTAATAATTATATCATTTTGAAGCTAAAGGTAGAATTATAAACCTTTGTTTTATATATAACTACAGATCAGAGGACAACTTACAGTAATATGAAACAATCTCTTGTAGCTACTTATATAGCCTCTATTTCCATTTTCCATGGCATACTATTTCATTCCAGTGCCTTTCATTCAACTCTCAATCACTCCCAATCAGATAAAATATTTTTCTGGAAGACCAATTATTTATTCCATTACTCTTTGGCCTCATATTTGTAGTGTCCTAAGGTTCATATCTGAGTTTCTAAAATTGACTCCCCTAACTCAGACCTACCCATTCTATCCCACCTAATTCCTTAGTTCTCTTTGTGTACTCGATGTTGTAGACAAATCTGTCCTTTGAACACAAATGGACCTACCTTTTCATCTTTCTTTTGAGAAAAGTTTCCCAGTATCTCAGCACTGATCACATCCTACCCTTGTGGAGCAATTCACACCTTATTCAAAGCTTCTCTTTATGCTCTTTTTAGCCTAAAAGTAAAAATGGAGACAATATTTGCACCAGCTATCTTTTTTGCATGGCATATTACTCTATAGTTCAGTGATTTAACAGCAATTATTACTATTTCTCTCTGTTTCTGTGGATTAAGTATTTGAAGAGGGTTGTGTGAGCAGTTCTGTCTCAGTCTCTCATGAGGTTGCAGTCAGATGTTGGCCAGGCCATCATCATCTGAAGGTTTCAGTGAGGCTGGAAGATCTGCTTCCAAAGTATTTTACTCACATGGCTGGCAAATGCAGATTTTTTATGGGAAGCCTCAGTTACCCTCTCTGTGGGCCTCTCCACAGGGCTACTTGAATGTCCTTAAGATATGGAGGCTGGCTTTTCCCAGAGTGAACAATCTAAAAAACCAAGGTGGAATCTTTACTGCCTTTTATAAGCTACCTTAGAATCACACTCTATCACTTCCACAATATTCCATTGGTGACATGGGTTAGCACTGATTTACTGTGTATTTGCTTCAACACAAGGACATAAATATGAGGAACCAAGGAGTATTAGGAGGCATCTAGGAGACTTGGTAACAACATTAATTGTAATAAACAACCTCTTTAGCGCTCTGCCTTTATCTAGTATTTGGGATCTCTAGAATCTCTTAAAATCTCCCCTAATTATTTCTAAAAGAATCGCATATGGATTGAAACAGAGTTCTCTTAAATACCATGCAATCACTGCCTCCCCCCCCCCCCCCCCGCTCTTTTGTTCCATTCCTGGCTCTCAGTGCTAAGGTCTGCTCCTCAGGCTTAAGGCTTATAAAATATCATGAAGACCTTTTTCTGGCACAGATCCTGATAATTAATATGCACTATGCAAGGCCCTCCTGGGCTAAAACCTCTCTGTTGTGCCAAACATGGTGTAGTGCCTGATGTTGCTGACATCATGGAAGCTACCTCTTCACTGGATGCCTTCAGAGTGGCAGCAATGCTGTGCTATATGTTCTCTACATAAATAGGAGAGAATCCTCAGTCAGCCCCTGCATTTTACTCCATTGCATGGTGACAGAGCTCCCAGTGATTTCAGGATTTTTGATAAAAGAGCTCTGTCTGTCAAATATTACCTGGGTCCTTCTAGCACTTGACCTGAGTCATTTGGGGTTGAAGGGCTGGGCAACAGACACCATTCTATATTAATAATGACTCTTTCTTTCCAGTACTGATGATATTGTTGGGCACAAATATGTGCCAGATTCCCTTCTTCCTTGTAATATTTATTTCCCAGGAGGCTTTCTTTCTCATAAAAATCTGCCTTTGGTAGACCTCTACAACAAGAGTTTTAAAGTGCATTCAATTTAGGTCCAATTGGGACTCCCGTTATACTCCTCCAAGTAACATTTCTTAAAGGTCTCTAACCACATAGATGGACAATTATTTTATTGGAATAAATGGAGCCTCTTTCTATGTTTGATTCTGAGAGATGCTGAAACTCATACCGTAAATGGCCAGAAACTAACTGTGTAAAACTTTCCAGAAGTTCTGATCACAGGAGTAGCATAATCAACTTTGATTCAGTCTGTCTTTAGCAACCTCTCCTGTGAAAGTTAATTCCTTTTAGAAGAGCCTTCTCCATTCCCTCACAGTACCATTTAGGGAGGCAGAGTAACTAATGAGATAGCCCACAGGCTTTGAAGTCAGACAGATTTAAAGCCCATTTGTCCACATAGTAGTTAAATAAAATTGGTGACTTTACTAATTTACTAAATCTGATTTTCTTCATCTGATATTATATGGTTATTGTGAGAATTACATAAGAATATTTAGGTCTGTGCTTTACAAATAAGTGCTTAAGAACATTAGCCATTATCATTATCTTCAAAATAGTTATAGATGCTGGTCCTTAATAAAACTTCTTGGCATTCTGGAAAATTCCCCTTCATAGCCGGTGACTCACAGTAAACCAACATCTAGCTCTGAATTGATTCTTGAGGCCACATCATCAGCTACCACCTTTTTGTCCCCAAAAGTCAAATTCCACTTTAGGATCCTCAGGGTGCAAATAATTGGAGGGGTGAATCCCAACTTACCTTTTGTCTTTATTATGGGTTCTAGGACATTAACAACAGAGTTGTGCCTATGAATCAATTTCAAAAGCAGGATATTACGGTTCCTGGCAACATTCTACTCTGCATTTTCCTTTTCTGGTGGTTGCCTTCATCCCAGAATTCATTCGTCAGTATTCATTTGCCAAGAAGACTGTAGAATTGTGTTTCTCAAACTATGATCCCTACATTACTTTGAGAAGGAAGCTATATTAGCTAAAATTTAGATTCCTTGGCCCCATTCCAAACTTACTGAATCCGAATACAAGGTGGTAGGACACAAGAGTAAATATATATTTTTTTCCAACTTTCTCTTAACATGATTGAAATGCAGGGAGCTTGTGTATAAACTTTGAGTAGTACCAGCTCACAACACAAAAAGCTGGAAAACCAAGAAATCAAAACATCATGAACTAAGCCTTATCCTTAAAGGTCCAGAAAAGCTGAATTTAACAATTTAACATGGCTAACCAGGTAGATGATTTGGCTTTTCCTTTTTCACGTGCCACAGGGGAAAATGGTATGGATGAATCAGTTACAAAATGGTTTGTAGCTCCAATTCTCAGTTCTATATATTTATTACACATGACATTAGAGAAGGGGTTGATGATCAGCCACTAGTTTGGATGGACCTCAAAGGTATTTCTTTTTTTTTTTTAATTTTTTTAATGTTTATTCTTGAGAGAGAGAGAGAGAGCACTCATAGTGGGGGAGGGGCAGAGAGAGAGGGAGATACAGAATCTGAAGCAGGCTCCAGGCCCTGAGCTGTCAGCACAGAGCCTGACATGGGGCTTGAACTCACAGACCGCGAGATCATGACCTGAGCTGAAGTTGGACACTTAGCGAAATGAGCCACCCAGGTGCCCCCTCAAAGTTATTTCTAATATGATACCTTGAAATCCTGGCTTATTTGGTAACTATTTTATGATTTGTGCTCTACCCCCCTCCACCTTGGATTTTGCTTATCTTAATGCTAAAACTGGCTTCCTATTCTCATCTAGTATGTAGTAATTATGGGAATCTAGGATGCTGTAAGTTTTTTCCCCTACAATCTAAGCCACCATGAACATTTCACTATGGCAACCATTTGCTTACAGTGATCCCCATCTCACCTCCTGTGCCTGTTAAATGTTTTATTCCTACAACATATAAGTAGAACTTTCCTGCATTATGCTATATCTTAAGAAAGCTCAAATCACCCCCTTTTCCCAGCTATGCCTTTACTGACTTCTATGGAGTACTCAAAATCCAACATTCAAAAGTGCATATATATATATATATATATATATATATATATATATATATAAAACAGTTTATATATATAATATATATTGTATATATTGTATATAATGTATATAAATATATACTGTTTATATATAATATATACTGTTTCTATATGCATACATATGTGTGTGTGTGTATATATATATATATATATATATAAGCATAAGATGCTCAAGGCTGGTGTATTAGTTATCTAAACTAATTAGATAATAAATAAATAAATTACCCCCAAAACTAATGACTGAAAACAACAAACACTTATTATCTCACAGTTTCTGTGACTCAGGAATCCAGGAGTAGTGAGGCTGTGTAAGTCCTTAGGCTGTAATCGTGGTGTTTCTAGGGCTTCGTTTATCTTGGGGGTCAAATGGGGGACAACACGCTTGCAAGCTCACTCACATGGTATTGTTGGCAGGCCTTGCTAACTCTTAGCTGAAGGAATTCATTCCTTACCAAACGGTCTCCCCATAAGGTTTTGTAACAGCATTGCAGCTGGCCTTCCACAGAGTGAAGTTTCCAAGAAACAGAGAGACAGACAGACAGAGACAGACAGGTAAAAAAAAGAGAAAGAGAAAAATCAGTGCTCAGAATTCCTATTCCTGATTACATGAGCTTTGTGTGTAAGTAACTTCTCCATAGTAATTTGACAATATTTCAGGATGGAGTCATTTTGCAGTGTTTATTAGGAAATTCTAATGAGTGCTGAGCTAAAGTAGAACTCTTAAGAAATGGCACATGACAACTGGGTGAATACTAAATTAATTTATTGCCATAACACTGAAGAGCAAAATATCAAATATACCCAAAATAATTGGCTGTTTAAAATCACATTTATAAAACAGTCTGTGATTAAACTATAAACTGCTTGTTGGTTTAACAATAGAAAAATAGGATAGTTTTATACTGAAAAGCTTTTAAAAAATATTTCTACCAAAAAAAGGACTTTTACTGAAATTATTTGTGAAAGACCTTGCATAAAGCCATGCCACAAAGAAGGTCATCAACTTCATACTTCAACATTTATGCTTTCTTGTGGTAACCTAAATAATACCCACCACCACAGATGTCACTTCCTAATCCCTGAAATCTGTGAATGTTACGTTACATGGCATGAAGGATTTTGCACATATGACCAAATTAAGGGTCTTGAGATGGGGAGATTATTCTGGATTATCTGAATGGGCCCAATGTAATAATAATAAGGGTTTGCCTAAGAGGGACCTGGGAGTTGTCAGAGTAAGTCAGACAGTAATGTCAAAACAGAAACAAGGAACTTCTAGAAAGAGATTTGAAGATGCTATATCACTGGCTTAGAGGACAGAGAAAAGTGGCCACAAGCCAAAGAATTCAGGCGGTTTCTAGAAGCTTGAAAAGTCAAGAAAATGGCTTCTCCCATAGAACTTCTAGAAGGAATCAGTCCTGCTGATACTTTGACTTAGTATAGTGAAGTTGATTTTGAACTTCTGGCCTCCAACATTTATAGTAATTCATTACAGCTGTGATAGGAAACACATATATTTCTGGAAGAAATAGAGTTCTGAAAGAAACAAGTGTTTCATGATGGATTGAACATCTGGAAGGTTTGTCAATAAATGTGCACCCCAGTTCTCCAAATACATAGAAGGACACTGCTTCTAAATGATTAAAGGCCTAGGCTGGGAAGAGCTTCCTTGTAAAGCAACTTGTCCCTCTTTCAGATGGAGGTGCACCCTGCAGAAAGCCCAAGCATCAGCCATAACACAGATCCTTTATCAAGGGACAAAATGTGAGAGACCCTTGCAGCAACCCGTTCTGGGCTCCCCAGTGGGTGAGAACCTGAAAAGCATAGTCACTGTTGTATATATAGCAATCCATGGATTTTGGCAGATTACACAGGAATTCTATCCCTGGAGATAATTAGGGTTATATTCACCCATGCCATCTCCACAATAGGTATAAATTAAGGAGTAAAAAACATATCCATGTCTTTCATGGCCCAGGTTATTCACGCCATTACCTCCCTAAGCTATTCATTATATACTGAATTGACCATGAAATGAAATTTCAAACAAGGTTCTTGGAACTTATATTAAAGAGAGTAACTTGAAATGTGAAAGTATTTATTTTACAAAATATGTGTACTTCCCCCCAAAACTTCATACAACCTCAAAGAATTAGAACTATATGTAAGACGGAATTTAAACACATTCCTAGCTACTGTGGGCTAAATTGTTTTATTTAGAGATAAATACATTTTAGTATGACATTTAAGAATCAACTTCATCATGGAAGATGAATGGTGGATAGATCCCCTTCATACAAAACAAAGAGAGGTCTGCAAGGCACTTCCTAAAATTTCCAGAATTAAAGTATGTTGCAGCCTTGGGGGTGAAGATAACTGTTAAGGAGTGAGGTTAGCAGACAGAGGGCATTTCAGTTTATAACTGGGTTTCAGTGGCTTGGTTCTGACAGGCCAAACTTAGGAAAAGAGTGAGGGCTCAGTGGGTGAAAAAGAGCCTAGAAGCCTAACATGGAGACTTATGTATCTGCCCCTTCTTCTAGCCAACACCTCAGAGGTGGTGGGGGGAAGGATTGTTGTGCCTATTCTGGGTCAGGGCAGGCACTTCAAGTGTATGTGCCCAGCATAAACACCACTATGTAAGCTGAAGAAAATTACTGTGATTTAAGTGCTCAACAGAATCTGACAGAGCCTTGTTCTGAGTCTCACAGCACACCATTCCTTAGTCCTTGGGGGTAAGAAGAAGCCCTCAGCAACTCCACAGAATACTTTCTTGATAAACCATGATAAATTCAGGCCACTGCTGATAGCACCTAGCTTCAGAAGGACTTGTGTCCCCCTTCAACTGCCCTCAAAACTGGACTCACAGGATATGATGCCTATCCATCAGAGTTTTGCACATTTTCCCTGAACCTCATTGTCCCTTTACTAAAGATCCATGATATTGTCATCACCTGAGGGACCCACAAGCTGTACTTCTTCTCTGAGCATTGCCAGCAGCACTGCCTACAGACCCTAAAGGATGCCATCCCCAGGAAAGAAACAAGTAATTCTGAATTTAAAAGCTCCAAATACTCAAGGATGTCCAGTGGCTCCTGGGTTTTTCTTAAGTGAGCACTTTAAGTGCTCAATTTCCCATATCACTAGGAGTCTTTAAATAGGAAAAAGATTTATTAGATATTTACGACCAAGCAAAATATTCCAGCATTTGGCACCTCTGTCTGTTTCACCTTATTTGTAGTCTGCTCTGATCCAACCCAGAACATCAAAGATAAAACTAATTGCCCCAACATCAGAGTGGAGGCCATCCTACCACTACTTTGGTAGAAGGACACCCTGCATCTGCATCTTCAGTATCTTGGTCTCAGCCATGGACACCTGCCTCATGAGTAAGCAAGAGTCTCTGGTCATTAAAGACATTGCAGTCAGGGGGCACCTGGGAAGCTCAGGGGGTTTGCTCAGGTCATGATCTGGTGGTTTGTGGGTTTGAGTCCTGCCTGGGGTTTTATGCTGACAGCTCAGAGCCAGAAGCCATTCTCTCTGTGTCTCCCTCTCTCTGTGCCCCTCCCCTTTTCTCTCTCTCTCTCTCTCTCTCTCTCTCTCTCTCTCTCTCTCAAAAATAAATAAATATTTAAGAAATTTTAAAAAAGATAAGAGACATGGAGGTCAGGTGATATTACATGATAAACAATCTTATCACTGCAGCTTTGACTGTTGAGGCAAAAGAAAACACAGTGAATCTCTGTTGGGTAAGATGGAAATATTTTTTTAATGCTTCAACAATTAAATAATTTATGGGTCAGACTGCATAACCACCTAGGAAAAGCTTAGTTTTGCAAAAGGCAAAAAAACAAAGAGTAGTAGAGATTGTGCTACATTCCCTATCTTCTCAATATAATATTTACTAAATACTATGGCTGCCTGCCAGCCTGGCCAAGGACTGACATGAAGGCAAAAGGGCTAATAAAACTTCTTGCTGTTACCGCTTGTTCCCAGGACATTAACATAACCAACTCTGGCAGAGATTTCCCTTTCCTCCATGACTTGCTATTATCTGGGTGGTGGTGGACCACTTGTTGACATGTTGCCTTCATCCTATACGTTGTCTTCTGTTCTAGCCACCACTACACTGTTCACCAAGGAAATCTCCTTCCATGTGCCATACAGACAACTGAGCTAACACTATGGCTCTTAGTTTAAGACTTATTCTGAAAAGTATTGTTCAGATTCTTCAGCTTTTATATTCTCCTGTTTGCCAACCTTTAAATACAAACATTTGGACACATAGTGTTTATTAACCCAACCATGTTATAGAAAGCACACCCAATCAAACTGACCCCACAATCGGGGGGAAAATATATGAGCAGGGCTATCTACATTATTGCAAAGTCCAATGCAAATTAAAATGTGGGGCCACTTGTGAATAAAATATTAATAATTTCAAAACAGTAGCAGCACAGCATTAAGCAAACATGGAGCCTTCTAAGCATGGAGTCCTATGTGCAGCTGTGTAGGTTGCACATACACATGAAGCCAGCTCTGACTATGAGGAATCATTTTCTACTTCCCAAATTACTGTTTTTCACTAAGGAGTCACCAGAATATGTCAGAGCTTTCTACTCAACAATCCATGAGAAGCCTTAGCTTACCTCAACTGGAGAAGAGAGACTATAGATTATGGGACTGGAATCTGAGCCTGACCCAGCACTACTACACCTGGGCTGCAGATCTTATATATATATATATATATCATATATATATATATATATATATATGATATATATATGATATATATATGATATATATAAGATATATATATTATATATATATATATATATATATGGAAGTTCCAGACACCTCCCATCTATTCTCAGCTTGCTTATGCTTGTTCTAGTCTTTGTAGTTTTTGCCTTTCTGGCTCCATAACCCACCTTTGATATCTGAATCTGGCATCCTCTCTTTGGTAACCATCCAGATGTCACTTTCTGACTTCTTAGACTCTAGCTTCTGGCACTGGTTTCAGCTCTGCTGGCTCCTCAGATTTTAATATCCTGTATTTCACATAAGAGATTGTCTGTTCCCTCCCCTAGTTCTATGTAATCTCACCAGCCAGACCAGTCCTTTTCCTCTACTAGCTAGGGAAAAAATATATAAGCAGAAGGTTCCATATGTAGCCTTGACCTGGTAGTTAATTTCATTCAAGAGTTGATAAGAAACCATTACCATGTTCTTTCTTTTTACCTCCTTCTTGGCATTCTTTATTTATTTATGTATTTGTATATGTGTGTATGTATTTTCATTTTAGAGAGTGTGCACAAGGCAGGGAGAGGGGCAGAGAGAGATGGAATCTTAAGCTGACTCCATGCTCAGCATGGAGCCCAATACGGGGCTCAGTCCCACAACCCTGGAATCATGACCCAAGCCAAAATCAATAGTCCAACACTCAACTGACTGATCCATCTAAGCGCCCCTTGAAATTCTTTTTTTTTTACCTTCTATGACACTATACTCTTCTTGTCTTCCTTCTACCTCACTAAAGTACCTTCTCTTTTTTTCTTTTCAGTTAGTCCTTCTACTAATTGGCTTCTGCATCTCTACCAGCACAACTATCATCTCCTTACCTTACTTTGCCATAAGTATTGGAATGGTCCAATGGTCATTCTTCAGCTCTTTTCTATGTCTTCTCATTATATACCTTTATTAATTAATGACCTCCAAATTTTTATCTTCATCTCTTACTTCATCCCATATTCCAGATTTATATATTTCACTGCCTTCTTCATGTATTCATGTTTCTCCTATCCCTTGGCACATATAAATATATTTCCTGACTCTAAAAAAGACTGTTATTCCTCCAATCTCAATAAGTCTCAATAAGGGGCACCATCAAATTTTTCAAGCCAGAAACCAAGCATTTGTCATGTATTCTTGTCTCTTTTATCTATTGAATCCAGTCTGTAAGGCCTACTGGTTGTACTTCCTAGTATATCTTTTATCAGTGCAGTTCTCACCAAAACCTCTGCCATTATCTGCCTTATTTGAGCCCCATCAATTCTTTTCTGAACCATAGCAATCACCTTTGAAATACCTTCTGATACTTTTTCCCACTAAAATCTCTTCAAATAAGACCAGGATAATCTTTTAAAAAATAAATTAGATAATGTAATTGCTCTACTTAGAACTTTCTAGTGGCCTCTGACTGCATTTAGAATGAAATCCAAATGCTTTACAATTGTTACACTTTCCTCTCCTACCTTAAGTCGTAATACTTTCCCCTTGAAGCAATTCGCTCAATAATGCTACATAGCTCTCTTCTCAGTCACACCACAGGGACTTTGAACTTGCTTTGCCTCATTACTGAAATATTCTCCCTTGAACTTCACATAGTTGACATCTTCTCATTATCACCTCTGAAAAGTATTTTCTGTCCACCCTTTCAAATGTTGCCTGTCCTACTATCTGATTTCTCTGTATCATTTCCCCCACCTCTTATTTCCTTTTTTCCTCTTTCCTGTTTTTTCCTTTCTTTTTTTCTTTGTTTCTCTTTTTTTGTATATATGTTTTATTTTTTTATTAGGGCAGAGGCATTTTTTTACCTTGCCCAGAAATGTGAGCATTTAGAAGAATTAGCACATAGTATATACTCAATAAATGTTTTCTGAACAAACAAGTCCATAAAGTTATGAGGGATACTGTAATACAATAATATGTGCGTCGTTTTACACAAACTCATGGGACAAATCTGGCCACTGCCTATTTTGATAGATAAAATGTCATTGAAACAACCATATTCACTTGTTTACAAATTGTCTATGGTGGCTTTTGCACTACAACCACAGAGCTGAGCAGATGCAACTAAGACCAAAAATCTTGAAAAACTGAAAATATTTTTAATCTGGCTCTTTCCAGAAGGTTTTCTGACTCCTGCAATAATATATACCAGGTCAAGTTGCCATTCAAATAAAAAGAAATGGACATCTACCAAGGCAACTAAAGCCATGTGCCCTTTCTGGAGATACTGGGACACTACTTGAGAAAAAATTCAGCTAAGCAAAGTAAGATGCAAAATAGAAGATTCCAGAACTGGAGAAGCTAAAGCAAAAGTTTTCGTGGGTGATTTGAATCTACTTAAATATTAAACTATAAGACTAAAAACCATAGCAATTTTTATTGACAGAATGCAAAATTTAGTAAGTGAAACAAACCTTACTAGCATGACCAACAATAACCAAGGAAGAACAGGATTAAATCTAAACATACTACTCTCCTCGGTAATCATCACACCAAGTTGACAAGGGTTCCATTTTTCAATGGAAAAAAGGTAGTCCTATTCAACTAATGGTGCTGTGTAACTGAATATTCACATGCAAAAGAATAAAGTTGGAGCCCTTCCTCACAAGATACATAAAAATAATTCAACATTTTCATATAACTGGAATCATACACTATATGCATTGTGTATTTGGCTTCTTTGACTTAACAAAATGTTTTCAAGGTTCATCCTTGAATGCATACAATATACCTATGCATAATGTATAGGTATATTTCTTTTCATTGCCAAATAATATTCCATTCTATGGCTATACCATAATTTTATCTATTGTTTTTGTTTATCCGTTCATCAGATGAAAGTACAAAGACCTTTTTACTATAAGAGCTTAAGCTATAGAACTACTAGAAGAAAATAGAGATATATAAATCTTTATGACCTTGGCTTAGGCAATAACTTAATAGATAAAACACGAATAGCACAAGCAAAGAAAAAATAGATAAATTAGCCTTCATCAAAATTAAAAAAGAAAAATCTTTTGTGTTTCAAGGACTTATCAAGAAAATGGAAAGACAACCCACAGAATGAGAGAAAATATTTGCAAATAATATATCTCATAATTGTCTAGGACACAGGATATATAAAGAACTCTTGGGGCGCCTGGGTGGCGCAGTCGGTTAAGCGTCCGACTTCAGCCAGGTCACGATCTCGCGGTCCGTGAGTTCGAGCCCCGCGTCGGGCTCTGGGCTGATGGCTCGGAGCCTGGAGCCTGTTTCCGATTCTGTGTCTCCCTCTCTCTCTGCCCCTCCCCCGTTCATGCTCTGTCTCTCTCTGTCCCAAAAATAAATAAACAATGAAAAAAAAAATTAAAAAAAAAAAAAGAACTCTTAAAACTCAACAATAAAAAAACAAATAATCCACTTTTTAAATGAGCAAGGAATTTAAATAGACACTTTTTTGGAAGATATACATATGACCAATAAAGCCATGAAAAGATGCTCAACATCATTAGCTATTAAAGAAATGCAAAATAAAACCACAATGACATATTACTTCACACATACTAGGATGGCTATAATAATGTAGGCAGATAATAGCTAGTGTTGACAAGAAATGGCAAAATTAGGGCCCTTATACACTGTTTATGGGAATGTGAAATAGTTCACCTGCTTTGGAAAACAATTTGATATTCCTCAAAAAGTTAAACATAGAGTTATCATGTGACCCAGAAATTCCAGTACGTGGAAACAACCCAAATGCTCATCATTTGATGAATGGATAACCAAAAACAATGGATAAAATTGTGGTATATCCATAGAGTGGAACGTTATTTGGCAATGAAGAGAAATAAAGTACCTACACATTATACAACATGGATGAACCTTGAAAACATTTTGTTAAGTCAAAGAAGCCAGGTACACAATGAATATATTGTATGATTCCACTTACGTGAAAAATACTTGGTTGAGCTTGTGGTAGTCTATAAAACTGAACTAAGTAACACCATTTAATTTGGCTGTCAGAAAATGGATGAGTCCTGAAAAATTATATGGTGATATAATAGAGACCACCATCCCTATAGTCTTTAAATACGTAACTGAAGCACTAATCTCCACCAGTATGTGGCAATCTTTTTAAATTTAATATCTTGCCCAGGGGGCAGGACAGAACAGTTTCAGAGGTTTCCACTTAGCATTGTCCTTCTTTGCTATGGTAACTCTTATTGATCAATAATTCAGTGTATGTGTTAACTGCCAAGAATATCAATTCTTATTATACTCTCAGAGACTGGGAAAATAATAACCAGATAATTCCACCCATAGACCCAACAGCCACTGTAAGCTTGACTTTAATCAGGACTCCATCTACTACTTGGCCTTCTGCTACTTCCTTCTTTCACAAAGGAAATGTAAAAAGCCTTGAATCTCCTAGTATAGATATTAATTCAAATTCTGTGTGCACGAGTTCCTATAATGTCTGGGTATTCCCCTTTCTCCAATAAAGTAAGTGACTTTGAGCCCTTTTGGAGATGAACGGGGGGTGTCATTATAGTATATACTTGCTGTGGTGTAGCAGGTCCCTCTTCTTCTGTTAATAGATTCTACACATGAAAATCAGCTCAGGTCCAGAAACCCAACAAAGAATTATGACTGTTTATTGAAGAGACTGTCCTCAACTCCCTGTTTTTCCATTCTTACCATCTTCTGGTTAGAGATATTGAGCATCACTCTTGCTGGCTGCCCATCTATTTTGCTTATATTGATACCATCCTCTATCAACCATGTCTACATATCTTCTTGACTGCCTCCCTAGTCTTTCTGGTTGTTACAGTAATTGTGACCTCCTGGTTTCTGGATTTAAGCAGTGCCCCCTGGTGTCTTTTACTTTGGTGCCTTATAATCCACTTGGATGTTAAAATGCCCAGGGCTCACCCAGGTCTGTGAGCCCTTCTCCTAGTACAAGTTCTGGCCTAATGAGAAGATTCACCCCTGGATTTTTCAGTGATGCTGGTACCCTTCTCACCAGCACATTCCTCATGGCATTAGTGATGGGACTTAGTCATCAGAGTGGTCTTCTGGCTTTACACAAAATATCCATTCTGCAATATCCGTCTCCCTGGGATCTTATTCCTTTCTCTACCAACTACCAGAGAAATTCAGGAAAGTCATCTTGCCACATGATCTCCTGAATACGTACTATTTTCATCAGTTCATGTCCTTCCAGTCAAGCATCAAGAGAGGATTAGACATTCAAGAGATTCATTGTGGTGTCTCTGAAGGATAAAAGTGAGCATAGGCGTGGACAATAAGAAGATTCAGACCAGTGTATAGGTTTGACACTTGTGAAAAGAGAAAAGGAATGGACAAGTCTCGGAATGCAGTGTAGTTCTAAGAGAATCCTGGGCAGGCCAATGGGCAGACCCAAAGTACAAACTCTTCTTGAAGAAACCTAACATTGAGTATAAATAGTCTCGTTCCTATCTCCCCACCAAGCTCGGTCATTGGTTCATAGCAGTTTGGGGAAATCATTACCTATGATTGTTAAGTCAAAGATATAACAGCTGAGACTGTCAATCAACTTGCTCCCTTTATTGGGTTCTTTAAGAGATGTGAATAGCCTGCTTCCATGACTGCCATAGGGTGAATATTAATACTTTGACTTGATTAAAGAGTGAGGATAGGGTACTGCTATTTTCCTACCAAATCCACTTTACCTCCTTATCCCTGGCACTACATTATCCTACCTCGCTGAAGTGAGTGGGGTATGTGACTCAGCTCTCGTGATAGAATGTGTACTTTCTCTATGCCTGAGCCATTAAGTTTCCAAGCAGTTCTCCACTCTCTATTTCTGAGGCAAACTTGAAGTTATGTGTTGAAGAAGAGCCACAAGATGGAGGGAGAGTCTGAGCCTCTGAATAACCACTTTGAAGAGAGAGGCCAGACTGCAATGGACTATGTGATGTGAGCAAGCAACAAATCTCAACTGAATTAAGATTCTGACATTTGAGTTTCTTATTTCAATAATTAGCCTATATTTTTTGTTGCCAGAGTCAGTTTACTTTCTTCATAGAAACATTTAAAAATAATCAATATTTTAAAGTTCTGTTTTGATTACACAGCTAGAATCATCATGCAAGAGTGTGTGTTGGAATGACTGAATGAAGAGGCAATGGAATACAGAAACTGAGTGACGTCTTATTCTTATCCACCTTATCTTTTAAATAATAATATTCTGTAAGGCATAGCTGAACTCTACCAAGTAAACATGTAGAGCTCTAAATAACTAATGTAATACACACTTTTAAATTTCTTATACAAATTATTTCGTATTAACTTGCCAAAGTATTGCTTACTCCTGTTCTCTAGACATGTTTTCCCAAATGATGACTACAGTTTCTAAATGACTTGCAGGTTATCATCATTCAAATTGTCTCTGAACCAAAATAGCATTGTTTTCCCTCCAAAATAGCACCTCTTGTTTTCTGTAATGATGTTTTAGTGAAATAAGTCTTTACATGGTCCCTCCACAATGACTGGTAAAAATTGTGTGCAATGTTGCAGGACTATGAGAATAGTTCTCGGAAATCTTTCTGAGCTCAGTAAAACAGATACAATCAACTTCATCTCCAAGCTGTGCAATGGTTAAGTTATTTTATATGGTGTTGAATCTAGAAGCAAGGGCCAAATCACATGTGAAGACGTGAAATGAGTTGTAATCATCCGAAATCTATTGTACTTCACCTACTCATGAAACCAGGATCATAACACTCTATAAGTTGTCAGAATGATTGTGTTCAGCATATTATAAAAGGCACAAGATCTGTTATTTCATTCCATGTTTTAAAAATCCTAGATTCCTCTTACCTATCATCCTCAAGACATAAAATATCTGTTAATTCTAGTAATGTTTCAGTGGTTCCACTTTTAGTAATTTCCTCCAGTAATTATACCTAGATTGACTAATTACTCTGTGTTAAGTTTTCCTTATTTCTTTAATGTAATGTTTATATTTATAGGCACCTAAGAAATATCAGATGCTTTGCAAACACTGGAAAATCCCAAAGTAAGACAGTGACACTGGACAGAGAGGCAATTTTAAATATGTGTTCCATGGACAGACTCTCTGAAGGAAGCATTTAAGTTACAGACTGAGGCAACCACCTGACATCAAGGAGACTGCATCCCCTGGAGAAGACAGAGGGGGCAGCTGGTGCAAGGTCTCCAGAGCAGAAACAAACTTGGACAGTTTGAGTATGAAAGGAAAGGCTAGCATGGCTGGAGAGCATATATACAAAGGAAATGGGAGCTAATGACATAGAAGAAGGACTTTTTTTTTTTTAATTTTTTTTTTCAACGTTTATTTATTTTGGGGACAGAGAGAGACAGAGCATGAACGGGGGAGGGGCAGAGAGAGAGAGGGAGACACAGAATCGGAAACAGGCTCCAGGCTCCGAGCCATCAGCCCAGAGCCCGACGCGGGGCTCGAACTCACGGACCGCGAGATCGTGACCTGGCTGAAGTCGGACGCTTAACCGACTGCGCCACCCAGGCGCCCCAGAAGAAGGACTTTTATATTGTGTTTATATTTTTAGATAGGTTTGAAACTTTTATATAGTTTGAATTTTATTCTAGATAACCCAAGAAGCCATTAAAGAGTTTTTAAGCAGAAAAGTAATATAAAACAAATTATATTTCCACTGCAAAGGAATATTTTGTGAGGGTTCTTAAACATGGGAAGATTTTTGGATACTCACTGGCACTACCAAAAACAATATACTAACAAAATCTTTAGAAGATAAGGGTATAACTTTTGACCTAACACAGTACTTATTCATTCATACATGACTAGAAGAAGTAATAATAGTCTATAAATTTTGACAATATCGAAACTATAACCAATGTATAATGAGCTCCCATTTTCCATATGAGAGAGTCAGACTACTTTTGATAAAAGAACTTACTCAAGATCATAGGACAAGTACAGAGGACAAAAACCCATGTGTTTCACCCCTCTTCTTGGTCTAGCCTCAAAAGTAAACCCCACCGTGCTTCCTAAGAATTAAGAATGTCAATTGTTAAAAGAAGGAGGAGCAGGAGAAGAAAATGTTCATTAATTTATCGAAGATGGAAGTTAAAACTACATTTGTCTTTGTCTTAATTGAAGTCACTTTAAAACACTACCAAAAATTTATCTAGCTATCTTCATTTCTTTATTTTCCATTGTTTCTCCATTTATCTTTTTCCAAATTTGATATAAGATGTTTTAACAGAAACATTATATAATATTATAGGAGAAAATAGAGAAGGAAAAAAAGGAAATGTGCAAAGAAGGATAGAAAATTATCTAAAGATAGGAAAAGGCAGCAAATTGTAAAAGGGGCCTAGTTTTATCTTATTTGCTGGCTAATTATTTTTGAAGAATCTTTGGGATTATGCAAACAAAGCACTTAGAGATGAATGGAAAATGTTCCTCTGACTATCCTGGATATAGAACCAAGAGGTAGATATAATTACCATAGTGTAAAGCATCACAATCTCAGTGACATAGATATATATCAAGTTTAACATGGCAGATTGACTACAGATATTTATCTTCACCACCACCCACACCAACAACTTTAAAATGACAGTAAGTAAATTTTAGAAAGAAAGTGGACAAACCAATGGAAAACATACTGGACAAGAAATCGCAACAAAGTTTTGAAGGACAGGAGAAGATCAGGAAACTGACACCAATGTGAGAAATCTTCAGAAGTACCATTGAGAATAAATTGGTTTAAACCATTGTCTCAAATACACTGAGAATGGATAAGAGTTGGGGCTGAAGACAGCCATCAAAAACCTGAATAAAACATGTTTGGACTTCTGCTTTTTCCTCCACCCCTAGGGGACTATTTATGCTCGGCACTACCATCTTCCTCCCCAAAGTGTAGAGTTTCAGCAGAGGGTGGGAGGCAGGAATGAGATTTCAAGAAGAGGGAATAATTAAGGTGTAACTGAGCAGTGGGAATCTCTCACCTTTCTACCTGTGCACCAGAACCAGAATCCTCACAGCTAGACACAGCTCTGATGCAAGAGACTAGTGGCATTACTACTGGAAAAACTGAGCAGGTCCAGATTAAAAACAAAAACGAAAACCATAGATACATTCATTTGGGGGATATCTCAGTAAAGAAAAGCTGCCCACTTTTGATAAACACCATCCACACATTCAAAGCTAACTATATATTTCCTCACATTTAAATATGAATAGGGAGATATGAATTACCAGAGATGTGACCAAAACCTCCACATATAAGACAGAATAAGAGACGACACAAAAGTAAAAATAAAATCAAGAAAAGACCAAGACAATGTAAGAAACAAAGGAAAATGTCAGAACTTTACAATCAATATCCTGAGATAATATACGATATCCTGCCCGTTAAAAAAAGAACAGGAATTATTAAAAATATTAAAACATCAGAGAACAAGAAAGAGCTTTAAAAGTTTTTTATAGTGTATCTAAAATTTAAAAATTGATTTCTAAAATCAAGGACATTTTGGAAAAAGTCAAACAAGAACTCAAATATGTGAAAATAATGAAAGAAAGGATAAGCAAATAAGAGGCCCAGTTTAAGAGGTTCAATATCCAAACAATGAGATTGCTGAAATAGAAAACAAACGAAAATGGGAGAATTTATTTTCCCTAACATAATATAAGCACAGATAAGAAAATTTTCTAAAACATAAAGACATTAGACTTCAGATTGAAAGGGCTCCCTGAGTGTTAGCACAGTGAATTAAGAAAGCCTCCTAATTAAGAGATATCACTGTGAAATTTTGACACCAAAATTGGGAAAAGAATTTAAGAGCATATACATACACAGCAGTCTCATACAAAGGATTTAGAAATCAGAATGGCACTGAATTTGAACTACAAAGCTTGAAGTTAAAAGATAATGGAATAATGTATCTAAAATTAAAAGGAAAATTATTTTCAACTTAGAATTTAACCAAAAGATCCAGGAGAGTATAGAATGAAGGTATTTTCTGACATGTAAAATATTCACACTGTTAACAATTAAAAATCCTTCTAGGAAGTACACTGTAGAAAGGGTACAATCCAAAAGGAAAGCTATGCAATTCCAAAAAAGAATATCCAACACACAATCACGAGGAAAACAATGAATATTGAAAGCAAAACTTCAGATTTAAACAGAAGGAGAGAGGGCTCTAAAGAGAGCGCTTTGGGGTAGGAGGCAGTGATTAATTCCTGACCAAAGAAATTATTGTTCAAAAAGGAAAATGTGAGGGGGAAAATGCTATAAAGAATAGTATAGGGTCCATTGACAATGCAATATGAACTGTATTTACCTAAGACAAATGAAAATTTATGTTCATGCAAAAACCTGTATACTAATGTTCCTAGTTGCTTTATTTGTGATAGCCCCAAACTGAAAATAATCCAGATGTGCTTTAAAAAGTAAATAGATGAGGGGCACCAGGCTGGCTCAGTCAGTAGAGCACGCAACTCTTGATCTCAGGGTCATGAGTTTGAGCCCCATGTTGGGCACGGAGCATACTTCAAAAAAATTTTTTTTTAATAAATAAAGCACACTGATATAAAAAGTAAATAGATGAACTGTAGTATACCCATAAAATAGCATATTATTCAACAACAAAAAGAGCAAAGTATTGACAAACACAGCTACTGGGATAGATCTCAAGGGCTTTATGCTGAGGGAAAAAGCCAATCCCAAAAGATTGTATCATTTATAATTACATTCATAAAACGTTTTTTTTTTGCACTTTTCAAATTAGCTCTAATGGCTATTACATTAATAAAATATTGGAAGAAGAGCTAATAATCCATGTTGTTTCATAGTTTTAAGTTTTCATTTCAATTCCAGATAGTTAACATACAGTGTTACATTAATTTCAAGTGTACAGTATAGTGATTCAACAGTTCTGTATATCACCCAGTGCTTATAACCACAGAGTACTCCTTAATCCCCATCACTTTTTTAACCCATCCCCCCACTGGCTTCCCCTCTGGTAACCATCAGTTTGTTCTCTATAATTTAGAGTCTTTTTCTTGATTTCTCTCTCTCTTATTTTTTTTCCTTTGGCTTGTTTGTTTGCTTGTTTGTTTTTTCCTAAAATTCCACATAAAAGTGAAATCATATAGGATTTATCTTTCTTTGACTGACTTATTTTGCTTAGGATTTATTCTCTAGCTTTAGCCATGCTGTTGTAAATGGAAAGATTTCATTATTTTTTACGGTTGAATAATAGTCCATTGTATATATATACCACTCTTCTTTATCCATTCAGAAATCAATGGATACTTGGAGTGCTTCCATAATTTGGCTATTGTTGATAATGCTGCTATAAACATAGAGGTGCATGTATCTCTTTGAATTAGCATTTTTGTATTCTTTTGGTATATACTCAGTAGTGTGACTGCTGGATTGTAGGGTTCTATTTTTATACTGTTTTCCAGAGTGACTATACCAGTTTGCATTCCCACCAACAGTGCAAGAAGGTTCCTTTTTTTCTCCACATCCTTGTCAATACCTGTTGTTTTTTTTGTGTTGTTGATTTTAGCCATTCTGACAGGTATGAGGTGATAGTTCATTGTGGTTTCAATTTGTATTTCTCTGATGGTAAGTAATGATGAGCACTTTCCATGTATCTGTTGGCCATCTGGATGTCTTCTTTGGAGAAATGTCTATTCATGTCTTCTGTCCATTTTTAATTAGATTATTTGTGTTTTGGGTGTTGAGTTTTATAAGTTCTTTATTTTGGATTCTAACTCTTTATCAGATATATCATTTGCAAATATCTTCTCCTGTTCCATAGGTTGGCTTTTAGTTTTATTGATCATTTCCTTCGCTGTGCAAAAGCTTTTTATTTTGATGAAGTTCCAATAGTTTATTTTTGCTTTTGTTTCCCTTCCCTCAGGAGACACCTCTATAAAGAACTTGCTATGGCAAATGTCAAAGAAGTTATTTCCTGTGTTCTCTTCTAGGATTTTAATCATTTCAGGTCTCACATTTAGGTCTTTAATCCATTTTGAATTTATTTTTGTGTGTGCTGTAAGAAAGTGGTCTAGTTTCATTCTTTTGCATGTTGTTGTCCAGCTTTCCAAACACCATTTGTTGAAGAGATTGTTTTTTTCCCATTGGATATTCTTTCTTGCTTTGTTGAAGATTAGTTGACCATATAGCTGTTGGTCCATGTCTGGGTTTTCTATTCTGTTCCATTGATCTATGTGTCTATTTATGTGCCCGACCATACTGTTTTGATTCCTACACCTTCATAACATAACTTGAAGTCTGGAAATGTGATGTCTCCAACTGGAGATTCTAGACTCCGAACTTTCGAATTCCAGACTTCACTCTTCTTTTTCAAGATTGCTTTGGCTATTTGGTGTCTTTTGTGGTTCCATATAAAATTTAGGATATTTTATTCTACTTCTGTAAAAAATATTGTTGGTATTTTGATATGGACTGCGTTAAAAGTGTAGATTGCTTTGGGTAGTATAGACGTTTTAACAATATTTGTTCTTCCAGTCCATAAGCATGGAGTGTCTTTCCATTTCTTTGTGTTGTCTTCAATTTCTTTCATCGGTGTTTTACATTTTTCAGAGTACATAGGTCTTTCACCTCTTTAGTTAGGTTTATTTCTAGGTATCTTATTATTTTGGGTGCAATTGTAAATGAGATTGTTTTCTTCCGTTCTCTTTCTGCTGCTTCATTACTGGTGTATAGAAATGCAACAGATTTCTGTACATTGATTTTGTATACTGTGGCTTTACTGAATTATAATACTTTTTTGAAATGACAAAACTATAGAAATAAAGAACAGATTAGTGGTCACCACGAATTAGAGGATAGAATGTAGGTATAAGGGCTAACATGAGAGAGTATCAGGGGTTGATGGAACAGTTCTGTATTTTGATTGTGGTGGAAGTTACACAAATCTATAAAAGGTGATAAAATTTCATAAAATAATACACAAAAAATGCATGATAAAGCTGCTGAAATCACAGCTAAGGTCTGTAGTTAATAATAGTTTTATACCATTGTTAATTTCCTGGTTTTTATCCTTGTTTAGATGTTAGGATTAATTAAGATGTTCTCATTGGGTGAAGCTGAAAGACTAGAATGCAGGAACTCTCTACACTATTTCCGAAACTCGTATGTGAGTCTAAAATTATTTTAAAATAAAAAGTTAAAAATAAAAATACTCCTCTCAAACAGTATTCCCAGAGATTCCAGTTCAGTAGACTGAAGAGAAGAACAGGACTTTTTATTTTAGCAAGCTCACCAAGTGATTCTCATGAGCTGTTGCATTTGAAATTCCCTCATAAAATACATGATGTCCTCAAAAGATCCTTTGGCAATGAAGACAACAGCCAAGTTCTACACAATAGTTCCTATAATGCCTCTTATTGCAAACTGAAGTTATCATACCAGAAGACAGATAACAAATTCATGAGGGGCCAAAATTGTGCACATCACATCCCTGTGGCATGGCTAGATTCCCAGATAGCAACTAGATGAAGATTGGACAGCTTCAGATCTTTTAAGCAGCACTCAATAAGCATTATTTCTTATGTTTAAATGTCTCATAAGATGTTTCATGTTTCCAAGTAAGGGGAGATGAACAGATGAACCTGGTTTGATATTACACCAAATGGTGAGGAAGGGTATTACAGAAGATCCCTACTTGAAGGGTAGACCTCCCACTTTCATACACAGTTGGTCTAAAGGAAAATATGTGAAAAGGACCAAGATTTTAATATGAAATCTACATAGAATTAAATGAGTCATAGATGCCTGAGGCAATATCTTTTAATTATAAGGAATCTAAAATGTGGTTTATTTTAATGAGTATCAGCTGAATTTAATGGGAAAGGTCTATAATGTGGTAAAGGCTCAGCACTTCTATATTTCTTAGTATCAACTTTTATCATTTTACTATCATGAAAATTCATTCTCATGAAGAGAATGGCTAAGTCTAAATATTTTCCACCAGTTATTTTATTCAAGTATTAATTTGTTAATATAAAAATTAGATGGCTAATTCATATATATATATACATATATATGTATATATATATGAAAGAAGACAACTATTCATTAAATAGACCCATCTTTTAGCATCTCTACTTTATATCCATTACTATGTTGGATATTGAGATTCCAAAATGAATAGTGTATTGTTTCTTTCCTTAAGAAGCCAGTGGCTACTGGAGTGAGAAAAAATTAAACCAACAACTGCAGTATATTAATTGATTATAGTATAGGTAATTTCTAATCTGAATCTTGAAAGCTGAGTAGAATCTAGCTACATGAAGAAAAATATATAGTACATTATAGGGAGAGAGAAGAGTTTATGAGAATGCATAGAAGAATCCATTATGATGATGCATTCAGGTAACAGTGACTCTATCTGAGGTAAATGTTGCATTTGGGTATAGGTGTGTAAGTGGCAAAAGATAGGTAAAGCCAGTAATGGTGAGGATCTTTATCATGACAGACTGCCATATAAGGCCACCTTGAAAGAATTCAAGCATTTTGAAAAAAGCTTGTAAGTAGTAGTGTTGTCATTGGACTGTAGTATGATTAAAGTAAAGGCAAGGAGAAAAATGAAATTATTGAACCAAGAAAATGGTTTGGGGTGCAGAAAAATTATCCGTTATGTTTATTTCCATTGTCATCCCAACTTACACTCATTTTCGCACATTGGAACGACACTTCTTTGTTAGAGCAGCTGAAATTAGTCAAAACCCCAAAGGTTGGTTACATTTCATCTACAGTCAAACCATCTGTATACAATAATTTGAAGAAAATTTTAAAAATTTCATGTGTAGCCAAGTCTCTGTTAAAAGAAAAACAAGTATCCTTTGGATTAGAAACACCATCTGGATCACTTAAATCTTACCAGGCACCAAATGCAGCACTGAAAAGCCTAAAGTCTGAAATATATAAACAAAACAAAACAAAACAAAATCTTAAAAGAGATTTCAGATCTTTACAAATTCCCTCCAGTAAGACAGGTTGACATTTTCTACACTGTACCTGTGTACATTAAAATGTCATGTTACTTCCTAGAAGGGATATTGTGAAGATTAACAAGATCATGTTTTAAAGCTCTTTGAGTTCCTCAAAGAGTAAAGCTCTGTTCAGTTCAGGTGTAACATTCATTTTTCAATGCAGTCACTTGAATCCCAGTTACATGTGATATCAGAGTGAAGCAGACTCAACTTCCTTTCAAAGATCTTACTACCTACATGAAATAGATAAATAAAATTCATTAGAGAATTATAATTATTAATGTTTGAATTATTGAACAAGAACTGTGCTAAATAACCGCATCCCCATTACTTATAGGTGTCTTGATAGGCCCTTAATAGTACAGAAAACGTTTTTTACTCATGTGATGAGAACGGAGGGATTTCCTCATTGATTATTTAGGTGGAGGGAAGGAAAGACTATTATTGCAGGTAAAAAGAAAGGTACAGCAAAAAAATAAGTTTTTAAAGTATAGGCAGTTCAAGTTTACTTATTTTAACCAATTCAATAATATACTGAGTACTCTGAGAAATTATAAAAAGCGGTAAGCTCAACAAAATAATCAGAATCATTTGCTTTTTTAAAGAGACTTAAATTTTAATGGTGAAGATGTTATAAAGATAAATAGGTACATTCACAAACAATGGAAATAATGCCTGATATTTGCTCATAATACTGTCTATGAGATCTGTGCCAAGAGCTATTAAAAGTGAAGATCTGTGCTTCTATTAATTCATCCAAATGGCATTTATAGATTATCACCAGATATAAATCCTTTTGTAAATGGGCTAATATGGCCTGAATTATAATTCCTTTGTTCATTCAAACATTTATTAAGACCCAATCGCAAGGGCAAATACAAAATAAAATAAACTGTAGTCAATCTCCCTAAGGTCGTTTTTCAATAGCGGTAGAGACATATTCTCAATTCATTTTATATGTAAGGTAGAATAGTAATTAAGATGTATAAATAATATAATGAAGTCTAAAATACTAAGTCTGAAGTTCTGAAACCTAGTGACGTTTTGGAATCACTTAATTTTTTTCTTTAAGTAAAGTGTACAGCCCCCTCCTTCTGCCAATTCTGGTTTAATTGGGCTAGTATGGAACACTAGAGGGGTTTTTTTTAATTAAAGTTTATTTATTTATTTTGAGAGAGAGAGAGCATTGGAGGGGTAGAGGGAGAAGGAGAGAGAGAGAGTCCCAAGCAGGCTCCGTTGCTGACAGCACAAAGTCCAACACAGGGCTCGATCTCACAGAGATCATACCAGAAGGTAGTAGTCTACATTGATAGCCTATTCCATCAGGAGCTATAGTTCTACAATTTGGAGTTCTCACTTTTCCTTACTAATAAACAAAACACACAAAATAAAAATACAAGGGCATCTCTATTTAAGAGTTTTGCAAGAAGTTCAGCTTCCAGGTATTTGTGAACATTAGATTTACCACTTCCACAGCTATGATAAGAATACAAATCAGCCACAAGGTGATCTTTTATTGAGCCAAGCCAAGAGAGGCTTAACATGAATAAAACCTCAGTACCAAAATGTACTATATTGAAGTCCTCAATCATGAATTACCCAGAAAATCTGAGACCAAAGTTTTACAGACTTATAAAAATATTTTCTCAGTAGCATCACACCTCCATGTAATATTTTTAAGCATGCTAAGTAAGTTGGATTCAGCACAGTTGGAGAAAAATAATCATATAAATGAATAGGTAAGTTTCTTCACTGGGTGATTTTAAATATACCTACATTCACCTCCCCACCACCCTTCACTACTGTTTTTGAAGCTTCTTGCCTTGGATTAAAAACATGGTTCTGTTTAATTAATAAAACTAAATATATCTTTAGAGTATACAACATTTTTATAAACCTAGAACTGTCATCAAACACCCATAATGCCATTTTTTAACTTAAATTTGCAATGCACCTATAGCTTGTTGGCAAGTTATTTTCTTGCAGTTTGGGATGTTATAGTAAAATATGGGGCTATATAAACATGCATGGGTAATATTTAAAGAATATTCTTTACAGCTACCATGCATGAGTAGTCAAAAGAAATCCTTTAACTATAAGCTTTATTTACAGAAGAGATAATAAACATGTGCACTTTTCGTCCTTTTCGGTTTTCTAAACATGACAAGGTAGGTCACTGTACAAGTATGTTTGTTATTGGGTCATATCATTGTTTGTGGTGTTGGCCCCACTGAGGCATTTGGTTTTTATTCCTCATCTATTGCTATAAACCCCTCAATTTTTTTTCATCACTCATACAACGCATACTTAATAGTAGGCCTAATCACTACCAAAGGAGATATTGGGAGGCTGGAAGTCCATTGGCCAAGCAGTTTCTATCACAGAAATCTCCAGGTAAGCCTCTGTATAAGGAGTTCCATTAGGTGACATGAAATAATGTATCTAATTTACCAGAAGTGTCAATTCCTTGAAAATATTCAGGGACCAACAGTAGTGAATAATACACAGTGCAATTAGATATGTAAGAGATCTTTCTTATTTAGGCTAAATAGAAGCTGTAGACACTATGTGGCAACAACATAAAAGACAAAATATGGCAAGGACAGTTGGCCTCACTTTAGTGCTTTCAATTTCATTATTAAACAAAGATAGAGATTGCCATAATGGTGGCATCTTCTGAAACAAAGGACAGAAATCAATATCTTCTGAGCAGGAAGCAACATCAATATAATATCTGAATCCTCCTTCTGAAGATGGCAAAAAGTGTTTCCTCAAGCAGCTGCTGAAATCCATTTTGCCTAATTTTCACAAACAAAGAACATGATGGTTTCGTTTCCCTGACAACACTCTCACGTGTGACAGGCTTTCACCCTTTGTCTTCTGATCTGTGCCCAAGCAATAGACCAACTTCTCAAATTAATCTTTGCATGCAGTAGGCAATCACAAGGCAAGTGGACACAGGTGTTCCTGAGGTCATTACTGTCATGTGTTGTATTAAAAATTGCAAAGATAAGAAAAGCTATATGTCCTAGTCTATTTGGGCTGCTATAACAAAATATCACAGACCGGGTGGCTTATAAACAACATAAATTCATTTCTCAGTTTTGGAGGTGGGAATTCAAAAGATCAGGGTGCCAGCATGAAAGTGTGAGGAACCGTTTTCAGGTCCCAGACTTTTCTTTGTGTCTTCTCATGGTGGAAGGAATGAGGGATCTCTCTCTGGTCATTTCTATAAAAGAGATTCCATTCATGAGGTCCGTACCCTCATGCCCTCCCAAAGGTTCCACCCACCCTTGAGGGTTAGGGTTTCAACATATGAATTTGGGAGGGACATGAGCCTTCAGACCATAGAGCACTATGTCTTCTTAAATGTTTGGGTTTTCCATGGCTCTAGTAATAGAAAATGTGTGTTTAATCCCTTGTAGAATAGCAGGTACAGGGTTTAGTGTTTTTTTAAGTGTTTTATTTTGTTTTGTTTTTGTAATGCTGGTGAAAAATAGTGCCTTGGATTAATTTGTAGTAAATGTATGTAAGATGTAAGAAATGGATTGGAGTGTTCATCCACTTCATGACAGAAGTTGTCTTTGGGAAAAAAAAAAAAAAAAAAAAAAAAAAAAAAAAAAAAAAAGAAGTTGTCTTTGGGAAAGGAGAGAAACTAATGGAATAGCAGGGAGTTTTCATAGGAGACCAACTAAATTTGTAATGTTTTGTTTCTTTAAAAAATGATGGGGCAACTATAACTAGTGGTATGTTTTTAATATTGTATGTCATGATGGATGTTTTTTAATGTTGTTCTTTCATTTTTTTCTGTATCTTAAGATCTCAAAAAATTAAGAAAACAGGACTATTAGCTAATCACATGCCCATTGTGCTGTCTCTTTTTGAAGGAGATGATTGCAATTAAAACACCCATCCTTGCTGTCCAATTAGCAGTTTGCATCAAAGAAATTTTCATTGGGTATTAATCAATTCAAGATCACAATTTTAATGTCACCAGTCACCCTGCTTTTAAATAAATACATTAATATTCAAATTCATGTGAAAGTGCCCCATATATCTGATTAACTGGAAGTTAGACAAGCCTTAATATATGCAGAACACCATTCATGTGCTCTAAAAAGCAAATGAAGAAGCTGGAATAAATATATTATGAGTTATATGTGTCTGTCTTTTATGGAAATGAACAAAAATCCCCTCAGGAAGATTCCAGATATTTGGCTGTTTTAGCATCAGTAAGGATAAGAATGACTACATTCATTTATAATAAGTTATGAATAACATTTATATTACATATAGGTATCACACATAACAACTGCATGTGTATAGAATTTCTCTGAGTACTGTGTTGTTTATAAAAACCTTCCAAAAAGGATCCCCAAATTATTGATGACTGTTTACTTTCAGTCCATGAATAATTTCCTGAAGATATTTTACAATTGAGATTCAGCTGGGCTTTTAACTGATTTATTTATTAATTTTTTTGGTTTCCTTTTTTTAAAAAAATCACCATTTCTGTTTTCAGATTATTCCCAGGTTTGGCCTATCTCATGGGTAACACCAGACACATCTGTGATTTCTCCCAAAATGATGATAGCAACAATAGTGAGTGCACTTACAAAATAAAGGCCAGAGAGCGAGAGTCTTTCCAAAACACAACAGGGAAAATAACCCGAAATGAGAGAAATGAGATAACCAGCAGATGCTCCAGAATATGGAAGTCATCTGTAAGCGTTTAGTGGGATGGAGAATACTGAAACAGTTCTCCATTTGCCAGACGCCTGAAATAGAGACAGATGAGCTATTTCTCTGAACTTCAACAACAGCGCCAGCTGAAAAAGCAGACCCTTTCTGCCAAGGGTCACTTGCTGAAACTGTTGACTGTAAATCAGAGTTCTCTTTTTGGACTTAGGGTGCCCAAAAAACACAACCCAAATGTTCTTATGTGCATCTTACCTGGGGCACAAAGATGATCATCTGTTGTTGCTGAAGGTCTGTGAAAGTGGGGACAAATAGTTTACATGTTTTTAACAAAGATAACTCATCATGAAATCCACATATTGTACATGCCATTTTTTCCCTTTCCTTGGCGAGTAAGAAATGTTCCCAAACGAAATAACCCACCTTTCAGCTGCATTGGTAAATAGTGGTAAGGATATTTAGGTCTGGAAATAGTCATGAAAAGGCCCTTTATGTATTTTTTTTCTCCCTAAAATAATTGCTGCTGCATTACACCATGTCTTCAAACCTGTTTTAGAAGAAAGGAATGTCTTTGTGTGAAGTGTACTATCTGGAATCCTTTTCCTCAGATTGTTGAGATCATGAGTCTGTTTTTTTGCACTTGCTCCCAGGGTGTCTGAAACATTTAAAAATAACAGTGGGTAGTCAGAGCTGCTCGTGCTGGCAGCGGGTGCCTTACAGTTTGCCATCATATAAATGTCAATTTTGCTTTCACTTATGGAGCTAAGCAGAGATAAATCCCAGTAGCACTGAAAGAAGTCTATAGATTTCATAGTTTCCTTCATTTCTGTGTGTGGCCTGACCACTCAAACCCAAGCCTCTCTGTTCCTCTCCATCCTGTTTAACTCCATTACTCTTTTCCTTTAATTTTTCCTGCTCTGTCAAGGGGCTAGAGGGATCGCTAGTGGAGTTAGGATACATTCTAGGCCAGTGGTTCTCATGCTGCAGTCCCAAGACCAGCAATATCACCCAGGAACTGTTAGAAATACACATTCTTTATATCTCACCTATTGAAACCGAAACTCTGGAATTGAGGTCCAGTAATCTGTGTTTTAATAAGCCCTCCAGGTCATTCTGATGCACACCAAATTTTGAGAAACAATGGTATAGGCGACAATGCTGAATTTCCCCTAGGAACTCTGCAAACCATCACCTTCATCACTCTCCATCAAATAACTCTTCATCAAATAACCCCAGTGAATTCCCCCAGCGTGAGGGCCTGAACATTGTCAGATGCCACTTTTGCATCTAAACTACGCTGGCCTCAAGGTATAAAAGAAATCCCATTTAAATTAAGGCCAGTGTCAATTTCTGGAATAGGTAATGGTGGATTAATTTGCATTAAGAATTTATCCTAGATCAGCAAAACTGATCAGCTAAACTATAGTCCCAATGCCTTCTAAAGATGACACTCCTTTGATTTTTGCCTCCACTAATGTATACCAAAAGGGAGATTTTAAAGTCTTGCAGAATAGCACTGCCAGCTGTGTAGAAGACAGGCACTCCCCCTAGTTGGTGGATGGATTATACCTACCAATGAAGTGTCCTTATAAAAACAACTGATTCATTATCTTCTTTAATTAGCTTTTGAATATACTACTCAACTGAATGAGGCTTTGCAGGATTTTTTAGGTTACATTCCAGAAGAATGGGTGGTCAAAATATGCAAGTGAGGAACTACAAAGTCAGTGTTTTATGACATTTTAATCTAAAAACTGGTGACATTCAGGGGCACCTGGCTGGTTCAGTTGACTCTTGATCTCAGGGTTGTAGTTTCAAGCCCCACAATGGGTGCAGAGTATACTTAAATAAAAAATTTTTTAAAATAATAAAATAAAAATAAAATAAAAACTGATGACATTACAAACATAAAGAAAATATCAAAAGGGGTTTGTGAAGTGACAGAATTTATGAATCACCTCAGAACAAAAGTACTGAACTTACATTAAGAAAATAGATGAGAAGGGGCGCCTGAGTGGCTCAGGCAGTTGAGTGTCCGACTTCAGGTCAGGTCATGATCTCACAGCTTGTCAGTTCAAGCCCTGCACCAGGCTCTGTGCTGACAGCTCAGAGCCTGGAGCCTGCTTTGGATTCTGTGTCTCCCTCTCTCTCTGCCCCTAACCCACTCGCATTCTGTCTCTGTCTCTCTCAAAAAAAATAAACATAAAAAAAATCTTATAAAGGGGCTCCTGGGTTGCTCAGTCAGTTAAACATCTGACTTCAGCTCAGGTCACCATCTCATGGCTTGTGAGTTCCAGCCCCGCGTTGGGCTCTGTGCTGATAGCTCGGAGCCTGGAGCCTGCTTCGGATTCTGTGTCTCCCTCTCTCTCTGCCCCTAACCCATTCGCATTCTTTCTCTGTCCCTCTCAAAAATAAATGAACATTAAAAAAAATTTTTTTAAACAAAAAAGAAAAGAAAATAGATGAGGGGCGCCTGACCTGGGTGGTTCAATCTATTAAGCATCTGACTCTTGATTTCGGCTCAGGTCATGATCTCACGTTCATGAGATGCAGCCCTGTGTCGGGCTCTGCGCTGACAGTATGTATCTTGCTTGGGATTGTCTGTCTCCTCTGTCTGCCCCTCCACCAGCTCGTGTTCTCTGTTTCTCTCCCCCAACCCGTCTCTCGAAATAAACTAATAAACATTAAAAAAAAAAAAAAGAAAAGAAAATAGATGACTGCTTTGTGTTGTGCCTCTCAAAGGTATTGTTGCTAAGATCTGTTGAGAGTATTTCCTCAGTGTCACCTACACATAATCTTCAGAGACCCCTGCACATTCCCACGTAGAAATTAGATTCCTTTTTTTCCCCCTTCTCCATTCAGCCTGTAAACCAGGTAAGTGCCCTCCCCATACTACATCTGTAACCTCTGTTAACCCAGGTCAGAGAAAGATTGCTTCACAGGGGAAAGACAAGAGGAAAGACTGGCCTAAGGAAATGCCAAGAGCTGGAGAAATGCTCGGTTGTCAAAAATGAATCAGCAGCCCCTTTGCTTTCAAAATGGGAACAAGATTTATTCTTTCTTCAAGAAACATCACCATCAAGTATTGTAGCAATGTCTTTCAAACTGAAAATGCCATTTCATTCTGTATTTCTTATTCTTTAAGGGTTGAGAAGACCAAATTGTAACTTGGTATTGCCCAGGGCTAGCTGAGTTCTGGAGTTGGTGGTCCAAAGGTAAGTTCACCCCCTCTCTGGGCTCAGACCGATAGGCTCAAGCTGTTTCTTCCAGAACCACATACAGGTCACAGGCCCAAGAATCCCTGAGGCTTTCTTAGCAGGAGCCAGCCAAGCAGCCAAAAGAATTTCAGGCTTCCACAATGATCAGCACACAATATACAGTGTTTCAACAGTGAAATGATACCCTTAATTATTAATAATATACTTCAATGCCTGCTACTGGCAGAGAGAACCTCAATGTTCTGAAAAAGCAAGAAAAATATAAAAAAACATAAAAACATTCCTGTTCATTTCAGGAATAATTTTCAACTCAGCTGGAAAGAACAAACCAGTAGGAATGAAGTGGCATCAGGGTGATACAAAGGAGTGCACTCATTTCAAGTCAGGGTGTTAAGCACCACTTCTTTGCACCCAGTCCACACTTTCTCTACCCTACAACTCTCTGAAAGGAGAGAGTATGCTATGGAGACTGTTATCTGTAGGACTTGGAGGCATTAATGAAACATGAATAGATGCAACCAACATGCAACAGGGACTGCCTCATGTTTCAATCACTTTTGACAAAACCATTTATGCCATACTCTAAGCTCAGAAATGCAGTCCTTGTTGCAAATATAGAGACATTCCACCCTAATGATTAATCTGAATAGTCATAGAAGGGGGAAAAATTCACAGGGAATAATTTAAATCTTTCTCTTCTGCACTAGAGGTGAATCAAGTATCAGAGAAATTCTGCCTCTAAATAAAAACGAAGGTATTTAACATTCTAATTTTGGTGGGTTTTTTTTAAAACAATATTTTTTTTCTCTTCCCCTCTTTAAAATAGATCCAAAACTCAGGACATATATATTACATATACTACATATACTACTTTATACTACATATAGAGTATGTATGTATGTAGTACACACACATAGTATTTGGTTGCATTTTAGCACTAAAATCCCTTTTGTGAAATGAACATTCCTCAGTGTGACACTACATCCCCTAACAATATACCATGATGTTTCCAAAATATAACATTATGTTCTGAATTTAGAGCTATGTGAACAAATTCACACCCAAAAGAAAACCAGCAAAGTGCTGTCTTGCTTCCAGTTTCACTTTCCTCATTGTTTTGGAGGAATAAAGAACAATTTTGTGGTTGAAAATGAAAATGTCTTTTCCCATCTGTGATCAGCTCTTCTGACCTGGCAGAAATGACTTGAAGCCTGTGTCTTTCAGGCCTTGAAGTCTTCTGCCCCAAAACTATTTCTGCTCAAGAGGACATTCTCAGCAAGTTTAAAGCATCTCAAGTCCTGGTCTACATTTTCTGCTTGATCTTACCTTGCTTTCTTGCATATGTAACTTCTTACTAGGCTTCCCAAGAGGAAATGTACTATCTGAGGATGGAACTTGGGGCCATTTCAGGATGCACAGGTAAGAGTTAAGATTAACTAAGTCTTTAAATCAAAGTGTCTATGGGGCTAGGCTCAGCACAGCATGCTCTTCATATAGTATAAAATGTAGACAGATCATTGTGGAAGCCTAAAATTCTTTTGGCTGCTTGGCAGGTTAAAGTCAAAAATCCTCATCAGTGCCCAAAGTCATTCTTTTATCTCTTTTACCTATTTTATTTTATTGTCACAAAACAAGGGGCTGTAGGGAAAAGCCACTCTTGACAGCGGTAATTTTTTTAAACAAATTATATAACCACTGTGACTAATTTCACATTAAATATTTACAAAGCAAGGTAGTTATGTAAAAACAAATGGAGCTAAACTTTGGAGAATTAGCTCCTAGAATCTTATTGGTGACTGAACTGTTTTTCCATTGGTGTTATATAAATAACCTCAAATAGAGAAAAATTAACAGTAGATAAAAGTTACTGGATAGAAGTGGTGTTTTTTCTTTAATGGTAGAAATGGAGGAGTGAATTTGTTAAGAGTTCTATGAAAAATGATATAAATATAAATTTAAATTAGTGAGAATTAATTATTTATTCTATGGTGTTATAAAAATGTTAACATTACTTCAGTTTTAGCAATTGCAGATGGCATTAAGTACATATTTTAAATCCAATTCCACTCAACAGAACTCAAATTTGAAATTTTCCAAGATCTGTAAAGTTTAAAATCATTCAAAATGTGATAACAATATTTTGAAAACTAAACAGAATCAACTACTTTGCAAAATAAAAATTCAATCCATTGATTTTTCAAAATTTTTAAATGAAAAAGCTAACATATTTTTTCCTTCTACCATCTCTTTTTCTTTATATGCCTGCCTCTGCTGGTTCACCCTTTCAGTGCTTAAATGTTTTCTTCTAAGTACAAGATTTATAGTGGATTTTCATTTCTTTTTTCATAGGCTTCTCAGGTGTCTTAAAATTCCCCTAAAAAGGATACCTTAACAATTTCAGAGGCCAAACACTTTGTATTACCTCCCCACTCCCTAAAATAAATTAATATCATTCAGTACCTTTAGAAATGAAGAGGTAAGGGACGCTTGGGTGGCTCAGTCGGTTAAGCGGCCAACTTCGGCTCAGGTCATGATCTCAGGGTCCGTGAGTTCGAGCCCTGCGTCGGGCTCTGTGCTGACAGCTCAGAGCCTGGAGCTTGCTTCTGATTCTGTGTCTCCCTCTCTCTCTCTGACCCTCCCCCGTTCATGCTCTGTCTCTCTCTGTCTCAAAAATAAATAAAACATTAAAAAAAAAAAAGAAATGAGTTAAATAGTGGTGTTATATATCCAAACAAATTATAAATCCATTACATTCTCCTCCTATTAAAAAAGGATATAACTATTAGTTAAATAACTTAAGGAATTGAGTTTGAGTTGTTTTAAAATATGCTGAAAATTGTAATAGAATCTATTGCCATTTGAAAGAAGGAAGAGCTTGTCTGGGCCTATTGACTCTTACCTCTATTAGCATATATATCATTGCTGGGCAATGCATGCAACCTACAGAACCTAGCAAAATTTTACCCAGTAGAATAAAGTAGAAGCTGAAAGAGAAGTAATGCCTATGCATTTTCTAGCATTTTACATTATGGAAGGCTCAGCCATAATAGGTCCCTCTGCAGTAAGAACAGCCTCAAGCGTAAGATGGAAAGAAAAGTTGTAAGTCAATCATTTCTCTCCTTGCTTTTCCTAAAATGTCAGAAAATCCTACAAATGTGAAGCCAGAAGGGACCTTCAAGATCACCTGATTGACCTGCATTGTTTTAAAAATTATGGAACTATGATCTGCAAACTAACAGGCTTATCCAAGGTCATATATCTATGCTCTGAGAAACAGAAACTTAGCTTCTCAACTGTTTCATTGTACAGAGCAGAGCAGGACACTTACCAGCATGGACCCATAGACATAGATAGCCACATAGATAGCCTAGATGTACTGTTTTAATGAGAAACTGTGCTGCCAGATATTTCACGTCTCCTTCATGACTACCTCTGCTCTTCCAGTTGGCAGAAATAGCAAAACAGGAAGGAACACAAATCTATTTCTATGGTCAAAGTTTTTCTGATTCAAATGATGGTTTTCCCAACTAGCTTAAAGGTTAAAATTTAACTAGTTTGTTGTTAATTTAAAAGTAATGGAAAACATTACCTTGCTTCTGCAATATCTAAACTTCATACACAAGACTTCTGGCCCAGGGGTAAGTTACCAGTGGCCAGATATGTTAGTAGTCCATAAAGCCACATAGGTTCACAACAGGTCGTTAGGTAGACAAAGCCCAAAGAACATAGGTTTCTTCATTTATTACATATCATGTGCCACCGATAAAGACATTCACCCTAAAGTCTAAGGGTGAAATAATAATAGTAATAATAATAATAGAAATGCCTATGATCTGCTCAATTTCTATGCTGGGCAGAAGAGGAGGGGATGAGTAAGGAGCAGACCTTCCCCTCAGAGAGTTTGCCTTTGAGCAGGTGAGATATGATGGCATGCACACAAATGACTATAGTTCAAAATAGGTCCCTTCCACTAAAAAAATTATGAGACTCTAAAGGAACTTAAAAGATCTAGCTTTCTTGGGAACATGAAAAGCATTATGAAATAAGTGGCATGTGAAATAAAACTTGGAAGCTTCCAAAGCCTGGGACTGGCAGGGAAGATGGAAATGGTTTAGGGCTGATGTGGCCTGGAAGCCACCTCAGACCCTCTCATGTGTTCTTTGTCATTTTCCCACCTCTGTGCCTTTGTTCATGATGTTTATTCTTCAGAGTTACCTGCCCCCACCTCTCCAGCTCCTCACCTGCTCAATTATTTGTGGAGCAGCCTGGTGGATGGGTATCAAGGGCTGAACACTCCAGAAATGCCAATAACCACTTGCCAAAGGTTATACCCCCATCTCTGCCTTTAGTGGACCCCCTCCCAACAAAGCTTAACAAAGCACTGCACAAAGAGCAGCTGGACAATATTCATTTACTCTTTCATTCATATATGTTTACTGAGCACCTTTTAAGCGTGAGACGCTATGTTAGGAGATAGAGGATATAGACAAAATTAATGTGGTCCTCATTTCCATGGACTTTATAGATACATAAATAAACAATTGCAACAATATGATAGATGTTATGCCAGTGGAAGCACAGACTGGTATGGTAGTACAAGGCAGGGACACCTCCCCAGATTAGGAGGGTCAAGAGAGTCCAAAGTGAGTGATCAAGGATGATTAGGAGTTAGTAGGTGCCATCGTGCAGCAGAAGCTTGGAACTGCCACTACTCAGGAAGCATGTTTTTGCAGTGAGGTGTAAAATGGAGGCAGTGACAAGTGGGAACATCAGGCAGTGATGCTGATGCTAGCACTTTAAGTAAAACCCTCACAAATACAGTGGGAAAATGAGTTTCCTGACCAAAGGTCAAAGGAAAGGTAGAGGGTTTGTGAAAGGAAGGACTGCCATTGAGATTGGGGGCAGGGAATTTATTAAATAAAGGGAAAGGAACCTGAGATAAAGAATGGGGGATTGCAGCCTTTTGAAGCTCTCTCATCACTAATTATGGCCAGGAGGTCAATCCACCCAAAGTCAGAACAGATAAAGCTTTCTAAAGGACAGGACTTTTTTCATGCAAATGTGTCTTGAAATGCAAAATAAAGAGGGGGGCGGGGAAGGAAACACAGCGTGAAGGGTAGGAGACTTCGGAAGCAATATCTTTAAACTCAACAAAACAAAAAAACAACCCCTGCAAAACAGGTGGCAAAAACATCTCTATACAGTAGCTTGCACAGTATGCTCCCTGTAGATAATGTTCATCTACAACTCTTTAAAAATTCCATCTTTTGAAACGTTACTCTAGATTCTGTCTTTTAAAACATTACTCCTCCAAACAGAATAGACCTTATGAACATCTTCACTTTATAATTTTAGCGGAACAGGGATGTAGAGCCCTCCAATACAAAGGAAATAATCTTTAAATAACAGAATGACAGCTCTGTGAAAAAACCATACGAGGTGTCCTGTTCAGAGGCTTAGAAAAGAAAAAGAGTAGATTTAAAGATAGGGTACTTGACTCCAAAAATGGTGCTGTGAGACTGAATATTGTGGGCTGAAGAAATGTGTTTTGTTCTGTTCTGTTTAATTCTGAGGTTAAAAGCAGTAGTCAAACCATGACAGCGAGGAGCTTTCTGCTCTGTTATATTACAGTTCACTTATTTCCCTCCAAATATTAAACAATGCCAAAAAAACTTTTAGTTATTTGGGATGCGATCCATTTTCATTTCACTCTTGTCCTTTTTTGGTTGGGAGATGACAGTTTAATATTCCAGGCTCCAAACCAGAGCTTGGCAAATGGATTTAAAAAAAAAAAAAAAAGTTAAATGCCGTAGGGAAGAAAAAAGGCATGCAATTAATTTTCCACAAGAAACTGTGAAACTGGTGCTAAAGATGAGTATTTTTATTATCTATTTACCTCATACAATTCTTGAAATCTTTCATAGCACGATAGCATGTCAGTAATTCTACTGAAGTTAGTTAGCTCTTGGTATTATAGTATAAAAATTCACATTTATTATATTCTACTTCAGCATCTTATTTTATTAATTTTTTAAAAATGTTTATTTATTTATTTTGAGAGACAGAAAGCATGAGCCGAGGAAGGGCAGAGAGAGAGGGAGAGACAGAATCTCTGCTATGAGTGCAGAGCCCAACCCAGGGCTTGACCAAACCATGAGATCATGATCTAAGCCAAAATCAAGAGTCAGGCATTTAACCGGCTGAGCCACCCAGACGCCCCACTTCAGCATCATCTGAAATTAAATACAATATAATAAACATAGTGATTAAAAACCCAAGTCTGAGATCTGATTTGAGTTTCAATCTCACTCAAGGGGCTCCTGGGTGGCTCAGTTGGTTAAGTGTCCAAATCTTGGTTTCAGCTCAGGTCATGGTGTCATGGTTCGTGAGTTCAAGCCCTGCATGAGGCTCTGTGTTGACAGTGAGGAGCCCGCTTAATATTCTCTCTCTCCCTCTCTCTCAAAATAAATTAAAAGAAAAACTGTTTTAAAAATTAATAATAAATCTCACTCATGTTTTATAAATTGTGTCACTTTGGGAATGTTACTTAACCTCTCTCAGTTTTAGTTGTATCATCTTTAAAGGGATGATATTAATAATTCTAAATTCATTTTGCTTTTCCGAGGATTAAGTAATATAAAAAGAGCTGATGGGGGTAACTGGGTGGCTCAGTCGGTTGAGTGTCCAAATTCAGCTCAGATCATGATCTCACAATTCATGAGTTTGAGCCCCAGGCAGGTTCTGTGCTGACAGCTCAGAGCTCAGAGCCTGCTTTGGATTCTGTGTCTCCCTCTCTCTCTCTGCCCCTCCTGTTCTCATACTCAGTCTCTCCCTAAAAAATAAATAAATCTTTAAAAAAATTAAAAAAAACTGATGCATATGAAAGAGCTGATACATAATGAGCTTTTAGTAAATAGAAGCTCTTGTTATTGTTAAATGAATATTCTGAAGATTTAGAAGTTTCCTTGGCCAGGGTCACCTTTTTGTTCACACACAGTAGTTTTCTAGGTATTTCTGTACTTTATTCCACTGCAAATAAATGTCAATCCAAATATGTGGACAATATCACAACTAGCTCAAAGAATGAAATACAACATTTTACTCCATCGATGGCTTTTTGGATATACCTAACCTGTTTACGAGCTGAAAGTTGGTCACCCTAAGCCCACGCTCAAAAATTGCCCCCTCACAATCCTGTATGCACATTTCAAAAAATAAAACAGAAAAAAGCTCATTTGCCAGTTGCCTTGCCTAACACCAAACATGGTAGGGAAAGCAGTCCATTAGTGACTGAGTAGCTTCAAGGCTTTCTTTCAAATCCCAGTTTTTTAAAAAAAATGACTATTGCCAGGAGAAATTCCAGTTCTGAAAATGCTATGCGCTGTTGATACATTTGTCTTTTACTTTGGGAAATGTTAAGTAAGTTTTTGAAGTTCATTCTGGGTCTAACAGCCTTAGAAAATACTTACAAGATGATCTCCTCATGGTTGTTTCATTCAACATCAATTGGGCACATCTATTTTATGTGTCTGACCCTTGGATAGCTCTGGGGCTGCAGTAAGGATTGAAATGTCACTCCTGACTCATTGAGCTTACAGTCAGAATTAGGGATGGGGGAACAGCTAGAAATTAACAGGCATTACTATATGATATAGTATACTACTATCATAGTGTATATGATAGTTCTGTAATGGAGGAAATGTAAGATAATATAAGAATACATTTGCATTTGATTTCTAGAAAAATGTTGAATAATGGTTGGGCTTTAATCAACCAGTAAATGTACATTAATTGAGAACTAGTATTAGTGGCAAGGAGTGGTTTGACAGTGGGAAAGTGATATAGAAAAATATCCCCTATGATTTCTAGGGGGTCTCCTCCCTAGCCAAATCAAGTAAACAAACAATCCAAACAGAAATCGCAGTCTTTTTAAGCAAATGTGGCTTTAGGCTGAGCTCCCTAGTACCTTCACTTTCCTACCAGTTATCTTCTTTAAATTCTTTCTGTGCAATTGAACACAGCCATGATGTTGAGACTCTTCTATGAAATAAGAAAAATAATTATTATAACCCAGAGGCTCAGCCCCCAAAATCTTTTGGTTATAATTTTGCTTGCAGAGATTAGTTAAATCCCAAACATGAAATCAAATCTTTACCACCAGGGGAAATGGAGAACTCTTGCCTAGCTAAATATTCACCAACTCTAACAATAGATTTTTAAAGAAAATATGTCAAATCATATTCAGCATTAACTTGGTACTACATGTGCAAGTTGTGACACCATTTATTTGATCCAAGTTTGTTTCTTACCTCCGAGTTATCTGTAACTATCTAAGTCCATCCTTGTCAATTATTTTTTAAAAAGTACTTATAAGATGGAAGGGGCGGGGTGCTTAGTTAGCTTAGTCAGTAGAACATGCAACTCTTTTTTTTTTTGGATTTAAAATTTATTTATTTTGAGAGAGACAGAGAGCACATGAGCATGGGAGGGGCAGAGAGAGAGAATTCCAAGCAGGCTCTACACTGTCAGTGTGGAGCCCTTCACAGGGCTCAATCCCAGAAACTGTGAGATAATGACATGAGCCAAAACCAAGAGTCCATAACTTAACTCACTGAGCCACCCAGCCACCCCTAGAGCATGCAACTCTTGATTTTGGGGTTGTGAGTTTGGGCCTTATCTGTGGCTTAGAGTTTACTTTAAAAAAAAAAGATGCAGGAGGAAAAATAAATCTTAATTATGCTGCTGATCTTAACCCTGAAGTATTTTATAGATGTGTCAAGAAGCTATTCACACAACAGGAGACTTACTAATAATATTCTTATGATTCTTTCATTAATTAGAGAACAGTTTACCCTCCCACCTTGGTTCCTGTTTAAATTTTTTTGAAAACTTTTTAATGTTTATTTATTTTTGAGAAAGAGAGACAGACAGAGAGCAGGGTAGGAGCAGGGAGAGAGAGGAAGACACGGAATCCGAAGCAGGCTCCAGGCTCTGAGCTGTCAGCATAGAGCCCAATGAGGGGCTCGAACTCTCGAACCCTGACATCATAACCTGAGCCAAAGTCAGATGCTCAACCAACTGAGCCACCCACGTGCTCTACTGTTAACTTTTTGATCCCAATCAATGGGAATGGGTCTTGGCTCATTGACTAGTTGCCCTTTATCTGTTATGACAGGAAGACAAATTATACACATTTATGTAATTTGGTACATGTGACAGATATTTTAATCTCAATTTTGGACATTTAACCAATGATAAGTATTGAAATAAAGGTGAAATGGTTATGAAATTGATGTATATCTAAACACATGTATATACCCAAAGTATAATCTCCATAAACAATCTTCTTAAATCTTCTCTGGAATAAGGTAATAGTCAAGTTACAAGGAAAATTTATACAGATAATCACACACACATACGTTTGGTGAAAGGCCTAAACTGGGTATGAGAAAGTAGAAAAAATTAGGTAAGCAGTTACTCTTTATTAAGGCCTCAGTTAAGAAGCTCTCTTAAATGAGGGACAACATATGCAGTGCAATGACTTAAAATTTAACAGGAGTAAGTTTTGAAAAATATTCATTAGTAGAATGAGGCAGTGGAATATGTCAAAGCCAGAAGAATTTAATTTTATTGTCACAAAGCTCTATTTAAAAATAAAAGCTTACTTGATATCAATATATTTTTCCACCTTTGTGCAATATTTAGAGGAGGAAAATAACCCATTTTATGCCATAGACTTAATAAAAGTACCCTTAAAATACTCTCATAATTTAAAGGCAGTGTTGGTTTCAATCAAGTCAGAATAATTAGAGTATAACTGGGACATTTGGGGACACAGGTGAGTCGAAATGACTTGAAAACTGCTACATTAGAGGAGTACCAAAGAAGCAACCAATGCCAGAAGCACCTGATGCTTATGTATTGTTTCAGCATCAAGACACCCTTTGGGTTACAAGATTACACACAAATGAGATTAACCCCATGTGCCATTTAAATTTCAACCACAGTCTAAAAAGCACAAGGACTAATTTACCTAGTTGTTGCCAAAAGGAATATCAATTAAGGATTTAGGATAAAATAATGCCTGCTCCTGATTTGGATTGAAAAAAGCAAGAATTTAGTACTCAGGATGGGATTTAAATTATGTTTTCATTAGTAAATACTCATGTCCTAGTAATTTCAAACATTTTACTTGATGCTAGAGCTGCAGCTGTGATACTGCAATGCACAAACATGTTTCTGCCTTCATGGAAGTCTCATATTAGTCTTTAGTAGCACTACACACACACACACACACACACACACACACACACACACACACATGTATATATGTGTCTATAGTCTTTCCTCCTGTATGTGTGTGTGTGCAAACCTTAATCAATGCCTCAACTGTGCAGCTATATTTTATTGGGTAAGTTGGAGTAGAGAATGTGCAGTTACTAATGTTTTGTTTTGTTTTTTTAATTAGAAAGTCAATTCAACTTTTTGAAGCCAAATATTATGTAGATGACACTGCTAAAATGTAAAAGAACATGTACTCAAATCAATAAACTGAAAAAATATATTGTTTGGTTGGTTACTCATTAATATAAGTAGGAACCTCATTTGCTTCCACAAAAGGTAGCTTTTAAAATATTTGATATTAATATATATCATGAGGAAGATGTGGCTCCTGGCATAGAGGGAGTCAGACTCCTATAAGAGAAACCAGTAACAGAACATGGAAAGAGGGATAAATTTTACCTAAAGTTCAGGGAAGTCCACCCAAAGACAAAATCAGGGCTGAGATTTAAAAGGTGAGTTTAGAACACCCTGCATAAAAAATAAAACAGTGTTCTAAGCAGAGCACACATACTTATCATGGAGATCTGAAAACATATGGGTGTCATGACTGGGAAAAGACTGAGTGAAGACTGATTGAAGAGAAGAGTATAGGGAGAGAGAAGTGTTTCAGAAATGGTTTCAGGGATAGATTTAAAATAGCTAGAATGGCAAGCTGAAGAATATGGGTTATACTCAATGAAAAAGGAGGAAACATTTAAGGGTTTTGAACATAACTATTCCATGATCATAGCTGTGTTTTAGGTATGTTTAGGTATGTTTAGCTGTGTTTAGGTTTTAGCTGTGATAAGTTGGGCTGGGAAGAGAAGAAAGGGAGAATCAACTACAATAAAGAAAATTTTCCATGTTAGGGGCAATAAATGCTTCATCCTGGGTCTGAGACATAGTAAACCCTTGTGAATGAATGAAAAAAAATGTAACTAAGTGACAATGGAGATAAAGTAAAGAGTCATTACCTAAATAACACATATGTGATTTGAGAAGAAATTGATTTGGGAAAGTGAAGGAGAAATAGGAAAAAGTAATGATTCCAAGGTTTCAAGGTGAACTATGAGGGTAACTTTTGTTGCCATTAACTGAGATGTGGAACTAAGATGAGAAGGTGGTTATGGTGGATGGTGAGAGAGTGAAAGATTGACAACATCTGACAGCATATTGAGTTTGAACTGATACCTTAATAAAGATGTACTACACTAGGTATGAAATCATTATTTGAAGTCTGGAAAAGAACCCAGAGCAAGAGAGAGAGTTGGATATCATCTGATGTTAGTTGAGTTACAGAGAGCTTGAGATTACATCAGAAAGGGGTATATGGCATGAGAGTAAAAAGATGACTTTCACAAGTTGGGTTCCCAAGGAAGCAGGCTCTGAGATGGAGATTAGTCAGTGTGATGTTTATTAGGGAGTATGTTTGGGATCAATACATTGGGGAAAAGGAGAGGTCAAGATGGGATATGCTTTCCTTTTTTTTTTTTTCTTTTCAAATTTTTATTTAAATTCTAGTTAGTTAATATACACTGTAACATTGGTTTCAAGAGTAGAATTCAGTGATTCATCACTTACATACAATACACATAAAACAAATGCTCATCATAACAAGTGCCCTCCTTGGGGCACCTGGGTGGCTCAGTCGGTTGAGCATCTGACTCTGGCTCAGGTCATGATCTCTCAGTCTGTGAGTTCAAGCCTCACATCGGGCTCTGTGCTGACAGCTCAGAGCCTGTAGCCTGCTTCAGATTCTGTATCTCCCTCTCTCTCTACCCCTCCACTGCTCATGCTGTCTGTGTCTCTCTGTCAAAAATAAATAAAACATTAAAAAAAAATAACAAGTGCCCTCCTTAATGCCCATCACCCATCTAGACTATCCCCCACCAACCTCCCTCCATCAACCCTCGGTTAGTTCTCTCTCTAAAAGTCTGTGATTTGTTTCCCTCTTTTCCCCCCTCCCATATGTCCATCTGTTTTGTGTCTTAAATTCCACAAATGAGTGAAATCATATGGTATTTGTCTTTCTCTACCTGACTGATTTTGCTTAGCATAATACACTCTAGCTCTATCCATGTCATTGCAAATGGCAAGATTTCATTCTTTTTTGATGACTGAACAACATTCCTGTGTGTGTGTGTGTGTGTGTGTGTGTGTGTGTGTGTGTGTGTATCTCACATCTTTTCGGTCAATGGATGGACATTTGGGCTCTCTCTCTGTAGCTTGGCTGTTGTTGATGATGCTGCTATAAACATTTGGGTGCATGTACCCCTTTGAATATGTATTTTTGTATCCTTTGAGTAGCAAAAATCCAAAAGTAGTACAAAAGTACTACCTAGTAGTGCCATTGCTGGATTATAAGGTAGGTCTATTTTTAACTTTTTGAGGACCCTCCATACTGTTCTCCAGAGTGGCTACACAGTTTGCATTCAAGGTAAGATCAAGTTACAACAGAAACTTCAGCTAATCCTCCAGGGTTTTCCGAAGATGGTATGACCCTTTATTCTCCATCCCAAGATGGAGCAGAGGCTGGGCCTTACACCTCTGTACCAATCAGCCATTGGAAATGACTGCCTAGGGAACTAGGCATGACCCTTGGCCAGATGTCCCTCTTCAACTGAGGTAACTCCTTAAAGGTGCTAGTAGTGGGGGTCTGTCTTCTGGCAGTGCACACCCAGCAGGAGTTATAATTACTTCTTACTCTAAAGGTGTTCGTGGTGGCACATCACATATCTACCAGGATGGGTGAGCATGAAATATTGTAGGAAAGCCTGTATTGAGGGAACTGGATAGTGAAGGGTGAAAATAGAGCAAAGGTTTCTGGAAGTGTAAGATCACTGGAATACAGGTACTCTTTGAAAGCCAAGATTCAAGAAAGAAGAGAAACACAGCAGATGTAATATCTGCAGAAAATTTAACTTTAAAGAATAAGAAAAGGACATTGGATTTGGCATAAATATGATTACTTTTTTAATGTTACTGTTTACTAGGAGAGAAAATAGAATAAAATTGAGAATTGCATTTAGCCAAAAGTGATCATTGTTGAAATCAGAGAAACAAAAGGGGAAGTCAATATGCTAAGAAACAAAATAGTAGGCTGCAAAAGAACATGTTCTCGTTCTATTAAAAAATTCACCTGCCATTACTAATCTCCTACTCTGATCTGATTTCATCCAACACAAGAAGTAAAAATGCTAAAACCTAGAAAAGAAGATTAATTAAATTGGCTCAGCAATATGTTCCTTTCATATGAGAAAACCTATCTAATGAAAAGAGTTTTATTCATTCCTGTGAATTTTCTGGTAACAGTCCTCTTGAAAGATTCCAAGTTATGTTTCATTCAAGATGTTCAAGAAATGCTTTCCTAGATATCCATTTAGAGTGCTAAAATTCTCCAAGCAACTTTATGGTCTGATAAACTTCAAGCTATTTTCCAGATTAAGCCTTGGATAGAGTGTGCGCCTTTGTCTGGTTAGAAGCCCAGTTCTATGGTACTGCATAAATAAAAACCCTTATTTAAAGTCACACAGAGGTTGACAGCCTTCTTGACAGCATATTGCTAAAAACAGCATAAAAGTCTTCAGGAAAGATAAAAGACAAAGGAACATTTATTGACCAATTATTATTCTCGAGGCACTTTTTCAGATGTTTGCATACAATATGTCATTTGTCCTCACTCCAAGTCTGTGAGCTATTCCCTGCCTTATAAATAACATTTCCGTGTTTCAGTTTTCCAAATAACCTGCCCAATGTTACTCTGTAAGGATTAGAACTAGGATTTATTGAATGTCTGAATGATTATTTCATTCATTCACCAAGTATTATTAAGCATCTGTTTTTTGCATTATTGGAACTCAAATCTGATAGCAAAGCTTATATCCTAAATTTTTATTTTCTTAATTATTTTAATTTTGTTGTACTTATTTTCATGTATCATAATGGTTTAGAAACACATTTAAAAAGTCCAGCACAGCTGCCTGCAATGGTAACTCAAGTTACCTGAATGAAAATACTGAGGTAGTCACCATTGCTCCAAAGATGCAGTTGTTCATAATGCACATTAGGAGACCAAAAAACAGTGGCTGGAAGTGGTGAAGATTCATACATATTAATGTATTATATATGACTTATATATTTGTATTATATAATATATATAATATATATGACTTATATATTTGTATATATATAATGTATTATATATGTGACTTATATAATGTAAAATAATCAGTCTTTATTGAGTGATATTGATGGTTTTTTTTCTTTTTTTTAAATCCTTTTTTTTTCAGTTAAAATAATTAGAAAGAATGGGTAAATCATAGTGTGTTAGGTAAACTAACAAAAAGAAACAGAAATATTTCCCTCATTTTCCTATCTATTGGCTATAGAACTTCTGTGACAAAGAAAAAAGTGTTTTGGCACCAAATATATACATTCAACTCATTTAACTTATTGGAACATTCACGTAAGTTCTGATAAATTAATTAAACAATGTGGCCAGTAGACTAAGATGGTTTTAATACCTTAGTAGCCTATGAAAACAAACCAAAACCTAAGCCTATAAGTGCTTCAAGTTTAAAAAATCAAAACCTAAGGACAACCAGTCACAAACAGCCAACTTAGCTTTTCCAAATAATGTCACTCTTAAACCATATCAAATAAGCTTTGTTCCACCTCTTCAGTAGAAAAGTCTTACCCCTCACTCCTGAAGGTGGAGGGATCCGGACCACTTCCAGTTTGGTGATGCCTTATTCCAGTCAATTTTTGCTCAAATAAACTCTTAAAAATTTTATATTCCTCAATTTATCTTTTAACAGCTGAATGGTCTCTAATTCAATTCTCTTTTATATTTACATGCTGAGTAACAGAAGACTATTCCTATTTTAACATCTATGTAGTAAAACTATATAACTTTCTACATAATGATGCTCTATAAACATATTTTTTAGAACTAAATCTGAAGAATGAATTGCTGGAGGAAAATACGTTGTATTTTCAAAATAAGATTTTAGTATCAGTTTTTGCAGGTAGAAATGAGTTAGCAAAGTCTATTCTTAATAAGCTTTATGCAGAAATGTTTGACCTCTCTAAACTTGTCTGAGCATTTCTGTAGTACAAATAAATTTATATGTTAATACAATATCTACTTTTGGACAATAGTTGATATGGTGTGCCTTATTATTCACCAATGATCTTTTCAATAACAGTCGAACACATAGGAGTTGATGCCAGTAATTGAAAATATTCTTATGTAAAGAAAGGTAAATGTATAATTCTTCATAAACCTGAATTCTCACAAACATTTATATGGGTGTCTACTTTGGATAATATATAAGAATTAACTAATATGGATCAGTGATTTAACAAATTAATACGTTGTACTTATACTAACACTTTAATCTCCTGATTATCTGTTGTCTTCACAAATACTTAAAGTAGCTTTTTAAATGTCTTACTGCTTCATAAAAGTAAAACAGGAGTACTTGAATAGGAAATAGATTAAGGATTCATCTCTATGAATGGATTCATCCATTCTGTATTTATGATCAATATATAACTCAATATTTTCCCTAGGGGATGAGATATATTTGTAGAAATTAGGGAAAAAATTTCTTGGATCTGCCCATTTGACACAATCTGTCACCAGTTCTTACCTTAGGAAGATAAAGAACATACCTGATCAGTGAAGCTCTTTGTTTTATGTGTATACTGACAAGTAGAGGAGGTTACATCATATAGCTAAAAATTTAAATATATATAAATGCGTGTATATATATATATAATATATATAGTATATAGATATATGTGTGTGTGTGTATATATATATGTGTATATATATATGTGTATATATATATATATATATATATATATATATATATATAGTATATATTCTTTTGCCAGGCCTGGTGGTGAGCATTAAATGCATAATTACTTATAGAATACTAAATGAGGGTCCAAAAGAAGACATTATAGTATATAATAGTATATGTTTGACAATGTAGATACAGGACAATTATATTTTAAAAGGATAAAAGAATAGGGAGAACAAACGAAAAAAAGCAATAATTGCTTTTATAAATAATGTTGGTAGTAACATAATTAGAATTGTCATCTTAAGACAATAATGCAGATGATATGGAATAAAAGAAATGAGAAATTATGGGATACCCTAATTCTAAGATCCCCTGCATCCTTGAGAACTAGTGTTTCCAAGAAGAATGTGAAAGAAGAAACAGATGAAATGTAAAACAAAATAAGTAAAAGCTGTATTCTAAAATTTTATAGCAAATATTACTATGAGTACATGAGATATTTTATCTTTAATATGCACTTACATGACATATGCAATATACATATACATACATGTATATAATATATACAAAATGTATTAGCTCTGTCCACTAAAATGATTATATTAATTCCATCCACTGAAAAGCTCTAGAAACGATAATCTACCCACCTGCAGTGAGCAAACCAAATATTGTATGCCTCCCAATGGAAAAACAGAATACCCATCTATAGTCTCGCCAAAGAATCAAACCTGGAGTAGATTTGAAATAAATGTTTTGAGTTCGTCTTTGACATGCTGTGTGCTACATAAGAAGAAGAGCATAGTAACTATATGAAAATATGATACTGAAGGCTTTATAAAACTAGAATAAATATTTGAGGGTCATTTTTATGGTGTGGTACTTGAGACAATAGAAATTAATGAGATGTATGTTAAGAGAAAGAGCACAGGTCTAAGGTACGAACCATTAGAAATCAAGAATCAAACATGGAGGTGGTTGGGAGATATGTGAAATAGATAAAGGGGATTAAGAGTACAGTAATTGTGATGAGCACTGAGTAATATATAGAAATGTGGAATCATTATATTGTACACCTGAAACTAATATAATACTGTATGTTAACTATTTCAATATAAATAAATAAATAAGCATAACAGAATGTTAAAAGGAAGAATCAAAACATGGATAAATGCTAATAAAGAAGATCCATTGCAATTTCAGAGGAGTAAGAGAAGTAATAAGATCACAGGGGTCATTTACGAAGAAAGTTTAAAGAAACAAACTTCATGATGTATCAGTTTTCAGCCAAAGACCTAAATATTCAAGATGTAGTCATCAGTTCCATGGGCTTATATCTTAAAATTGCAAAAACCAAACAAAAAGTGCCAGAAACTTCATTTGCACTTTAAATTTAAATAACCACAACAATAAAACCTTTACAAATGTACATTGTGCAATTATTAATGTTCTCATTTTCCAAAGGAGAAAGCTGACACACAGAGGTATCAAGTGACGTTGGAAATCCAAGTTGAGAATGAAGCCAGTTTTTTTTTTAATTATTAGCATGAGGGTCTTTTTAGACCACCCCATTTCTGTGATTTCACACTCTGATTAAAACCTTAAACAATCTTCTTATAGGTATTTATCAATTATCAGTGTCCACTGAAGAAGAAATTGCAAATTCATAGCCTACTTCTATGTTTTGAGGACACAGAAGAGAAGCATCATAGCAAGATGGACAACAGAGGGTGCCCTCCACTTTGTGCATAAGACGCATTGACTAATCATTTCCTGAATCATTACTAAGTGATGCTTCATAAAATTCTTGGCAACTGAGTCTTTTAAACTGCAACAGATGTGAAATGGTGAGTAATATACTTCCGTATTTTTCTCCCTAAAGGCAGTTGAAATTCAAATCATCAAAGTCAAAGCAAAGACAAGCTGACTATACTTAATTAAATGTTGATGCCAATGGAAAGCCTTATACAGTATCTGGAGATATTAACAAAGAAAACTTTGCAAAATGAAATCAGCAGCTACTTGGTGTTAACGGATTTCCAAGTCAAGAGAGAGGGTCACAAGCAGTGGGCACACTTCCACGCTGATAGTTAACAACGGACTTCCAGGGAAATGTCTTTCTGAAACAGTGCCTTTGCTAATTGCTTATTTTAGATTTTTCCACTGAGCAGAATTACAGATTCCCTCTACAATTTACTAGGAAAACATTTACTTAAACCCTCCTTGACTTTTCAGTGCAATAACAATAAAAGGCATCACCTTCTGGTATTTAAGTTGAACAAAATGCTTTCAGCAAAGTCACTCTATATTTGCAATAAACTAATTTCTCACAAAGGATCAAAGTCCTCACATATGGAAAGAGTAACCAACCATTTTCAATATGCTTTGTAACAGATGCTTCCATAAGCAAAATGAAGCATAGAATCCACAGGTTTCAGATGAAGAATGTAACTGAAAATAGTGTGAACAGCTGGCAAACTTTCTGATTCCTCAAGAGGCACATGCCGAGGAGGCCGTTGCAGTGTTTCTGCCTTCCTAAGCCTCCTACCACTAACCCCACGCTCCTAACACACACACGCAAATGAAGCATTGGAATCTTTAAAAATTACTAAAATCTCTGCCCAAGACCTGATGTTCTGGGAGCTTCCTCAAGACTCCTGGGAACAGTTTTCCTTTCTAGGTGTGTAGATTTTATATTATCGATTATTTCAAAGCAAGATCATTTATACCTCTAATCCTTTTACTCTACATTCAGAGTCAAACAATGAATTTCAATTTTGTTATTTTCAGATTCTCCCAGACATATAGCTTCTATATACCAGTGATATAAGTAATTCTCCAGGAAATAGAACAGAGGTTCTCACCTTTCCATAGGATTTTCTTTTTAATATAAAAAAAACTGCAAACTGCTTATGATAATACTTATATTTTTATTATCAGGTTATTAAAGGCTTACCATGATGGCAAAACATTACAAGGGTCCAGTATCATTTTGTAATGATATATATTTTATGTATAACATTAACATCTATATACACTTGAAAAGATAATATTTATTTCATAATAATGAGATTTATACCCATAAGAATTTGCAAGTATTATAAAATATCCACCTCCTAATTTTACTTTTCCCCTTCAATTCTCAAGAGCACTAATACTATTTTCAGAGAATTCATTTTTGTCTGTTTTAATATTTTTTAAGAGTTTATTTTTTGAGAGAGAGAGTGCAAGTGGAGGAGGGGCAGAGAGAGGGAGAGAGAGAGAATTCCAAGCAGGCTCCACACTGCTAGTGGGGAACCCTATATGGAGCTCAAACTCACAAACTGCAAGATCACCACCTGATCACAACCAGAGCCAAAACCAAGAGCCAGCCACTTAACCAACTGAGTCACCCAGGCACCCCTGTCTTAAGATCTTTCATGTTTCTGAAGAAAATTCAATATAAACATAAGCATTATCATCAGAAGTAAGGCTGTTTTCTCACTCAAGTTCACTGGCTCCACCACACCGAGGCTATATTACAGACCCAGGCTGAAACAGGTCAGATAATCCTTTATGGTGTTTCAAACATGCTACTTCTCTTATCTCACTAATCGCAACTAATGATACACATCACTAATTTCCTGGACACATGCAAGGTCTCTCAACCCATTCAATCCATCTCCAAGTTATGCCTACTACTACTTTTCAGTTGAGCCTGTATTATCTCTCCTGAACAATTATTGAATTGTCTTCCTAGGTGTAGCCTGCATGCAGTCACAGATCGCATTTCATATAGTAAGTCCTTCCCCTCCTCCCTTCTTACCTCCTGCAGCATGTCTTCACTACCTGGTTGATCATTGAAGACTCAGAGCAAATGTGACTTCCACTGTGAGGTTGCCTCAGTATTGCTAAAACTGAGTATTTGCACTCATGGAATCTACACTTCAAGTGACCTACACAAATGATGTCAAAACTGTGTAATCTCTCTGATGGTAGTTTGCAAGCAACACAGGGCAGACACTGTATAATAGTTGTTACAGTCTGTTCGATACATGTCCTTCAGTGATTGCCAGAAAATGTCTCCTAGCTTTTAATAACTCTTCTCAGATTATACAAAATCAAGTTCCAGGAACATAGGTTTATCAAAATCCTTAATAAGTAAGTGGCCCCAATCTATTTTTTTCATATTTACCTCTACATTGGCCTTATACCTGCCTACCACTTTTCCAGTAATAACAAGACATTTTAGTCACATGACTTTATTTTATGTATTTCAAATGTATTTTCTTTTTACTTTCACAAAATGCTATCATTCAAGTCGATACATGCTATAATCATATAGCACAAAATGCTGTATCAAGTTGAAATATTTCCTATGACACCCTACTGATTCTTATTCAACTTCATCCCCTAATCTTTCTATTGAAGTATTCTTCATCTTTTACACAAAATTAAAATATTACTTCTTCTGTGGAAACATCTTTAATTTACCAGTTAGAATTTGTTGCTGTTGTTGCTATTGTTTTCTCCTGTGTCTCAGAATACTTCTCATATACTTCATTTAAAGCAGATAATACAGGATAGTCTTTGTCTTGATGTGGTAACAATAGGGCCTGAAATCTTAGCAGTTATCCCGGCAAAGTTTGTTTCTTTCTTTAAAAAACCTAATGTAAGTCTGGTAACTTCGCAGAGTAGCTGTTCTACATCAAATGACTTCATCAGTCACCATGCTTCTTGTGTGTCTGCCATGGCAACATGAGGCTTCCTCAATCATTTCAAGAGGGAAGAAGAAACTGGAACACTATGCAGGAACTTTGCATGCCTCTACCCAAAAGTGCTCAGTGCATGTGATCCCACCTAATGCAAATAGGTCTAAAGGAGAGAAGATGACTGGATATTAGTGAGCACTCATTTTAAGTACCAGAGAGACTTACTCACTTTATAGATATTTATGTATTTACTTGTCTTCTTTTGCTAGACTGAATTCCTTAAGGGAAAACCTTCATTTCTATACCCCAGAACTTCAGCCAACACCATGCTTTGAGTATGACATCAGTTATTGTAAGACAGAACTGAAATAAATCACAAGGGAAATAAGGTTGTGCTTATCTCTGAGGAGAAGAAACAAAAATTCTGTTCTTACATCCTCAAATATTCACACAATAGATTCTCCCTTTCCTATCAAAGGGGTTAACCATGAATATTACCTTCCATTCCATTTTGAGCATTAAACGCATTTTTAACAATAGCAGAAGTTGCCACATGAAATATGTGTTTTTACTTTCTAAAAATGTAGGTTCTGCAGAATGTATAACGCATGAGAGGGTCAGGATATGAACTGTCTAACTCCGAAAGAAAGAGAGCTTCAGAGAAGTCACCCAAAATCTACTACATGTCCAGCTTGCTTGAGAAGTTTAACCTTATTTTTTTTAAATAGTAATTATATAAACATGTCAGGGATACAATGTGTCCAAGTAAAGAGTCCAACTTACCCAAATTAAATGCCAAGGTATTTTTATGTCTATCCATTAAATCTACCTTTGTAACACATATTAAAATATCAAAATGCTTATTAAAAAGTGAAAGGGTCGCCTGGGTGGCTCAGTCAGTTAAGCATCCGACTTCAGCTCAGGTCACCATCTCGCAGTTCATGGGTTCCAGCCCCACATCAAGCTCTATGCAGACAGCTCAGTGCCTGGAGCCTGTTTCAGATTCTGTGTCTCCCTCTCTCTCTGCCCCTCCTCTGCTCACACTCTATCTCTCTCTGTCTCTCAAAAATAAATAACATGTAAAAAGTTTTTTAAAAGTGATAAACATTGTTTCAATTTTGCTAAAAAGATAACAACAATATAGTATAGGGAAAAGTGCCCTGAATTAAAAAGTAGGTGACTTGATTGTTTAATCTAAACTCAGTCACAGTAGCTTGTTTATAAAATAACTAGGTGGTATTTAAGGTCACTTATTAACGACCAATCTGTAACAGCAGTAACTATCATTTATTGAGCCTTTATTATACTACTATTAACATCTAATTTTTAATATAAGAATTTGTATAGGTACCAGCTGTTTCCATAGGTTCTTTACATATTTCATTTATTCCTTACACAAACCCTTTGAGGTAGGTACTATTATCTCCATTTCACAAATGACAGAGAGAGTTTAAGCAGTTTATTCAAGGTTACATGGCTACCACTAGTTTAAACTCCATCTGACTCCAATTTCTGTACTCTTGACCTAGGCCATATTATCTCATTTAATATAAAACATTATGGTGGTTTCAACTGCAAGTACTCAACCAGGCAACTAAAACTGATTTAAACAATATATGTATGTACGATCTCATATAAAAGAAATTTTCCAGGTTGGTGATGTCATCAAAGGTTCAGACTGTCCATCTTTCTGCTCTGTTATACTCTGTGGGTCAGCTATCCCTCCCCTCATGGTCAGATGACCTAAGCAATTGCAGACATCACGCTTGGGAATGACCATACCAAGCAAACAAGACCAGTATTTTTGTCCATGAGTATATTTTGGAGGGGAGATGACCTTTCCCAGAAGATATTCTGGTATTTCCCTAAGTCCAAGTGACCAGGACTAGTCTGACTAAAGGAGGCCGAGAACATGATCTGATATTTGGAGACTGTAGAGGGAAAGACAGACTCTGATAGAAAATGTGTGTGTAGGGGTGCCTTGGTGGTTCAATCGGTTGAGTGACCAACTCCTGATTTCTTCTCAGGGTCATAAGATAGAGCCCTGCCTCACACTCCATGTGTATAAAAAAGAAAGGCGGCATGTGCTGTGTGGAGGGAAGCAAGCTGGAGAGGACAATAGGGTAGCTATGGATAGGCAATCAGCAGCAAGTAGTACCATAAGAAAATATTACTACCCTTATTTTATAGGTGAGAAAGCATACTTAAAGAAGTTAAAAACTTGCACAATGTTACTTGGGGTGGTTTTTTGTTTTGTTTTTTAATGTTTATTTTTAAGAGAGAGAGAGAGAGAGAGAGAGAGAGAGAGCGCAGAGGAGGGGTGGAGAGAAAGGGAGACACAGAATCTGAAGCAGGTTCCAGGCACTCAGCTGTCAGCACAGAGCCCTACATGGGGATCGAACTCATGGACCACAAGATTATGACCTGAGCCAAAATCAGATGCTTAACTGACTGAGCCACCCAAGCCCACCCATCCTTATAATTTTAAAAGGAAAAATTGCATAAATATGAAATGGCATAGGTAGTTGAAATAAGTATTTTTATTTTCTTAAAATGCAATCACATTAAAAAGTCATGTCATAAGCTTATCATCCTAACTTAGAATTTAAGTGCTTTTCCTTCCAGACTTTTTTTCAAAAATATTGTTGCATAATTGGAATCACAATTTATATTAATATTTGGTATTCTTATTTTTTACTTAACATTACAACAGAAATATGCTTGCCACGTGCACTTCAAAATCATCATTTAAATATGTGATATTTCATCAATTAGATGCATTGCCCTTAATTACTCCCTAGTGTTGAATACTCGGTGTTTTCCTTTGTTTTGCTATTTATAGGCAATGGGTGATAGCCATCTCTGGGCATATTTTGAATTATTTTCTTAGATCAGATTTTCTGGAGTAGAATGACTTAAGACCAAGAATATGAAGGTTTATTGTTTTTTTGTTTTGTTTTGTTTTGTTTTGTTTTGTTCTGTTAATTTGTTTTTGTTTCAGGGTCTTCATGGCTCTGCCAACTTACTTTTGGAAAGGATGGGTCAGTTTACACTGTGATTAGTAATGTATGGGAGCACTAATTTTCCTCTGCTTTCACCCTTAGTGGGAAATATATTAAGTTGATACATTAAAATGAACCTTCATTTTGCAATGGGAGAAAAAAAACAAAACATAGCACTCTGCTAGCAGCTCAGGGAAGACAAAATAAACACAAATATAAATAAAACAGTTGTGCATAGAGGAACTAGGTGGTGAAGGAAATGTGTCCTGATCATTATGGAAGCTTAGGAAGGGGAACAGCATTTGAAATACCTCTTTAAAGAGTGAGGAGAAGAAAGATGTGTGAAGAGGGAATGGAAATTATGGGCATGATCAAGAACACAGAGGGTTGAAATGGCAGGGCATGTGGTGAGATAATGCAGTTTGCATTTATAGGAGAATCAAGTGGGAGTCAGAGAATGGAAGAGAGAATCCTGGTAAAGTAAGAATCATAAGATTTGGACAACGTTATATGACATAATAAAAAACTTAGGTCTAATCCTACAGGTTATGGGAAACCACTGTGTGGTTTTAAGGAAGGGGTAGATGCAATACAAACTTTTTTAAAACCAGTGTTTTTCAATGTGCAGTCTAGAACAGTGGCATCAGCATCACCTGGGAACACAGAAATGCAAGTTCTCAGGTCCCACAGGACACTTACTTGGTAACAACTCCATGAATGAGACCTAGCAATCTATATTTTAATCAGCACTCCAAGTGAGTCTGATGTCCAATACACAATAAAGTTTGGGAACCACTACCTTTTTTTTTTAATATATGAAATTTATTGTCAAATTGGTTTCCATACAACACCCAGTGCTCATCCCAAAAGGTGCCCTCCTCAATACCCATCACCCACCCTCTCTTCCCTCCCACCCCCCATCAACCCTCAGTTTGTTCTCAGTTTTTAACAGTCTCTTATGCTTTGGCTCTCTCCCATTCTAACCTCTTTTTTTTTTTGTTTTCCTTCCCCTCCCCCATGGGTTCCTGTTAAGTTTCTCAGGATCCACATAAGAGTGAAACCATATGGTATCTGTCTTCCTCTGTATGGCTTATTTCACTTAGCATCACACTCTCCAGTTCCATCCACGTTGCTACAAAAGGCCATATTTCATTTTTTCTCATTGCCACGTAGTATTCCATTGTGTATATAAACCACAATTTCTTTATCCATTCATCAGTTGATGGACATTTAGGCTCTTTCCATAATTTGGCTATTGTTGAGAGTGCTGCTATAAACATTGGGGTCCAAGTGCCCCTATGCATCAGTACTCCTGTATCCCTTGGATAAATTCCTAGCAGTGCTATTGCTGGGTCATAGGGTAGGTCTATTTTTAATTTTCTGAGGAACCTCCACACTGCTTTCCAGAGCGGCTGCACCAATTTGCATTCCCACCAACAGTGCAAGAGGTGGGAACCACTACCTTAAACTGACATTCTGGCAACTGGGCAGAAGGTGGTTTTGGTGGAGTAAGGTTGGATGCAGGAAGGCCACTCAGGAAGCTGCTGCAAAGGTCAACCAGAAAAATAATATGTCCTGAACTTATCCGTGAGATTGAAACCATTCAGGTTTAAATTATTTTATGTAGGAAAAAGTACACAGACTGAGAAATTTTGACTGAGGACAGAATCCTGGGATATACAAATTCTAAAGGGGCAGGCTGAAGAAGTGCCCTTTAAGAAAAGATACAGTCAGGAAGGTATGAAAAGGAAGAGGAGGGTAAGTGCCATGGAAACCAAAGGAGTAGAGAGCTTTAAGAGAGTCAGATGGATAATAGTATCCCCAAAATATAAAGACTCAAAAACACGTACTGGGTTTTACAATTAGGGCACCGTTTTTAACCATAGAGAAAGCAGTATAGTGCAGTCCTAAAGATGGAATCAGACTTAAGGAAGATAAAGAGGAAATGAGATTTGAAAGAATGCAAGAAATTTGTGGAATAGTACTACTTTGGAGAATGCTGGATGTAAAAAACAGCATTTGGATCCTGAGGTTGGTAAACATTTTCTGAAAAGACCACATAGTAAAATTTTCAGCTTATGGGCACACGGTCTCTATGGCAGATATGTAACTATACCATTGTAGGGCAAAAAGCAGCCATAGGCAGTATATAAATGCATGTCAATGGCTCTTCCCAACAAAACTTTATGAAAACAGGCAGTCTGCTAGTGAACTATAATTTGCCAATTCCTGGGTTAGACAATTTCTGAATTTTTTTCTTTTATTTGTGTTTGTTATTTTTTAATGTTTATTTTTGAGAGAGAGAGAGAGAGAGAGAGAGAGAGAGAGAGAGAGAGAGATTGAGAGAGCCCACACATGAGCTGAGGAGGTACAGAGAGAGGGAGACAGAGGATTAGAAGCAGGCTCCACACTGACATCAGAAAGCCCAATGTGGGGTTCGAACTCACGAACTGTGAGATTGAGATCATGACCTGAGCTGAAATCAAGAGTCAGACCCTTAACTGACTGAGCTACCCAGGCACCCTACATTTGTTATTTTTAAGATAGGAAAAGTAATGCACATATTTATAGGGTGAAAGGAAAGAATATATAGAAATGAAGATATTGGAGGATACATTTACTCTTTTATTTAACTATATTTACTGAACTCCTCCTATGTTCCAAGCATTATTCTAGGCACTGAGAATGAATAAGAGTGAATCTTTTTTCTTAAGGAAGTAAAAAAAAAGAAGTCTACAAATAACACATAATAAGGAATACTAGGTGATAATAATTGCTATGAAAAACAATAAAATGGATGGAGAGTGCCAGTTGGGTTATTCTAGGTTTACAAAAGGAAAATCTCCTCTGAGGCATTTATATTTAAGCCTTGACATGAATGGCTAGAGAATGAAGTAGAAAGGGGTAGTAATTAGCAAAGCAAATATCGAACAAGGCAGAAGAATAGGGACCGAAGGGATGAACAGGGTTTCAATGGAGAAGACCTTCTCATCCTATCAGACTAAGAATAAGGTCAAAGATGGAAACAGCAAGAGGTTGAAGGTTCATCACGAGATTTTATGATGAATGAAGAGACAAAGTTATCCAACTAGACTGGTTAGGATGGAGTCAAATAAAAGATTCAAGTTGATTAGTGAATAATTAGGTGGTAAGGAAAAGGAAATTCACTGGAGTCAAATAAAGAATGGATTGTGGCAGTGAAAGCCCATCCATATTGGCTGCATCTATGCAAAATGTCTGCCTGTGGTAATGCTGCCAACACTTTCAGGAAGAGAGATTTATGGTATGTTCTGTAGAGCATGTGGTATACTTCAGACACACTTAGTCCTGCCCAAAGAACTACATCCATGTTGTATTTGAAGAGTTGGTAGTATAGCCTACAGATTTCCCAGAGAGGTGAGCTCACTCAAGAAAGTATCTTTCGGGGCGCCTGGGTGGCGCAGTCGGTTAAGCGTCCGACTTCAGCCAGGTCACGATCTCACGGTCCGTGAGTTCGAGCCCCGCGTCGGGCTCTGGGCTGATGGCTCGGAGCCTGGAGCCTGTTTCCGATTCTGTGTCTTCCTCTCTCTCCGCCCCTCCCCCGTTCATGCTTTGTCTCCTTCTGTCCCAAAAATAAATAAACGTTGAAAAAAAAAAACATTTAAAAAAAAAAAAGTATCTTTCAAGAAATACATTCAAAGACTAAGAATTGTGGAAGTAATTTACATCACCTAGCTTGGTCATTCATAATTATTAAAAGACAATGAAATTGAGGCCTTGTAGAATATGAAAAAAAAAAAAAAAACAAACTCGAGGTGCCTGGGTGTCTCAGTCGACTCTTGGTTTAGGCTCAGATCATGATCACAGTTTGTGAGTTTGAGCCCCACATCAGGCTCTCTGCTGACAGTGCAGAGCTTGCTTGGGATTCTCTACCTTTCCCTCTCTCTCTGCCCCTCCCATGCTTGCTCGCTCTCTCTCTCTCTCTCTCTCTCTCCCTCAAAATAAATAAACTTAAAAAAAAAAAAAAAACTAAAAGCTGCTGTGGTTCACTACAGCCTGTGTGCCACAGGGCAGAGAGATAACATGTGTCATAAAAAGGGCATCCTAAAAAACTCACAAAATCTAAGAAAGAGGAAAATCAGAATACATACAGAATCTGGCAAATAGGATAAAGCAGGAAAGCAGGCTTTAGCCAATGTGATTGAAAGCAGAGTTTCATACTTGAAACTCTAGGGGCTATTTGGGTAGAAAGAAGACATAGAAACTCTGATACCTGGAACCTAATTTTTTAGCTAATTGGACCTTGAGAGTTGACCCTGAGTTGTAACATTCTAGAATTTTTAGTTCCTAGAGACTCAGGGATAAGATTTTACTTTCCAAGTGTTAGCTTGCAAAGAGTTGAAAAGAAAATACTAGAATTGAATTTTGAGGAAATGTTAAAACAAAACTTTGGGCATACCATCAAAATAAGCCAACAATTTCATCAGTTAAAGGAGAGAAGGAGAATTCAAACACTGAGCCAAAGATAAAAAAGATACAAAGCAAAGGTTTTGAGTGGAGGCCGGTAAAATGCAAAAGTTACTTTCTGTTCCAGTGAGAGTAGAGCAACTGTGGATTTTTCTGGAATGTCTGAAGTCTTGATGTAACCAGGAAGATAGCCCTGACTGTCCATGAGTGGATCCAGAAGGCATCCCAACCCCTCAAACATGCTAGGGTCATGCTCAAGGAATATTTCCACTCCTGGCCATAGAGAAGCCAGAATTTATTTTTAAACCCAAATGCCACATTGAATAAGAGCTGTCCCAAAACTGTTTTCACAGTTCCTACTGTGTGTAGGATTAGGGCTGATGATCCTGCTATGAAAAATGGAATTGAGACCAGGACAAGGCAGTGAATGTCAATCAATCACAATGATCACATATTCAGACAGAATTAATGATCTCTTTTTTTTTATTTTTTTTAATGTTTATTTACTTTTGAGAGAGAGAGAGAGAGAGAGGTGTGAGAGGGAGAGGGGCAGAGATACAGGGAGACACAGAATCCCAAGCAGGCTCCAGCCTCCAAGCTGTCAGCCCAGAGCCCGATGAGAGACTCAAACCCACAGGCTATGATATCATGACCTGAACTGAAGTCAGATCCTTAACCGACAAAGCCACCCAGGCACCCCTGATCTTTTTTTAAATAAGAGTCAGAACTTTCTGTTTTGTTTTGTTTTGTTTTAGAGAGAGAGAGAGAGAGAGAGAGAGAGAGAGAACATGAACATGAGTGGGGGGAGGAAGAGAGGGAGAGTGAGAGAGAGAGAGAGAGAGAGAGAGGGAGAGTCTTAAGCAGGCTCCACACCTAGCTTGGAAGTTGATGATGGGGCTTGATATCAGGACCATAAGATGATGACTTAATCCAAAATCTAGAGTTGGATGCTTAATTGACTTAGCCGCCCAGGTACCCACAGAATTAATGATCGATTTCCTGCCTATTCTAGAATATAGATGATATATAATTTTTTTATGTGTCAAAAGGACACAATAAAAAACTCTATGTAGTGCTATAGTGTTGGTGCAATAAATAAGTATTTCCAAAATGTGTTCATTAGAATATTGGTACCATAAAATATTAATGGATATAATGAACAAAAAGGATTCTGTGATCAAAACCCATGGGAACCACTGGGTTCAATAAAATTAAACACTTCCTTTATTGCAGAAATTTTCAGAGCCATTGATATGCTAATGTTACCATGGCTATTCAAAGGAGGGGCACAGAATACAGTACTTAATCACTATTATTTGACCATGGGATACAATTTAATAGTGTGGTTAATATATTTAATTTTCCATAGAACATACTTGATAAAATCATTAACGTTTAAGGGAAATAGAAGATATTCAACATGTATTATAATATCACCTTCTTTTCTATAGCATCAGTGTATTGCTCACTCAAGACAAAAAAAAAATCCTAGAAAAAATTGTGCACATAAAAGCCTTACTCATAACAACCCTACCTAAAAGTCCATCAACAAGAGAATGATAGTCTTAACATAGTCACACACAGAAACTCTTCAACAATGAAGCCAAAATAAATAATACCTCACACAGCAACACAGGTGAATCTTAGAAACACAACATTTAGTCCAAAAAGTCACGTTTCAGAAAACTACATATAGTATAAAAAAACCATTTTTATAAGATTTGAATATTGGCAAAATTAAATATTCTAGGTTAGGATACATAATTACATGATGAAACTATTTTTAAGAAATAAGGGGATGGTAAACACAAAATTTAGGGTGGCCAGGGAAGGCAAGGACACTGAAAGAAAAAAGGAACCCACAGAGGCACCTGGGTGGCTCAGTCAGTTAAGTGTCTCACTCTGGACTTCAGCTCAGGTCATGGTCTTAGGATTGTTAGATCAAGCACTGCTTCAGACTTTGCATTGACAGCACAGCCTGCTTGGGATTCTTTCTCTCGGTCCCTCCCCTGATTGTGTGTTCTCTCTCTCTCTCTCTCTCTCTCTCTCTCTCTCTCTCTCACCTTCTCCCTCTCTCTCCCTCCCTCTCAAAATAAATAAGCATTAAAAAAAATGGAACACACAGACAGATAAAACAGTAATGATAAGTCCTAGTTATTGCTGGGGAATTATTCATGGGTATTCATTTTGTTTTTATTTTTCATAATACACATATGTGTTGTGGTTTTCTTTTGCAGTTCTCAAATATTATATGCTAAAATGTAATTTTAAAAAACACATAATAAGCACTCAATAAATATTTGCCTAGTGAACAAAATTACTAAGATAATTGGTGTACCAAACCTATAGAGCAGCCCACTAAGACTTTTAGGTGGTTACCAATGGCCAATGTCCAGAGAGTTGTTAAGATAACAGAAGCCCTTGCAGAGCCTGAAGGGTGGTAGGACCTAATACTGAGACACTAAATTTTCTGCCATCCCCTCAAAATGGAGGACTCAGACACAGACCTGGAATATTTAAATAAAATTAAGAAAAGTGGTATTTCACACACATTGGCCAATATTCATACTTAACACAGTTTTACTTTTGAAAATAGTCAACTACTGTAGAGCAAATCTAATACCCAGTGATATAAGGTATTGTATTTGACAACAGAATCCTAACATTGGAATGCTTTCTGGATGTCACCTTCTGCATCATCATGATGCATTACAATAATATAAATTACTGTTTGGCTCATGGAACCTCCTTCTTGTAAGATGGTAAAGCGTTCAGCCACAAAATGCTGGGTGATGCCGAGACTCCAGCTGTTTATTCAAAGGACCAAAAACCACAACAGAACTAAATCACAAAGTAAGGAAGGCTTTGTTGCTATTGCAAGCATCAAAACTTCCAAAAATGTCTTTTTTTTTTAATTAAGATATAATTGACATATAACATTATATTAGTTTCCGGTGTAGAACATGTTTCAATTTACATATATATTGCAAAATAATCTCCACAGTAAACCTAGTTAACATTCCTGACCACATTTATTTACAGTTTTTTTCCTTTGAAAAGAACTTTTAAGATCTACTTTCTTAGTGACTTTCAACATGAATAGATATTGAGGGTATTAGACTAAGTGAAGTAAGTCAGTCAGAGAAAGATAAATATGATCTTACTTATTGTGGAATCTTAAAAAGAAGTGTTTATTATCCATTAAATAGGGACCCTCAGTATCCAGCCTCCCTACTGTAGTGGTTTTTAAAAGGTGTTTCCCTAGACCAGTAGCATCAGTGTCACCTAGGAAATTTTCAGAAATGTAAATTCTTAGGCTTCACTCCACACCTACTGAATCAGAAAATATAAAGGTAGAGCCCACCAAGCTGTTTTATCAAGCCCTTCAGATAATTCTCACACTCATAAGGTTTGAGTTCCACTGCCCCAGAATAATAGAGAAATCCTCCTAAAGAACATTTTATTGGTTAAAAGATTATTTTTAGCTGGGGCACTTCAGTGGTTCATGTATGTTTTTGTCCTTTTTAAAAACCTGAACTTACTTAATAAAGAGTTTGCTAGCATAAGAGACTGTTAAAAACTGAGAACAAACTGAGGGTTGATGGGGGGTGGGAGGGAGGGGAGGGTGGGTGATGGGTATTGAGGAGGGCACCTTTTGGGATGAGCACTGGGTGTTGTATGGAAACCAATTTGTCAATAAATTTCATATAAAAAAAATAAAAAATAAAGAGTTTGTTCAGGGTGGCTTTCATCACAACAATGACTCAGAGTTTTACCTCTCCTTACCTATTTTGCTAACCAAACATATGTGAGCTTCTCAGGGACGGCTGAGGAGTATTCTGCAGGGAAGGGTAAAGTAGAATTTTGAAACAAATTGAACAATCAAGTGTTTGCATGACTTGCCCCAAACTCTCAGAGATCTCCTGGGTAGAGGGGAAAAGATCTTGTTGCTATGTTTCCTCCCAAAGGTTAATGAGAGTGTGGAATTTTCTTTTAATTGTCCATGTTCAGGGTAGACGATCCATGAGAGGACTGGAGTAGTTTAGGAATGAAGACAAGCTCCAGCACAACATGGTGCATCTTCCTCTCACAAACATTAAAGATTGTCGAAAGCAAAAACAGACATTTGGGTTTTTTCCACGTGTAAAAGATATCTCCCTTTTCCTCAGGAGCCCTGGTTTTGCATAATAATGTATATAGAAACTTAGGAATTCCATGGGGAAAGGATACAAACAGTTTACAATAGAGGGAGAATGTGGATAAAAATTCTTGCAAAGAAAAGTTGATTTTAATGCGTCTATAAACAAGGACTCTTGGAAAACTTGTAAAACTATTTTAAGAAGTTCTCAGAATTTCCAAAGAGCTCAGAAGTTCTAAAGCAAAGATATGGGAAAGAACATGGGATTTGTAACTATCTGTGAGGTAGCAAGAAGGAAGTAGAGAATAGTGGGCAAAATGTAAACAAGTGATTTGACAATTAATTATGTATTAATCTGAGACATTTTCATAGGTTTAAATTTGTTGTTTTTGACTATATTATTGTTCAATATCAGTGTGTGCTTCTGCTTTTTTTTCCTAATAAACTAATAGGCAGAGACGACCATGTCATAGAAATGGTCTTAACTTTCCATCACAAGACACCCAGAGGAAGGTTATAGTCAAGTGAATCTTTTGCAAATCTAATTATACTGTTCCATAGCTAAAATGCTGTAACTGCCATCTTCAACAACTTGAGGACATCATTCTTACCGCAGTCTGTTTGAATAAACCCTCTGGAGCTAAACAGCTCTCTGGTCCCAGATTATTTAGAATGCCATAAAACTGTAGGACATTAGAACTAGAAGCTTAAAATCCATCTTATGTCAGATCCCTTTTGTTGATGAAGAAATTGACACTTCTAAAGTCACATAGTTACCTGAAAGAGCTGGAATTGAAGAACAGATTTTGTGACTCATGTCCAGTAAAAACAAAGCCTCTCCCTCTCTCCTCCACCATGGCTTTTACTACTCTCCACATTTCTCACTATGTTCTGAACACAGTATAGTGGCTAGATTCCCTAGAGAACCAGCAGAGGCTCTATATCCCTTTATGACCTAGTTTCAGAAGCCATAAAGCACCACTTCCACCATAATCATCAAGATTCAAGAGAAGAGAAAACAGGGCCAATCTCCTAAAAGAAATGTCATAGTCACATTGAAGAAAGAAGATAAGGGATAGGTGTATTGTGATCATCTTCAGAAAACACAATCTGCCACAGATTGAACACATACATCTAATTTTGTTCCCTCCAAAAATTTCACTCAAACAATAATAAATTGACTCCCACCCAAGGCATAAACCCACCAGCACAGGGAGAATGAAAAAAAAAAAAGAAGCAACAGCAACAAAATTTTAGAAGCTGGAAAGCAGATGTTCAACTGGCAAAAGACTTAAGAGAACCCAGAAAACTGAATCTTAAATTAGCGAAGGGGAAAAGCTTAAAACTCATCACATTTCTAACCCAGAATTCCCCAAGGGCTAAGGATATTGTAGCGTCAGATACCATTATAAGTGAGTAGGAGGAAAGAGCTAAAATAAGGAGGATTTTAAATAGGAGTCAAATCTCTAGATTCCCCTTCCCAGGTTTGGGGAGCCAAATGACGGCACCTTCCAAATGCTCTGCCCAACAGTGGAGGCATGTTTTCTTCTAGGAAGGAAACAGGGAGGACGTTAAATACTCAGTGTTGAAGACAAAGGTAACATGACAAAAAGAGGGGCGTCAAGTACAAGCACTGATGACTGAGACCTCCAGCTCTCCTTTCCTAGTGAGTTTCCTGGTAACTAGCAGTTAGGCCCTCACCCACTAGTCAGAGTACTGGAAACACTTTCTCTAGGATTCTGATTCCTTCAGAATAACATGTCTAAAGGGCATGAAACAAAACGCTCAGCTACATCACCCTACTGTGATGTTCACCGATGACAAGATCCACTCATGTCTCAGGACTTCCAATAAACTCTTTTGGTCTCCTGGAATTACCATATATTTGAGGAAAGCCTACAACATGAAAAGTAAGAAAAAATAGAAGAAGCAACTTGAAAGAAACAGACTGTGCAAAGAGGTGAGCGCTTTAAAGACAAATGTATTATTAATGTCCAGAGAGATGTAAAAGGAGATATTGCAACTGTGGGAAAAAAACAACAGGATGTTATAATAAAAGAAACATCCTGAGAACTAAAAGAGCTCTAGCATATTCAAAATATGATAGAACATAGGTTAAACAATCTCTATGACCAAAAAAAAGTAGAACAAAGTGCTAAGTAGATGGTAAGAATTTCCAGATCATTTGACTTGGAAGGAGGTGATGCATTTGAAGTGGTAAATTGAAAAACATAGGTCTAATAATGTTATATCAAATTAAAACCTAACAAGTAATAGAAATAAAAAGAAATTATCAAAGGCAAGAATACAAAGAAAACATTGACTTCATATGGCAGAACAGAAACAAGAATAGCAAGAAATAAATTTATTTCAAGAAAACAAAAATAACAAAAAAAAAAAAAAGAAAATCAGTCCAGAAGGTATATTCCCAAAAGAAAAAGGAGGGGGAAAGGAGGAAGAGAAGGAGGAGAAGAAAGAAGAAAGAGAAAAAAAAAGAAGCGGGAGATGAAGGAGGAAGAAGGGGAGGAGGAGGAGAAGAAGAAAGAAAAAAGAAGAAGGAGAAGGGGAGGAAGAAGGAGAAGAATGGGAAGAAGCAGAAGGGAAAGGAGAAGGGGAAGGAGAAGGAGAAAAAAGAGGAGAAGAAAAACAGGGGAGGAGGAAGGGTCGGAGGGGAGAGGAGGAGAAGGAGAAGGAAAAGAAGAAGAAGTAGAAAGAGAAAGAAAATGTGTTCCAGAATTGGGAAACTGGAAAAAAAGAAGAAAAGTAAAATAAATTTTTAAAAAATTCGAAAACCCAAAGAACATTAAGTCTCCAGGTTGAAACACCCATTACATGCCTAACGTAACAGATGCAAACAGACCTGTGTCATACCATATCTTTGTCATAATTCAGAATACTGAGGACAAAAAAAAAATACAAGAAGCTTCTAGAGGGGTGAGAGTGAGAGAGAGAGAAAAGACTTCACCTAAAAAAAAGGATTAAAGTGGCTTCAAATTTTTGTCAGCAGCAACTTTGGAAACTGGGAACATTGAAAGCCAAAAGAGAAGTACCTTCCGATTTCTGATGGAAAGTTGGTAGAGAATTCTATATCAAGATCAACTATCAGTGAAATAGAATGAAAGTAATGACACTTTCACACAACACAAAGCCTCATAAGTTTCCCCGCCACACACATCCTTTCTTGGAGCTCCTAGGTGGCTATGCTTTACAAAAGGAGAGGAGAGAACCGAGGGGAAGGGAGGGGAGGGGAGCAGGAAAGAAAGAAAGGCATAAATAATAGGAAAGAGCACAGGGAAGAAAAATTTAAACTTGTGCCTGAAAGGAAAAGTAATACAGTTTACTAAATGGAGCAGCTGGGATAAGTGTTTACATAATCAAAATAACATAAACAATGATTATTGATCTATATAACTTTTCTAGAGGTATAGGGAGCAGTGATGTGAACAAAAACATTTTAGTAGTGGGAAGTCAATAGATTCTAACCTGACACTGAAAAATCAAGATGTAGCATTATAAAGTACATTACTAGCAACAGGGAGAGAAGTCCCAAACATCAGCTAAAAGTGGTTTCCTCAGGGAGCGTGGTAAGGAGTGCTGTTTTTCTTGCAACCCTTATACAACTTTTTGACTTTTTAGTATATGTACATGTATAAATTTGATAAAAATAAAAAAGAATATGGGGCTAAAATGAGAGAAAGCAACATTCAGCCAGGAAGGAGCACACCAGCTTATTCAGAAATTTAAGAGTTAAAGCATATTTCCAAAGTGGTTTAGCTATGCCAGCAAGGAACTATAAACTATCAGAACTTTGCTTCCTGAGTTCTCTATTATCTGGATCTGTGTTACTCTGGCAAGAATCTTCTCTTTAAAAATCAAAGGCACTATTTATATTTTCAACTGTTTTCAAGTTAGTTTCATTATTGCTTCTTATTAATTCTTTCTCATATTATATCAAAGAGACATTTATTGGCAAGCTGCATCCAAGGAAACCATGAACTTAAAAGTAATCATGTACAATTGATTATACAAGCATATGTCTTCTAACAAGGATGGATCTTCCTATCTAATCATGTAGTTATTCACAAAGTTTCTAAATTATCCTATAGAGATGATAATAATGCACTTGAAAATAACACTTCTTGGCCATTTCTTTGAGGCCAAATGTTTCCTTCAGTCTCCCCATCACTGTAAGACTAATTTCAAATGCACTTTTCTGAAAGGCCATAAAAATTCTGTTTGGAATAATTTTGTTTGTAAAAATGTTAAGGATATTCGGTGTCCATCAAATTTTAGAAATAATTGTTTTCCCAAATAACAATAATCTAAATGTTAAATTCTGGAGTTGTATATTTTGCATTTCTGTTTCACCCAAAATAAAATTTCTCCTACTAAACCATCTGTAGGCAGTTTCCAAATTAGCATTCTGGTTAGGTTCACCTCCGTATATTCCATTTCTCTCAAAAACCCTGTCAGTAACTGTTCATTTCATGCCTATGAGCATAGCCTTCTGACTGCCTACAGCCTGACTGATCTGTTCATTTTGACCATCTTATCAAAGGTGCAGAAATGATAATGAATGCAACTCAAATGAAAAAAAACTGTTTTTCCCCATCTGATTTGCCTACAGAGATTAAACACCCTCTGTGTCAAACGAATGTCATCCTCATTTTCCAAAAGCAATTTTAATACATTCACCATCGTGAATATTATGGGTTTCTGAATAGCACAGAATCTGGAAACCTGCTTTAGGTTGATATATCATAAAAATGGGCATCAATTCATTCCCTCCTAAATCTAATCCTCTATTGTTGCTGAGATTTTCAACTTTCTTTGCTTTTCGCATGGCAGATTTAAGTGAAAGATAATGCAAAGCCACATAAAATATTTCACCACATTAAACTTAACTCCCTAAGCATACCAGGAACTCTTGAATTTCCTAGAACTAAAAACCATTACCTTACACTTCTTGTGATTTATTTTGAGATTATATTTTGTGCAGTCCTCAAAGAAAGCATTGAGTTGCTTCTGAAGGCCAGTTGGGGTTTGAGAGATTAATGAATACTGAATCCTCAGTCTTAAAAAAAGAACAGCCACACAGATGTTAAAAACATTTTGGGCATGAAAACTATGCCAAAAGTCTCAGTGATATCATATAAATAGATGCTAAATAGTGAAAGGCTATCATCCCAGCATCCTCTCTTCTGAAGGATTTGATTATAATCCAGCATGCATCCTTCAACCTGTAAATTATTAACTATAGCTAAAAGGAGATTTAGGAAATTTCATAGTGACTCATAGTCCTCCTTATATTTGATATTTGCATAAATAAACCCTTAGAGACTTAAATGTCATCTTGTTCATGTGAAACAGGAGGTTGAATTTTGATCTAAATCACCCTATTCTAAGTCTGTACTGGGCCAAAATCTGGTTAGTGTGAGGCAAGTGAGAGAAAACAGTAACTGCATGAGTAAACAGGTTTAGAAGGAGACTTTGGCAAGTTAGATCTAAAAATGGATGAGAAAAAAATAGGAACAGGAAATGAGAGGAAAATAGAAAGAACATTGCAAGTTATGGTATAACTCAGAAGGTCTAGAAATACTCATTGCCTATCTCTGTCCACTTCTTTCCCAGTGACATGTCTCTGTTTAAAGATCGCTGATGTTGCGCTGACTCTAGTATATAGATTACACACTAAAGTAAAAAAAAAAAAAAGTATGTTTGAAAAACAACCCAAGTCGTTAATTGGTCACGTACATCAATATGTGTGTGTGTATAAGTGTGAGAACACGTGCCCATGTGTATATGCACATGCATGTGTACATAGATCTACTGTCCAGAGCAAAATGTGAAGTGGCTTCTGTACTAGGCCACTTGCAGCCCCAAATACAAATAATTAGCCTCACAGTGAGATTCTTAGTTTTGAACAGATGCGAGAGAGAACTTAGCATGCCCAGAAGATTCAAATATCTATACTCACCAGCTGCCTATCACAAGTCCATAAACCAAAAGAAAAGAAAAGCTTTACAGTTTACCCATGTGAATGGCAGTTATCCAGCTTTATATTACAGGCATGCAAAAGATGTTAAACACCATATTTTGTTTTATTTTTATTTTCCTTTTCATGACTTTTTGAAGCTTTCTGTTTTTCATTTCTAGCAAGATCTAGTTTAGGTTTATTCTGGCAGTGAAATATTTAGAGATAATTATAATTTAAATGTTTTCATTTTATGTTGAAGCCTAATTATTTAATAAATGTCTCATTTTTATTGTATTATCAGGAATTAATCCTAATCATTTTTCAGAACAAGACATATATGTTAAAGATCTATAGTTTTTCAGATTTCTGAAACTTCCCTCAAGTTAAATTTTGTAAAAAGTTTTCTCACTATTCAGTTTTTTTTAAATCAGAGGTGGCTTTAACATGGCAATTTCATAAATATTTTTGAAAGTGTATTGGTAGATTTGTGTTAAGGTTTAGAGATAACAGAGTGTTACATTTAAAATATATGGAGATTGGTATTATATATGTGCACACATATAAGAATTCTGAATTTCAGTTGGTTAATCAGTGCTGTAATTACTTATCCCCCAAAATTTAACTCTAAATGAAATAACTTCCAATTCACTAGAAAACTTTATTGTCCAGAACATTCTGTTCCCTACCCATGCTAGTCCTTCACTCATTTAAATAATAACAATAATAATAGTAATAACCTGTGGTAGACACAATTTAGGTTCCTGTAACCTACACCTCCTCACGTATGACTGTAAATACATTGTGTTTCATGGCAAAAGAGACTTTACAGATGTAATTAAAGTTACTAATCATCTGACCTTAAAATAGGGAGATTATCCAGGAGTATCTGGGTACACACAGTGTACTCACACGGTCCCTAAAAGGCAGAAGAGGAATGCAAAATAGAGAGATGTGTTAGAAGAAGATTCCAAAGCACAAGAGATTCAAAGCACAAGACAGAGTCAATGTACCATTGCTGGCTTACTGTGGAGAGGCCCAAATGTCAAAGAAACAGGGACCTCAGTCCCGCAATAATAAAGAATTGATTTTGCCGCTCAGCTGAATAAACCTGGAATCAGATTCTCCTTCATAGCCTCTGCTAAGAGCCTAGGCCAGCCAACACCTTTTTTTTCAGCTTTGTAAGTCCCCCAGCAGAGAACCCAGTAGAATTTATCCAGACTCTGAGCTATAGAACTGAGAGATAATAAATGAGTGTTCTTTGAGATCATGAAATATGTAGTAATTTGTTACAGCCACAATAGGAAAATAATACTCAACCATAGAGCACTTACCATGTGTCAGGCACTAAGCACTTTATGTATATAAACTCATTAAGTCTTCACAAAAAAAGCCTTATAGGATGAACACCAGTGTTTAGGCAAAAAGAGTTAGACACAGAAATTGTAAGTAAACAGGGACACAAGCAGTAAGTGTCAAGGCTAGATGTGAACCCCAACAGCCTGACTCCAAAGGCTGTAATATTAAAACTATCATTGTGCCTCATGGAAGTGAGGTTCAGTTCAACCAGATGTGCAAGATTATCTTAAAAAATAGAGGAAGGAGAATAAGAATGGATTGCATGGGGAGAAGAGAGGAAAGAGAATTAAAGGCAAAAGAGGTGGCTATCAGAAAACTGGAGGGAAAAATCAGAATTCAAACTGCTTTTGTCTAGCTTCCTGTCACCAAAACTGAATGATTCAGTAATGACTTACTCATAAAACTTTGGATGACTCCCCATGAGTTTGACTATTTTTATTATGGTTTTAGAGTCAACACATATATTTCCCTGAAATAAATGCATCACAGAACTTGATTCCATGGTAATGTCATATCCATTCATTTGTCTGGATCCTCCAGTGAATTCAAAGCTCCTTGAGGAAAGTGACTAAATTCTACATTCACATCCTCTACACTCCCTATACTTTCAAAACAGATAATGAATTTGTAGGATAAATGGGGAAAAATAGAACAAATGTTTTAAAACTGTAAAGCATTAGTTTTTTAAAGTAAGGCTTATTATACTGTCCTTCAAATGACATTATTCAAATTATTTTAAATCAAAAAGGTGGGAAGCCAGTTACCAAAGACTTTTGGCACATGCAGCAAATCCAGTTAGAAAGAGCTCTCAATGCTTATTTTTTTATGCCTGTGCAGAACTTTCTCCATAGTTCATGCTAATGTAGTCCTGAGCTCTATAAATAAAAAATTGAGTCCACTAATATCTTGGCATCATCAAGGCAAATGTTAGGATGGCCCTGAGTCATCCCATGAGTTTTGTAGGTGGTTCTTCACATTTGTATGAGACCTACATGTCCATCACACCTTTCCCTACAACAGGCAGCTACAAAAGTTAGCCAAAAAAAAAAAAAAAAAGTTTTATTTGAGTCATGGACTTGGATTCTAGCAGCTATATTCCACTGACATGTAGTAGATAAAAATGGACATTATCTGTGGTGCTTACTTTCTATATTTAAGACGTTGATTTATTGATTTATGGTTGCCATTTCTTGCTGGTTGACCTACTGTCCCCTTCTGGACTTGTTCCTGCTTAAACATCTTTTCTTGACACAATTCCTCCATCTTCTCCAAAATCCTTCCCTTACCCTAGGGCTGATATAACATTCTACAGGTCCATCTCCTGTTAAATGAATCTTTCCAATTTATAAATTGACCTGATTTTCCTACTTACCGAAATACCTTTTTTATTGTTGTTATTGGAACCTCAGTCACACTATTTTGGTTTGTTGGCCTATAATATATTCTTACCCATTTTTATTTATAAAAGTGATATTTCTATACAAAGAGATTCCAATCCTATTTCATTGTTTTTATATAAAATTTTCATCTCTTTTTATCTCTTGCATAGAACATTACAAACTCTGCCTACACATGCTCAGAGATGTTCCTAAGCTCAAGGTAAATGTGGTGATATTTTCTACAAATACACCGAGGATCTCTCCTTGCCCGAAAAGTCTTGCATTCATTAGGTTAATGTCAGTAACTATGACAAACCCTGAAATTTCACTTATGTAATACAATAGAAATGAATCTCTCCCTAGGTCTATCCAGTTTCTCCTGATGAGCAGCTTTTCTTTGTGTGGAAGTCAGAGACCTGTGTACCATCCATGTTGGGATGTTATCTCTGAGGGCTTTATCATGATTTGCATCCAGCCAGCAGAAAGGAGGGTGGCACATGTCATTTCCACTCCATTCCATTATCAAGAATTAGCCACAAAGGTAGCTGGGAAATATAGTCTCTGACGAAGCAGCTACTTCCAGTGGTAATTCTACCCTGGAGGAAAAGCAGGGATTGGTGGGCATCCGAATTATTGAATGAATCAGAAAATCAGAAACTAAATGTGGCCGAAGGATGAAAAGCACGCACCAGAACAAGTTTCCTCCCTAAGTAGAAAAGAAGAGTTAGAGAAGAGGAATTTTCAAAAATATGTAAACACAGTCCAGAGAGAGAATGGGAAAGGCATAGTGGCCTAGATACAAATAGAAATTATACAGCCAAGCAAAACTAATCAAGCTGGTCAAACTTCTTAGCATTAAAGAGAGACCTACACAGGTTAGTGCTATAGATCATACTGCTAGCACCCACACAATCTGGAATAAGTTGAGAAACTACCTCATGAGGTGGGTAGTAATGCTACTCATAAAAGATTATATAGAAATAATGCAGTTGTTTAATAGAAGCCTGGACTTAAGGGACCAACTTTCTCCATGTTCATCTAGAATATTAGCAGAGTCACCAAAGGCAGTTGATCAACCACATGGATAACCTGGCATTGTTGCCTTTTTATCTGTGGTACAGTTAAGTGTGCCTGGGGTAGCAAGACAGCTTTCACCTGCAAAATTTGCTGCTTAAGCCATGACCCTGTATACAGGAAATTCCACCCTTGAGAGTTGGCATGTACTTTGTAGGCTCTTCAGTCTTGTGGGTACTCAATTAGTCTCAGTACAGGGATGCAAGGCTGACACAGAGAATGGGTCCCCTGTTGCCGTGTAAAAGGAGTGTCCTCAGAAGATTCTGCTCATGGATCTCAAAAGCATCTGAAGTGAATCAATAGATAAATCCCCAGAGATACTTAGGCATGAAATTGAAGAAATATTTGTCAAAACTTGCAAATATCCATTATAGTTGGGAAGTCCCCATTACAGAAATTCTAGCAGTAGGGGCACTGTGAAAAGATTATTTAAGTTAGAACAGTAGGTAGAAAAGTGGTTAAATAAATCTCAATATGAGAAAAAGTAAGGTAATGTATTTAGCCATAAATAATGCAAGCTTTAAGTACAAAACAAAGACTTCTGACCTAATAGTTATGACCAAGAAAAAAGACTTAGGATGTGTGGAAATTGTTTGCATTAAGTTGCCATGGTTTTTAAAAATAAACCAAACATTGATAAGGGCAATTAGGCAATTTTAGTCAAGAAATCATTATTTTCCTCATTTAAAACTGTGGTGTGTCCACACCTGAAATTCAACTGTGGCAGTCATTGAAGTGTGCTGGCAGATCTCCTTTCAAAAGAGAATCTCCTGGGAGGAGTATATTCTATGGACAGCCTGTGGTGTTGCACCATATAATCCATATAATAGCCATGCTATTCCTAGATTGTTCATGGCCAGTGACAGATCGCAGAGGTTGTTCTAGATCTATGCCACTCCTGCCCCAAGTGGGGCTCCTCTAACAGGCTATCTTTTCTCTGGGGCTACCTATCAACCCTCCCAATGCCTTCTCAGAAGTGTATCACATTGTAAGGCTTTGTCCATCCCACCCTACTGTTTCCTTATATCCATTTACAGATGTCAAATGTGCATCACACTCCTGCATAATCCTGGTCATGGTTCTCTAGCCTCATCTGGTCCCTCTCCCCTTTATTTTCTGTGGACCATTCTCCAAATAAAACTCTCACACATCTATTTCCATATTGGCATCTGCTTCCCAGGCTGACACAGTTGGTACCAGAAGTGATCCAAAAAAACATGGTAAGATGAGGTCTGGGGATTATATCCATTACTGCCCACCTAGAAGGAGGTACACATAGTCTTTGGTACAAACAGAGAGCCCAACTGCTGAAAATTTCACCACTTGTCCTCTGAAAAATGGCCCAGCAGAAGGGAAAACTTTTGCTGGTGCAATGATTCAAGCATTTGAAATGTATAGTGAGAAAAATGCAAATAAAGACAGTGAAATTGGCTGGTTATACTAAATTGTATTGATACCCTGCAGAAGGACAATTTTTTTTTTAATTTTTTTTTTCAACGTTTATTTATTTTTGGGACAGAGAGAGACAGAGCATGAACGGGGGAGGGGCAGAGAGAGAGGGAGACACAGAATCGGAAACAGGCTCCAGGCTCTGAGCCATCAGCCCAGAGCCCGACGCGGGGCTCGAACTCACGGACCGCGAGATCGTGACCTGGCTGAAGTCGGACGCTTAACCGACAGGACAATTTGAAAATCAAGTCAGTTAACAAATAATTAAATGCTAACTATGAGAGCCAGAGGGCACTTTTTTTTTTTGAAGAGGTCTTCATCACGTATGTGTGTGTGTGTGTGTGTGTGTGCACGCGCGCGTGCATGAGCACGTGTGTGTGCACGTGTACGTGGTGGAAAGGCAGACACAGCTGCCCAGGGGCCACAGGCCCTAGGATTTAGGATTGCCAAGCCCCAGAATCATTTAAAAGATGAGCTCTGGAAAGTCTGTTATGCTAAGGTCAGGGCCAGGTTGAGAAGATTTAGGCCACTGAGATAAGGGATGGGAAGAACTGGGTAGATGGCCCTAAATATCAAGGCTCTGCGACTAGGTAGTTGCAGATACAACCACCTGGCCATTAAGAAATGGCCCTCCTCCCCTGCAGGAGATGCTGAGGGGCCTCTCCCCAGCTTGGTAACAAGTGCATCTCAGAAGCTGCTCTCACTGCATCTTCTTTCACAGATGTCAGACCTCCATCAGGTCTTAGGGACTCTTTGACTCATTCTGCTCCTCTCCCCTCTTGTCCTTCACTGGCATTTCCCCTAATCATTCTCTTAAAAATATAATTTTATCTGAGCCTCTGCTTTCCAGGGGACCTCAGCTACACTCTAGTATTCCATTTCAATAATTGTACAGAGAGATAACTTGAGAAGGTCTACTCTAAGAAAGAGCTAGAAGGAACAAGAGTCTTAGAGACTACTAAATTAGTAAAATGGAAGATATTAAGACCGTATAGCCCAAGAGTTGCTGTGATAAATTCTCTAATACAAGCTGCCTTGGCTGTAAGTTTATCTGAATCTCAACAGTGGGTCAGAAAGAAAGAATAAAGAAAAAGACAGAAGGGAGGAGGGAGGTATAAGACTAGAACAGATCTCATAGAGAAGACCCTCAACACAAGTAAGCATCCCTATCTTGGTATCTAGGGAGTCAAAAAAGGTGGTAAGAATGGCAGGTGTTGCACTTAACATAAATTTTAAAAATTGCAGATAGTAGTGACAAAAGTATAACAATCCCCAAAATGTTTTGGCAAGATAATGAATGGCAAAAAATTGTTAACAGTAAAGCCATGCTAATTCTCCCATTGCATGATCTTAGAAGTGTTGTTAGGTAGTTCTGTCCAACTATCTTCTGGCTTCTGGCTCGGTTTAGCAATTTTCATTTGCTATATATGCGCAACACAAACTCTATGATCCTTTGTCAGTCTCTATTTTGAAGTCAATTTATAATAAGAAAACATTTTTTTGTTTCCCATCAAAAAGGTGCCCATACATAAGAGGTTTATACTCTCCCTCAATTTGTAAATTATTTGTGTCCTCAGCTTAAAGCACCAGCAGTTGCAATGGACATTTTTGCATTGGGAATGAACTTAAATTGTGAGTTGGGTGTATATAAGAGCCTTCAGGTAATAAATGTTGTTTGCTCCTGAAATTTTAATCTATGATTTAAGGTGACTTAAATCATATGATGATGAATCTATGATTTAAGGTGATTTATTGTGAAATATTTGGAAATAAATTTAAAGGATATCAGTTCTAACCAAGGGCTCCATTTATTTTTTTTTTTACTTTTCCACAGCTAAATGTAATTTTGTAGTAGTTGTAGGTGTTAGGGAAACATGAATCATTTACCTAAATCAGCTTCAATTCCATTACCTTTCCATAATCTGAATACATAATTGTTTCAGTTTATTTTTAACTTACAAGGAAACTCAAAGGACACTTCTTCACTTGTTCTGGGTTGTTTATATGGTCAGATTCAGTTACCAAGGCTTAGATCTAGTTTATGTTCATTGCTCTGGCATGGGGCTTCCATGTGTGCCTCTGCCTAATTCTGTGGGGGTGTGAAGAGAGGCATTATGTTCATGTGATATGATGCAAAGCCACTGAGCTCATCCAAGGTGTCAAACTTGGAGGCTGATCCTTGCTTCTTCCTTCCCAATGTGTAAAAATAAACATCCCAATCTCCGGCTTCTCTGATTGCACCAGTCACAAGTTGTCAGATGATTCCTTTGTTCCTAAACATTTTTAATGACTGGAAATAACAATTTTAGCCTCATCTTTAAAAAGCATCCTATTTCATCCAAACTTTCTAACAATTCCAAATCTGAACATATAATTTTAAGTTTCTGAGTGGCAGGAAGTGAACTAAGCTTTCTTTTTTTTTTTTAATAAAAGTTGTCAAAAGCAAAAGCTAGCTCTTTGTCAGTCTTCAGCCTTGAGGGGAATTTCTTTTTTTTTTTTTTTTCAACGTTTATTTATTTTTGGGACAGAGAGAGACAGAGCATGAACGGGGGAGGGGCAGAGAGAGAGGGAGACACAGAATCGGAAACAGGCTCCAGGCTCTGAGCCATCAGCCCAGAGCCCGACGCGGGGCTCGAACTCACGGACCGGCAGATCGTGACCTGGCTGAAGTCGGACGCTTAACCGACTGCGCCACCCAGGCGCCCCATTGAGGGGAATTTCTGAATGGGAATTCTAGGAAAAACATTGCAAATGTAACACTATTTTATTCTTTATCAATCTATTGACAAGCTTTTCTTGGTCATTTCTAATATGCTAGATACTGGAATATACAAAGTATGTAGTGATCAATTCCTATCTGAGACTTCAAGGTATCATGGGAGAGATAAAATGAATATGCATGAAATATACACTGAATGAGTAAGGGTGAACCACAGGTCACTGAGTTTAAGAGTAACAGGTGTTCGGAACAAAAAGAGAGATTGGTAAAGATCAATGCAATAAAAGAAAGCTTTATGGAGGAAGCAGTGTTTGAACTGAAGCTTGAGGGGTGAACAGGGGCTAGCAGTCAGCAAGGTGGTTAGGACTAATGTTTCTCTAAGGAGGCTGACCTTAGCAGCCCTGTGGTGGGGAGGTATGGATCTCTGAGAAGTAAGATAGCTTAACTTTCCAAGTCTTATATACCTCATCTGTGTCATGGTGTTAACAATAATAGCACCTTTCTCACAGTTTTGTTTTATTTTGTTTGGGATAATGGCAAGATATATGCAAAGTGCTTAGCCATAAACGTTATCTGTTAGTATTAGGCAGAGAGATGGGGACATTTTAAGGAAAGCAATACAGTAAGTCAGAGAACAAAGATGGGATGGAGCTTACACACAGATCCGTTTGGCCAGAGTGAAGTACAGAGTATGTGGAGGAGTCTAAGGGGAATGAAACCAAATAGATAAGGCCACACTATGTCAAAGGGAGCTTAAATGCTTGATATATGTATTAATACGTTCATTCAAAGATAATTAGCATCTACCATCTTAGTACATAGTACATAGCAGTAACATTGTGCTAGGGGAGATTCTGTAGTGAAGAGGCTAGTATCCTTCCTGCCCTCGTGGAGTGTCAGTCCTTTAGGAAATACAAATATTAAAAAATTACAAGGGGGAATGGGAAATATAAAAGTTTAAAAGGTTTTATGTTTTTCTGGATTTTATAAGAGTTGATATTGAAAACGAAAGTCTTTTAAGCATAAAAGGAATTACCACTAGCCTGCATGAGTTAAGGCATGTGGTTAGATATAATGTATTATCACTCTATCTACATAACACAAATTAGGCTGATACAAGAAATATCAAGCCTGTAAAACCAATATGGAACTTGATCAAACTTTTGATATCAGGTAGACACAGCTTCAGTTCTTAAAAGTCCTTTGAAACCTGCACAACTAGCTTTATCTTCCCTCAAACTTTGAGCTAGGTCCAAATCATTGTGTTCCCATTTTTCTGGTCCAAACCTACTCATATTATCACTAGTATGTGTAACTCCTGCAGTCTATGATGCCTTTCCTTATCTCCTCATGATTTTGTTTCCATGTCCCCCCACATTCCTTTTTCTGTGTTATAAGATGGTATGTGGACAAAAACCTCCTTCCTTGCACACTTACTTTCTCATGTAACCTAATCCAATTGAAAGAATATTTTCTGAGTACCTCCTATGTTCTTATCACCGAAAGAGCCACTAATGTACATTTTATTCTTTCATGGAATATTATTTTACCATAAGCATGGAGATCACATGCAGTCTTAATAAAGGTAGAGTTACAGTTGGTCAAATATTGCAAACATGTATTTTATATATTACAGGTATTTCCAATCCCAGATGGCCAATTCATATAAATAGTACCTTTTACAGCAAATGTTATGTATTAGTTAGGACAGGCTAATTCATGTGCTATAACAAAAAACACCATCCTTTCTGTGTCTTAATACAGCAAATGTCTGTCCCTCATACATAGCACATAACCCATATGGTCAAGCTTGGTTTACGATGGTCATCAGAGACCCAAGTGGACAAAGTTTCTGCCTTCCTGTGAGCTGCTTTCATAAGAGCCTTAAGGTTTTATTAGGGTGAAGAGAACAAAGAGAATCATGTAGAAGCTTTTCTGTCTAACTTTTGTCTAACTTTAATGGGGCAAAGACATGCAACTCCCCCCCATGCTTCCAGAAGGATTGAAGCAATATTAGGGAGTAATATCCATCATATCCTACAAGACAAATTGACTTGCTCATTTGAGAGCAATGCCCCACAGAACACCATTTGTTTGCAGCAGACATCTGAAGTGAACTGAACTGCAACAGTTAACAATTCTCAGATCATTTGTCACATAGCAATTTTCTGTCAACTTCACTACCTCAAACCTTGCCATTTCATAAACAACACTGACATAAATTCTCGAATAGCTACCAAATATGGAGAACATAGTTCTCCAGCAACTTTTCAGAGGAATGACAGCTTCATGACACTGACCAGATTTCCCCAGAAGAGCCCAGGAACATCTCTTCTGCTAATTTACTTCAAGAGGCTTCAATGGCTTTTTTGGGGCAAACCAAGTTTCTGACTATATTCCAGGAGAAATTTCATGATGTCAAATTATTTGGACTCTCCTTAACTTTGCTCTGATAATGTTCCTATAAACCTGGAATATCAAAAGGACTGGTTATCATTTCTAGGGTGATTGTTTTTCTAAAAGTTGGCATGGGGCTTACTTAGAGTCATAGGTAATTTTAAATGTTTTATGTGTATCAGGACTGATATATTACTACAGCTGAAAGAGAGAAAATCAGTAAATGGATCTAAAATGAAATTCTTCAGCTCACCTATAGTAACTTAAACCTGAAGTTATAATCATGTTCATTAAGAATCACAAATTTTGGGGTGGAAAAGTATGTAGGCCATTTTTCCAAAAGATCCTGTCATTTTATTGCTCTCTTCATTCAGAGCAGGTGTATTTGCTCTTTGTTTAATTTCTGTTATTTGCATCAGTTTGGGGTATATACTTGTCAGTTTCACACACCATGATGTAAACACCTTTGCTAGTGATAATCGCTGTGGTCTTTTTATAATGATAATAAAATGATAAGAACGATACTTTGCACCATGTACTTTTCTTCTAATCAGCCCAAAGCTTATGACACAATCAATAGGATAGCTTTTATATTGCTGTCGCAGGCTTTCATTGACATACTAACACAAGCAGCTGTCATAAACCAGCCAAAGAAGAATGAGGCCATTATGTTGTTCTTATTGATTTAAACTAAGTGAAAGTGGCCCATATGTCTTTGAGTCCTTTTAGCACAACTTCAGTTATGACTTAAAACTGTTTCTTTGGAAGAAAGATATGAGTGTTAATTTTTCCTTTCATGTGTTTAAAATGTAGTGTTCCTGTTCTTATTACAGAAATATGCAGCCACTGAACAACTCTCAGAATGATGAGTTCTTTTAGAGGGTTTTTTTTCCCTAGTTGTAATGCTCTGAATTAAGTGTTCTTATGAGAGGTACCGTGCTCAGAGCTATGATGTTAACTGATCTGACTGAAGGTTCCACTGATTGCCTCAATCTCATGGCCTCACTTACTAAGTGAAAAACTCAGATTTCCTAATCTACCCATTTCCCTTTACTCAGTTTATTTAACAGGTCTGAGACTATTAATTCACGTAGGTGTTGGGATTGTGTGTCTCAGTATGAATTCTCTCCATGCAAAACTTAAGACAAGGACTTGGATGCAGGCTATTTACTTAGAGGCAACTTCAAAAACAGGAATGAGAGAGCGAGGTGGATGAAAACAGGGAAGGATGAAAAAGAATTAACATAAAAATATATTGGGTACAATTTAGCCAGATGTCTGAGAGGCATGCAGAATGTGTGCCGCTGTTGTTCCATTAGAAGGACAGGAGGCTGAGGACACCCAGTAGCTCACCTGGAGCATTAACACTCAGTATATTCTTGAGCTGGTTTTGTCCATGGGCTGAGCATGAGCTGTGGCTTTGGAGAGGGTCCCCAACAGAAAATGAGGAGAAACATGGGAAGGCTTTGATGCAGGATGTTGTCAGCATGAAGCTAAGATCCCATAACAGTATGCCCTACAGCTGTGGCTAAAGTCAGAGATGGTCTGAAGGATGGGACGTGAGGCAACAGAATTATATGCTACACTATAAATTTGGTAATACGCTAACACCTTGGTTAGCAAGCATAATTTGTTTTGGAAACGTGTTTGTCATCCAAAGCAACTGTATATCCAAGCAAATTTACCCATAAGAAATAATGGAAACTCTGATGATTTGTTCCACAACCCAAAAATATTCATATAAAAATTACTTCAATACTGTAAGACAATACAAAATAATAAAGAAAGTACAAAACATAAAGAAAAATAAACAAATGAACCTGAACTTAGGTTTGAAAACCATGGCTAGTGTGAGGGAGACAGGACAGAGGAGGGTTATTGTGTAGAACGACTTTCACTATCACTAATAGAATCACTGCTATCTATTTGCTCAATGGATTTTTTTTTCTTTTCATGCAACTTTAACAAGGAACCTATCCAGTGGTACTTGCTTTTCCCTCCTTTTGAAGATTTTGAGGAAATGTGATGTTGCATTGTCATTAAACAGATTCATCGCTCGCATTGCCACAGCCTTATTCTGGTGGTGCTTTTCTACAAAATTTTGTGTTGTTTCCCACATTTTATACATCTTCCTAATCTCATTTGAAGTGAGGGATTCCTCTGCCTTTTTCTCCTCCTCCTCTGCATATGAGATATAGACATAGACTTCTTATAAAATCTCGCAATTTCGGCTACTCTCATACCTCGTTCATACTTCTCCATGATTTCCTTCTTAACTTCCACCGTAATCATCTCCTTCTTCTTACCGGCTTTCTTTTCAAACTTTTTCTGCATGGGGGCCATAGTATATGCTCGTACAGATTTCGACTACAGTAGAGTATTAATGAACTAGTGTCATAATACTGTATTTAATGTGACTGGCAATAAGGCAGCAGAGGAGAGGGTGTATATCTGCAGGCAGCCTGACCTAGAAGAAGCAAAGCATTCCTAAGCTTCCTCTTGTATGGAAAAGCAAAGGTGTTTTGAAGTGACAATAAATATGCTAGTGCCAGTTGTGGGTTCTGAAAAATCACTGATTTCTGCCAAACACCACAGCCTGAGGCCAAGCATCCAGGCATGGGAGAAAATCATCCACAATCCCACAGCAAAAGAGAGAGAGAGAGAAAGAACCATTGGCTCAGTTGTGATCATGTGACATTCAGCATTGCGTTCTTGCTGTAATGCAAGACATCGTTCATTTATCAAGTTAAAAATTATTAGAAATGTTTGCTCGTATTGCAGAACACTAGCAGAACAAGTTACTCATGATCCAAGGTTTTACTGTACATATTAAATATCTAAAATTAATTTTTCATATCTTATTATGCAGCATATAGCATATTGGCCTCACAACCTGAGAGTTTTTTGAAAAATGTACAGTTCAAAGAAACTTTGTGACGTGTTACCCAGAAATTATGATATAGGCCTTATAAACTTTAGATACCGTATGTTATTGTAATTAAGGAAAAGGTGTAAACCCTTTCTCACCAGCATGCCTCCTCTTTAAAAATGGATTTTCATCCCTTTGGGCATAGGACAAACTCCACCAGTGCCCACCCTGTAAGACATTCAGCGCACACACTATGGGCACAGAACCCTCCATCTGGCAATATCCACCAAGCCGCCAGAAATGTCCCAGAGACACTGGCAGACAGCAGTTAGTGCATTTTATCATGTTCTTATGTATCTTCAAAACTATATTCTTTTTCCTCTGGAAAATTGATTCAAAACTATTTCAATATTTGTAATTCACTTATTTATTGGTACAAGCTTATATAATATATATTATTACAAATATGTGCATTTATTGGCTTTTGGGTCTGGTTCATGAATATCTTTTAAGCTCCCCAGGACAGGGACTATATATTGTTCACTTTTGTATATCCCAGCACCCTGCCAATAGAAGCGGAATAAATATTTGTGGAATTCAAAATTGTTACCCATCAAGTGTCATGGAGGAGAGAAAAAGACAAAAAGTATTATGAAGTACTCACTGTGTTGGGAACTATTACTAAGTACTTCGTAAAAATGATTTCATGTAAGGTTCACAGTAACCCTGAGGTAGGTACTAGTATTAACCCTGTCTCACCAATGGGACACTGTGATTAAGAAAAATATAAACAGTGGACCAAAGTCTTAAAGGCAGTTAGTTGTGGAATGGTGGTTTAACCTGAGACTTCCAGACCACTGGCTTCTGCAAAATATCCTTACAATATTTTCCTGCTTCGGAAAAGGCTAGAGTGGAGGCGTGCTATTTAGAGTTTGTGAAACCATTGTCTGATGTGACAGAGTGGCCTTCCTGAATTCATACCCTTCTGGCCTTTAGTGCTGTCTCTTCTGCCTGTACTTTTGCCACTTTCTTATAAAACTATCCCTCAACACTCACTGTCTGCCTTTCCCTGAGCCACCAGCATCTCGCTCGGCCAGTAGATCAATGCAGGCTCCAGGCCAAAACACTTGGAGGTTTCTGCACTAACTTTACAGTCCATTCAAATTCCTGGTGTTCTTTTGTCCATTTTTGGATTAATTCCTTTCCTTTGTCAGGTCACCACCATTATCTCTCGGTACTCCTCTGAAGGGAGTACTGCTTCGCGTTACATAACAACAGCAAAATGCTGACACAGTGGGGGCAACATGCTCCGATTGCTGTTGTGATGTCTGTGTTTCCTTCTGAAGCAACATGAATCAGTAGTTACAAGCCTGCACTCCCTCCGACAGCCTGAGTTCAGTCCCTGGCCCTATTCTGTGACCTTTGGGCAAGGTGTTTAAATCTTTCTGGGCCTCAATCACATCATGTGTATAATGGGGATAATAAGAGTATCTACCTTATAGGATCCGTCTGAGGATTAATTAGTAATTACATCCAAAACTTAGAACACAGTGCCTAGTAGATAATGAGCTCTGTATAAGGAGCTGACAAAAGAAATGCAGTCCCATCTAGGAGTATGAATGCCGGGTCTTCCATTGATCTAAATGCAGTATCACGCGTAAGTTTTTGAACAAATAGAACTCGAACATTTGACAATAGGCAGAAATTCTAGTTACAAAAAACAAAGACAAAAACAAAAACAAAAGAATCCCAAGTACCATCCTCAGTAAGTGGCTCCTGGAAGATAAACTGTCTTCAGCACTGCTCTGAAATGACTCTCTTGACTCTATTACCTCACTTTCTCTCTCCCTTTCTCCAGTCCTTCCCTTCCTTTTTCCCTCCCTCTCTTTGGAGCTAAAGACTGTTACTTCAAACCTTTACCACTGCTTCCCATGCATAGATATCATGCCCAGAGTTAGTTCTTTGACAAATTTTCCTGGAAAATGGCTGAAGATGAAGGCCACATTAACATGTAGGAGTACTGTGCAGTCCTAAGTGGTCCATTCCAGGCTGTGTCTTACTCCCTTGGAAACACCTTGCCTCAGTCAGGCAGGACTTGGCCTCTATTCTTATCTTTTTTTCCTTTAACATTGACTGCCCTCACTGCCTGAAAAAAAAAAAAAAAACACCTCGGAAAGATTAATTATTAATTTAAGAAAAAAGTTACTTCAAACACTTCAAAAGTCAGCACAGGAGAGGGAAAGCCCCAATAACTGGTTGTATAGTCACACTTGACATTGACTTCATCATTTTATTTATTCTTTTTTTTCTGTCTTGAAAAACAAAAGGTCATTTCTGTTTTATGGCATCTGAGGTATAAATGCATATGAGGTTAGGGTGGGCTGGTGTTAAAATATTTATTGGTTAAGTCTGACACTCATATTTATAGTCTTATCTCCAAAGACCTGTGAAGTGTATATTATTAAATGGAATCTATACTCAGAAGTTTTGCTCTCAGAATACATAATTTACCTATTTAGTTTCTTTGCACATACTTGTTTTAAGCTAAAGAATTTCAATGGCTCTGGATATTCAACTATTCTTTTTAAATGTCTGTGGAATCGGGTATGCAATAAATCACTATGATTGACAGTTTTGGCATTTCACAGAGGTGATTCTCTAGCACTAACTATGGGACTGAGGGTTTCAACACAAGGTACCAAACCTGTCAGAAATTATGTTTTCCATTTTTTTCATACAAAATATCAGGTTACTTGGGCCCACATGCTCCTTCAAGTAGCTATAAAAATGACTTAAAGATGATAAGTTATCAAATATTCATAGTTTGGGTATTTGGTATCTTTACAAGCTCCAAAGATTTTAGTACATTTGTCAAATATTTTAAGTGTCTAAAATGTGCAATAAGGTGACCCAGTCTCTATCAAGATAAAGCAAGTGATTGACAATAGCTAACATTTCCTGGGTGCTCGCCTTGTCCAGGGCACTGTTCTAATGGGGATTCATTCGTTGAATTTTTCCCACAACCCTCTAAGAAGGTGGTATCGTATCTCCCAGAGGAAAATAATTTGCTAAAAGTCACACGTCTAGTAAGAAGTAGAACCTGGATTTAGAATAGGCTGTCCTGTCCTAAAGCAGCTCTATTTATATTTTACTTTGGTCCTTGAGGGCCTGTCAACATACTGGAAGAAAGGAAGGAAATAAAATTAAATATATAAATAGTCATAGAGCAAACTATCAGATGGAAAAGTAAAAGTGTTCTGAAGTTGAAAAAAGGAGGAATTACACCCATTTTCATCAAAACTGAAAAGTCTTATTATTAAAGTGGCCTATTGACTGGCATATTGAGGATAGTTTATATTGGAAGAATTGGAGCTGATTCAAGCCATTATGAGTAGAAAGAAAAGTAAGAGCAGAGGTGTATGGCAGGGTATGAGGCATGTTGTAGGATGAGCAAGTAGTCAGTTTGGTAAGGTATGGGCTAAGGAACAGTAGTAGTAGCTGGTGACACTGGAGAGGTAACATGAAGAATAACCAGGCAATGTATGGAAGTGTTGAATCACTATATCATACACCTGAAACTAATATAACACTGTATATTAACTAACTGGAATTCAAATAAAAACTTTAAAAATGTGGAAGAATATTAAATGCTAGGTCAAAGAGTTTTAGAACTTAGCAATGTTGAAGTTTTAGAATTCTTTAATAAGAAAAATGATTAAAGCACTGTTGGGGAAATATTACTAGCCCTGGGATTTTATTATATTTATCATTGATTCCACTTCTAGTTTTAAACTATATAAGATGAAATATCTATACGAGGATTAGGGAATAAGGAAAGGAGAAGCGGAGATGAGATGCACTTTTAGTAAGACCCAGGAGGAACCAGTCACTGTAGTGGTTATCACGTTAAATCTGAGTGAGTGGTTTGTAGGATGGACGGGACAGAGGAGAGCTCATGGCCGTTGGTCACTGGTTCTACTCCCTGGCCACACTGTAGAATCAATCACCTGGGGCACTCTCAGTATCCTGACACTGAGGGCACATCCCAAATAAATCACATCAGGATTCTCTGACATTCCAATTCAGATGTCAGTATTTTTAAAATTTCCAGAGAGATTGTATTGGGTCACTAAGACTGAGAACTATTGCTCTAGTAAGTCATGAGGATTTGATCTTCAGGGCTGACAGTGAAAATGGAAAAGAGGAAAGGAATCCGAAAAATAGTTTGAAAGAAAAATCAACATTTCTTTTTGAAAACACTAGAAAAATTGCTTCCATAGCCCATTCATTAAATTAAAGAACAACAACAACAAAACCCAAAAAAACGCCCAAAACTTCCACAGGATAAACACATGCGGAGAATTTGACAAGCTTCATCAGAACATAGAGCTGCATTGATACCAAGGCAAAGAGTCGTCCAGGGTAAGTTGCTTAGTAATAACCCCAGAGTGAGGAAAACGTCTCCTATCTCCTTCATAGAGGGTGTAGGAGCATCAAATGCAGTAATACAGGATAAAGAACTCAAATGAAAAGGCAGCACTCTATTCATATGAGCCATTACTTTAAGAATCCCGCTTACTAGCTTTGCGTTAAACTTAGATGCCCTCTCCCCTGGGATAATTTTGTGATCCAGGTGTAATCCTTAAAAACACCTTTGGAAGTTGTTTCTGGAACTTCAATAAGTTGAACCCCAAATTCTAAGTTCATATGTTGTACCCATTGCTCTGCCAACAGAGTTGATTCCTTTGCTACCTCACTTTCTTTTCCTTTTTTAAATTAAAAAAAAATTGAGTATAGTTGACCCACTATATTTCATTAGTTTCAGGTATACAACACAGTGATTCAGCATCTCTCTATATAATGCTATACTCACGCCAAGTGTTACTACCATTTGCTACCTCATTTTAAATAACAACAGCAACAAAAGCTACCTAAATTTTTGATAATCACTTATGGATTCAGCTCTTGGTTACCTTTGACTGAATAAGTAACTAGATGCCAACAGCCAAGGGGTTTGTACCTACTGTCTTTGTGAACCTTTCCTGTGTTTTCCAGGGGAACATTCAAACTGGTTGCAAGACAAATCAAGTACATTTACTCTACCCTTTGACTACTGACTGCTATTACTCTTAGAAGTTATTTTCAAATGAATTCCAATATGCTACCAAACTTTAACTAAGCAGGTTTATGTTATTTTTTTTTAAGTTTTTATTTGATTTTATTTTTTGAGAGACAGCACATGAACAGGGGACAGGCAGAGAGAGAAGGGAACAGAAGATCTGATGCAGGCTCCGTGTAGACAACAGCGAGCCCAATGTGCGGCTCGAACCCATGAACCGGGAGATCATGACCTGAGCTGAAGTCTAGCACTCAACCAACTGAGCCACACAGATACCCCAATCAGGTTTCTGTTATATTTTTACCAGCATATAAGGAAAGGAGGTTAGAAAAGGAACAAAATGAATTTGAGCCACCCCCTTTAAAAATGTAATACAAATGCGACTTGCCTCCCACCATTACCTTTGGAAACCCTATCCAGTCTCAAAATTATGAATATCAATTATTTTACCCAGTACGTTATACCCCCAAAATGTTTTACAATCACATTTAGCTAATCCTCATAAAATCCCATTGAGGCATGCTAGAGTTAATATTCTCATTTCATAGCTAGAGAAATCATGGTTCAGAAACATTAAAGAACTTCTAAGAGACTGAACAAGCCAGTTGAAAAGTGAGATTGAAGGAACATGTAGCCACTCACCCTTCTGATGCTCTCCGCCCTCCCTAAGAAATTTTCATGTTAATATATTCCACTGGATGAGTTTTCTTTCCTTTAACTCCATGGATTTACTGGGCCAAAATCTTTATATTTGGTAATAGGTCCACTAAGTAATCAAAGACAGAATTTTTGAAAGGTTACTTAAGTTCTCTGCAATCCAAGCATCTTTGTAAAAAAAAAAAAAAGTACTGATTCAGAAGAGTGAGAAACTAGGTCTAAGATAATTCCTGAAATCACACACTGCTTCACATTGTTGGAGTGGTAAGAAGTAGAACACCAAATGCAGGGTCCAGGCCAAAGAAAAATTTATGGATGTGTGTAATGAAGTCAGTTTTCCCTGTTTTGCCTTATTTTCCTGTTTCTTTCCTCCCAGCTACATCAGTGTTTAACCAACCAAATTTATTTATTCAACATACTGTTACTGGGAGTCTATTATGGGTCGGGCACTTCATAAAATACTGGAAATATACAAGGATGAATAATAAATACACTATCCCCGCCCTGTGGTTCACAGCTTAGGAGGGGAGATAGATACATAAACAAACAGCTAAGGCTACAATGTGTCACACACTGCCGCTGGGTTGGAAGTAAAGGAGGGTGAGAGAACACAAAGGAAATGCTAATTAACGGTCCAGAGAAAGGAAGCACTGGCTGTGGTAGAAGCCCCCTCTTCCCTAGGTCTTAAGTGAGTGTGTAGGAGTTTGCCAAGGAGAGGAAACAACACATGGAAGGGGAAAAAAGAAAAGGTGATGTGCTTTCTAAGCATATTTAATTACATTCTAACAAGATTCTAAGTCTTGGCTGGAAAGAGTAAGTAGTGTTTTCCTGAGCTGAGGCCTTCTCCACGTGCTCCAGATCAAAGTCATATTCAGCAGCTCATTATACATTTTCAAATTTGCAAAACCATAAGTCTAAGTAGTAAGGGACCACCGAAACATCAGAGGCTGAAAAGACAGGTGGTTTTAAAGTTAGGAACCTCAAATTCAAGGTCATGATTTGGGGAAATAAGAAGGGAGACAAGAAAAGCGAGAGAGGCTAGAGAAGGAAGAAAAGGGAAACAAAGAAGAACTGGCATTAACATTTACAAAATTGTTCTCTTGGGTGTGATCACCCAAGACTGGGCCTCATAAGACCGGGCCTTATGAGGTTATTGTATCAAATGCATTAATGATGATGAAAGTGCTTTGTAAAATGCAGAAGCTGTCCAAACAAGTACCATTATCACTGAGGGTGAGCTTCAGCCCATAATGGAGAGGGGGCCCATTCTCGGGTCCAAATGCAGCTGTGCTCCAAGAGCTGCCATCTCTGAAGAGAAGACAGAGATGAGAGGACTTCTGGGAAGAACTGAAAGGGCATATGCGTGCACGGGGGTGTGACCTCCCTCGGCTCTGTTGCATTGCAGAGGGAATTTCCTGTGCCAGCTCAGCCATAGCCTGCCTTTCCTACAGGATATCAAGCTCCAAGTTTACAGTTCCTATCAGGGAGTCTCTTTGTTTGAACAAAGCCTCATTTGTTAGGAAGTGTCACAGATCATCGTGTATCAGATGCAAGATTGAATGTCCCTCAAGCACAAAGACATGCAAAACTATGCCAGGATACCAGCAATGGGGCTTTTCACCATGAGAAAACAGATGGTCAGAGGGAAAAAGGCCAGTCTTTATGGAAAAGAAATTCTTCCAACCCACCCCCACCCATTCCCCACTTCCCTTTTCTCCCCCACCCCACCCCCTGCTCTCCTTTCACTCCATTGCCCTGACAGGGAAACATTCGATATGCTGCAACATCATCTGATGTTTGTGTCCTTTTAATTAAACCAAGAGATCTGGAATAGGGACGCCCTTGTCTTCCCAGAGAAATGATTTCAAAAAGAAGATAATAGAACCTCTTTTTCTTCAGGCTTGCAAGAGCCTTGTGTGTAATTTGTCCTTTGCAAGAGCAATCAAAGATAACCGGTACGCAATTGATTACGGGCTTTGTGTCCTTTTAATTACTTGTTTCTACACACTGGTTTAGTTACATGCTGAAAGCAGATCTGTCTGAGTTCTCTCTAAGCTGCAGTGCTTTCTTCTGCTTACATGGTTGAATAATAAAGCTATTAGTAAGCCACCACCACATAGAACAATCCTATCAGACTGAGATAGATCTTGAATCTTGCCTTTCTTTATTCTTCCAATAGGCTATTAGATGTTTTTATGGAAAACAAGGTTAAAGAACACAACACCATTGCTTAGCTATACAAAAATACACTACAATTTCAGGAGAGTAAAGTCTTCCTTATTCCTCAAGGAGAGTTCACAAAGACAGAAAGGTTAGAATTTATAGAGCACATTTTTAGTTGTTTTTTTTTCTTAATTGGCAAAGATAAGAATGCATTTTTTCTCTCTTTTTGCTGAACACTAATCTATTGACTGGTATAACTGAATTACTTTCAAAAACCATAGAAAAAACGTAAAAAGTTAGCACAATACATAGATCAGAGTTGTTATTTTTGTATTTCATGTACTGAAAAACGCTGTCAAATCAGCAAATGCCAGATGAAAATATAGGAACAATTTTATTATTTTAAGCTCTACCTAAAAACAGACACAATAAAAGATGAGTTTGCTAATGATAGAAAACTGACCAAATCTCTATGCCGCTATTTACTTACCTGCTACTAACTTCTACCCTAGAGAGAAAGAACAGCTAATGGTTGTAACCACATAAAAGAAAACCATCTAATTTCAGTATGTAGACTCTGAGACTACAGCTGCTGAAATAGGAAATGAATGGAAAGCTTAGCCAAGTGTGTGATCCCCAGTAAGCACACTAGATCCAAGGGCCCAGCCTCCTGCTTTACCAAATCTCCAGAGATGTGAGCTACTGCAAATGGTGAACCTACCCCAAAGTCTGGGAAAACCTGGGAGTCTAGATCCCCTCCCACCTGCCATGCTCAGATCCGTTATGCATCACTTCTCCCATGAAATTAGATTCCTTCTCCTTCCCAGAAATGCTCTCTACTTGGCAAGCATGTGTCTATCTCAAAGTGTCTGATGTGTCCTTGGTGACATGGAAAAGACCAACATTTACCTTCTTTGAATTATGGTTCCTTCTGACAAAGAGTGTGTAGTCTAGGGAAGGAAACAAGCTTTGAACACATGAAATAGTCAATGGAAAATGAACATATGAGTTCTAACTTAGAGGAGAAGGAAATCAATATAAAAGGAGCAGACAGATGAGACCTCGTGTGGGATGTAAACTGTGCTGAAGCATAAGGGACTATAAAGCAGATTGGGAAAGGCAAAGAAAAGAGGAGAAAGCATTCTAACATGGCTTCATGAGGCAGTGAGGAGTAAGGCAAGAGTATGAATAGGGAGAAATGTAAAGTTAGGAACTATGGACAAGATCAGACTGATTACAAAAAGATCAGACTTATGTACCAGACCAACTTTTTTTTCCTTTTTCTTTTAACAAATATTTATCCAGCACACTCTGCTAAGTGTTGAACTAAGCCCTGGAGATTGTAAAACACATAAGATACAGACTCTATTCCCATGAGACTCCTCATCAGATGGAAAAGACAAACTGAGTATACCAACCATCAAAATGTACAAGTATTTGTATGCCATTCTAGGAGATCTTCATAGTTACATTAACAAAATAGGACTGTTCATTTGATACGTTTATCTTATACCCAATATAACGTATTATCTTGCTGATAGCTATAACATATGTTCCTATGTCATGTTCCTCCCTGCTGATTATTAGTTGATTAGTATTTCATGAATCCTATTCTGTTTCTGTTTTCTTCCCTCTCCAACTGTTTCCTTTTTTCAGCATTTTGTCTTCATTATCAGACAATTTCATTTAGCTCTTATTGGATCTCTCCTCTGATGTTTCACATTATTAGGGTTCTTCCCCAAGTTTCAGTCATTGTTTCTTAAAACAACTAAGTATATATATGTACATAATTAAAAATATGTATGTGTGTGCATATATATATGTATATTATGTGTAGTTATATATGTAAAGTGGTCTTAGAAAGCTGGAGTATTGATATGAAAACCACAGTAAGCTGACTTTTGGGAAAATATACCTAACCGTTATAAACACACAATTTAGTGAAATACATGTTTAAACACCGTTTTTATATGGTTCTATAATAGAGTTATAAGCAAAGTACTATGGGAGAACAGAAGGAAGGCCAACCTGCAACTATAGGGGATGAATTTGATACAGATCTACCCCTTTGAGTAGCAAAATGAGTATGTAGTATATGTAGTATACATAAAAACATATTACAGTATCTATGTAGTATATGTAGTATAACCTAAAAACAGGTTCTATGTAGTATAACCTAAAAACAGATATTACAGTTTCCTTATCTGCCCCTCTTCCTTTGGTGAATCTTCTCCCAAGTTATTTAGAAAGGAAGTATTTCTGGTTTCCTTCTCTTACAAATGCCCGCCCAACAGAATGTGCATTGTTGGTGGGTTCTGATGCAAATCGCTTCTCAGCAGAAGCCACTCTGCCATTATAGTCTAATTTGCAGCCAAGCTGGCTTTCAGCTGGTGCCTTGTCCTTGGGCTATCGTTCACTGTCAGGGCCTCTCCAGGGCGCACCAGCTGTTATCTTAACAACGGAGAAGGAGGGAAGCAGTCATATGTCACTGACTCCCAAGGAAAGCCTGCCTTGGCTGCTGCCATAATTCCACCTTGGTTCCGGGATGGATAATTGTGTAGCTAGGATCAGAGCCGCCCCTGGGCAAGCTAGGGAAGTACATAATATATTTCTTAATTAATATCCATTTTTCCTTGGCCCCTACGTTTCTCAGGCCTCAGGCCAGACTCAGCAATTCCTGAACTTACTCAGGATACCCTCTTTGGATAAGGATTCAATCTATATAACAGTGATTTTCAACTGAAGTGCTAATATTTTCCCCCAAAATAAACTTCGCACGTATGTATACATGCACACACAAACACACACACAAATGTAAAATTTTGCATACAGTGTCAGGTAATTTACAAAATTCTCTGTGAGGCCAGCCTAGGATAAGAACCCTTGTCTTAACATTTTCTCTTTGTCTTTTTTCCATCTCCATCCTGATTCTCGTTCTTTCACACCTCATTCTTTGATAAGAAAGAACATTCTAATCTAATTTAGAAGAAAGTGTTCACAAATATTTTTAAATATATACCTTTTTAAAATGTATTTACTTTTTAATAAAAGGGTCAATGAAATAACTGATTCTAGAGCTGGTTAAAACCAAACTCCAACCAAAAGGAACTATGGATTTATTTCCTCTGCACCCTCTGCTCACGCAAATAAGACAACCGTAATAAACTTGTTTTGTGAAACTTTACTTGCAAGGAATTCTGAAAAGAAATTTCTTACTTTGCTTCTGAGGGTAATTAAGTATTAAGTTGGAGAAACCAATGGCTAAAATCCCCTTCCCTCTGACTTGTGAGCAATGGTGATCCAGTTTTAACATTTGCTTACTGCCCCCCAATGACTACGTTTTCTGGAAGCACCACTTAATTTATTGCACAGCTGTGGGTAGTACTTGATCATCTGTGGGCAGGTGTCTCAAACAGCTATTGGTATCATCACTTCTCCTGGTGGCTTTCAAAATGGCTCTGGCCTTCTCTAGGAATGGAGAAACTAATAATTAGAAAGGTTCATGAGAGTATACCACTAACTAGGTAAATATATGTGCAGAAGAACTGGGAGCTAAAGGAAGACTTTTAAAAACTGTAATCCTACATTGCCATCGTCTCCCAGAACGCCAAAGAGTAATAGGTATCTCATCTGAGTATTTCATAAAATGAGTTGGCTCTGAAATCCTGCTTAATTCCATCTGATAAAATATGTTAAATGATCTTATCATTTCTATACTAAACTTAAACAAAATTTTTGAAAAAATGGGCAATTGCATTGGGTGACTCCTGAGCCAAACTTGGATCTTTGTTAGGCTCTTGAAAAAATCAAGCTAGAAAAACCATTGGAGGCACTAGAGTGAAAAAGTTTCAGTACCTGAAGGATCAGGCCATGTTGGTCCTGTATGTTATAAGACAAATGATGAAAACATGAGGTATGCTACTCCGTCTTCCTCAGGGACTGTTTTAAACATTGCTAATTGATTACGACATATTTTTCTGTGTAGCAGAGACATAGTCTCAGAATCCTTCTGAGCACAATTGTACAAGCATTCTCTACCAGTGTTTAAAAGTGACAGATGAGATAGAGCTCATTTGCTATTTCTGTGCTAGATCATTTATAGAGTCACTGGGCTATCGCAAATGCAACAGAACTACTTGTGCTACACTGGATAGAGGACAACAGTCCAATGTAACTGTTCTCCATGCCATGTGACTGGAGCTGGAGCAGGAGTCCCAAACCACAGCCTCTGGGCCAAAGCTGACTTGCCAAATGACTTTGTAAATAAAGGCTTATTAGAACAACAGCCACACCCAATTGTTTATATACTGTGTATGACTGCTTTACCTACTTTAAATTACATGAGCCAATAATTCAACAAACTAGTTTCAGTTTAAGTTTTCATTTTCATTCAAGAATGACACATAGTTCAGACCTCTAGATTCTGGTTTGGACTCCATGAAGATCTTTATCTCCTCCAAGGAGTTAATATGAGAACTTTTTATAATAGCAGAAAAGACAAACCAAGAAGCTATGATTGACTTATAGGTCCTAATGGCATTTGTGTTGAAAACCATGAAAGCATGCTCCTACCACCAGAAGCAGATATGGAAGATGATGCAAAACCAGGGTTCTTTTCCCTTCCTGTTTCCCTTGCCTTCCCATCACCTCTTTCTCCAGCATGGGGATTCATGTTTGGCTTTTACAGAATCCATGAGACTTTTCCTAAGACGGAAAATGAATCCCTGGTTAGCTCTATGGTCAAACAACATGTAAAACCTTAGCAACCGCCTAGCCCTAAGGGTCACGAAGGCTCTGATCAGGAGGTATGCCTGTTAACACAGCACCAAGCTGCAATTATAGATTTCTATTTGTAAGCTGCTCTATATATTCATGTTTATGTCAACTCTGATAAACTCTGTGTAATTCTTTTCATAGCATTCTGTTCTCAATTTACTGTTTATAAAGGATCAAAACAGAATAATTCCTTCAGGAGTTGTAAGACACAAAAAAGAGAAAGGGAAGTAACATTTCTTGAACACCTCCTCTGTGCTAAATACTGAGGTTTATGCTTTCCCATGCACAATTCCATTTATTCCTTGTAACATCCGGTGACACAGAAACAATTCCATTTATTTTATTAAAGGTTTCCTGACACGGATGAACTCAACATACAACTCTGATGACTGAATAACGAAAACTCAACTCTCATTCTTAAAAAATGTTTTCCATAGAGAATGATTCCTGGGTTTCTGTGCAATGCCATAGATTTTTTTTTTTTCCGTTGTTCCAAACCTCTGATATCCAAAGAGAAGGAAATGGGGGCCGGGGTGGAAAAGGAAAGGGGAAGAGGTCAAGAAAATGTTGGGAAAGGAGTCAACAGAAAAATCTGGGAAAGAAAAATGAAGGATGCTATTTCTCATCCTCAAAACTACTGTTAAAGCATATTCCCAAAAGACATTCCTGTCCCTAGCGAAGGAACCAGACGAAACTACGTGTGTGCCTGATGGAAGCAGATGTGTTTCCACAATCAATGGTGAGAGATAATAAAATCCTTTGATGGGAACTTCAAGGAATACAGTGTCAGCCTGGCATTATTTAATCTCACCATACCTGGCAGCCACGGGGACAGATTTCTGAGAGGTTTTGCTGTGACAAGAATAAAAGGATTCCAAACAGGAAATTCCTGCTGATGCTCTGTAGCTGGGTCTATTGTAAAGACTTCAAAATCAGCTTAAGCAACACAGCATTGAAGAATGGCTAACTGCTCACTTAATACCTCTGCTCCTTTGCCACAGTTCCAAAGCCACAACGACCTCGCCGCGGTAGAGGGTGATAATGCTGGGAGTGGAAGAATAAATAGGCGGAGTTCTGCACTTGGACAGCAGTGCACTGGAAGGGACAAGAGGTCAGTCAGCTTTAAGAGGCATTTTCCAAGTGACTGGCAAATAAATGCTTAGCGTTTTCATCCCGGTTTACCAAGGAAGGGAGAATGAACTGTAACCATATTCTGCTGAGTTTTAATGGCAGACAGACTTGGTGGATATCTTTCAGGTTTATTCAGCTTTATTCAGCACATTCTTCTGCCAACTGAGCTGTAAAGTAACACTGTTTCACAAAACCAGCATAGATATCATGCAAGTTATTTGACTGTTTCTGCTTTTTCCCACCCCCCCCACACCCTCTAGCAAAGGAGGTAGATTTAACCAAATGATAGTATAATGCAGAGATTTTCTTTTTCTTTTTTTTATGCCAATCCAGATTTGGCCAATCTGGATTAGCAGTTAAACTGCTTTTTCTTTGGGATGTTTCCAAGTCTTTCTTCTTTAGCAGAATTCACTAACCCCTAACAACTAGTGCTTCTCCATGCTGCATCTTCCAGAAGTTACAGGGGAGTGGTGAGTGGTGATGAGTGTATAAAGTCTGTGAAGTCTGAAGCAAGACTACTTGAATTCACATTATGGCTCTGCCACTGTGTAATCTTGGGCGAGATAATTAACCTATCAGTTTACTCATCTATAAACTAGGAAGCATCCTGCCTTGTAGGGCTTTTTTTTTTTAATTTATTTTTATTTTTGAGACAGAGACAGACAGAGCATGAGCAGGGGAGGGGCAGAGAGAAAGGGAGACACAGAATCCGAAGCAGGCTCCAGGCTCCTGGCTGTCAGCACAGAGCTTGATGTGGGGCTCGAACTCAAGGACCGTGAGATCATGACCTGAGCCAAAGTCGGACACTCAACCGACTAAGCCACCCAGGAACCCCAACTGCCTTGTAGGGTTTTTATTCAATGTGCTGATGCAGTCATATCACTTAACAGAATGCCTTGAATAGTATAGGAAAAGCTCTAAACACTCTCTCTCTCTCTATATGTGTGTGTGTGTGTGTGTGTGTGTGTGTGTGTGTGTGTGTGTGTGTATGCTGTTATTGTAATCATTTGTTCTCATCAGGAAGTTTTATGATGGTCTTTTTTAAAAACCTTGTGGAAACTTCGTCTCCCCCTGTATTGAAACAGTAGTCAGCTTTTTCTTTAGTGCTAAGCAACATGCCACAAGTTCCCTTCCCTCTACCCATGAGCTATGACTTCTGACCCATTTCTAATGGAGTGTTTCCTGGCTCCCTGTGACTCTAACAACAGACTGTTATTATTTCTTTGTATCTTGCAATGCAGTATTCTTTCCTCTATATCTAGCAGGAAAAAAGAATATAAGAGGGGAAAGCACAGGTGGGAAAAAAAAAAGACACTGAAAAGAAAGCTACATGTATCTCATGCTATGAACTTCTCCTGGTTTCTCATTTTGATAGTTGAGATTAGCCATGTATTTATGATGCATAGGTCACTTGCATTAGGGAAGAAAAGAAAATAATTACAACCCTTTTGTCTTCAGATCTTATTTTAGTGTAGCTGTGCATACTTTTACACTCAGTAATTGATAAACCTTAAATTGTTAGGTGGTTTTAATAGAAACCTGGACCCATTAAAATAAACCCAAACAAGTCTATCTCTGCAGATAGTAGCACCACTTTCTTGAGGCTTTCTGTATAAAGCGACTTACATTCACAAAAGCAGTGCCTTCAGCTAGAGGAGTTATTTTCTTATTGGTACTCAATATCCCTGCAATTCTTGTTCATGAAAAAGAAATTGACTGCAAATGAAGAGAAGTAGGGAGGGAAAAAGAAAAGACAAAAAAGAAAGGAAAATGACTGATGTGCTCAAGACATCGGTGTGAAATCCACATCTCCCTTTCGATTCATTCTGAATTCAGCAAGTGGTGCATGACACATGCCAAAGTTGGATCATGAGTACAAGCTGTACAGATATGCCCATCTGGTATGCAGGTGTTTGCACTGAGTCTCCCCAGCCAAACTTCCAGGGGGTAGCATTTTTGTGGAGCTGGCTCCACGCTAGTAGAGGGGAAGAAAAAAAAGGAGACCACCCACTGATACTAAATAAATGGTGCCACTTCTTGGTTGACCACATACCCTCAAAGAGTGGTTCTTAAATTTCATATGCACCAAGATCACTTGAACAGCTTTATAAAAATGCAGAACCTTGCGCCCCTGCCCAAGAGATTTATATTCAGCATATACCGATGTATGTTCCAGAATTCTCTTTTCAACAAACATTCTAGGTTGTTCTAACCTAAGTGTTCCTTAGTCTGCAGTTTGAGAAACATTACTCTAACACATAGAATAAAATGGGTAAAGGAACATCTAGGGGAAGGAAAGCAGTTTTATAAAGTTTGCAGCTTTCCTCCTCATTGTGTGAGTACTCCTCGTAACATTCACAAACAGAATATTTAACCGGAAAACCAGGGGGGAAAAAGTGTTTGATAAAGCAAACTCTGGGTATTAACAAATCATTTAACATTTTTTGTCTCTATCGCTTAGGTTTTATATGTACAAAGGGCAACTAAGCAAAACTCAGTTTTAGAATGCAAATGATACAGAGGTAGCGAAGATGGTAGCCTTGAACCCATTCACAAGTCCTTTCCCATTTCACATGAATATTTGGCAACTGGTAACTATATCCTATGCCCTGGTGTTCAGTGCATCTCTGTGAGAGCTATAAAATATGAACACGTATCCCTAATAATTCTTTGAAGTAGTTCTCAGCAACCAAGAGCCACTTACCTACTCACTTATCCCAAGATTGGGAAATAGAAGGAAAAGATAGAACTGAGGAAACATTCAAGAACCAGATCATGGAAGTAATTTTTCATTCACGTTGAGTTTAGACTTTATTCAGTAGCTGATAGGAAATCATAGAAGCATTTTGATTAGAGAAAGGTAATGATCACAGTTATTTTAAAGATTCCACATAGGTTATAAACTCTGAGGGTTTTATATTAGTGTATATGAAAGAATTCTGCTGAAAACAAAATTGATGTGTTTAATAACATTGATGTGATTAAATTACAAGTCATTAATATAATTATTCACATATCAATACACTCCTCCCTCATTTAAAGTAAAACAAACAAAAAACCAAAATCAGAATCTAACTCTTCTCATTAGCTTTAAGAATACATTTCTAAGAATAATGTCCATTCAATAAACATTTATTTTCATGCCCATGTTATGTTAGGCACTCTGCTAGGTGTTGGGGAGCTAAACAGGGAGGGCCTCCACTCTCAAGGTGTTTATAGTCTGCTGAGACAGACACTGAACAAATAATCAAACAAGCTGTGGGTTTTCCAAAATGGCTCTTTGCTATTCCTGCTATTCCTAGCAATGCTGTGCTTTCATTGCTTTTAACGTGTGAGTCCTTTCCCTATTCCACCTTTCTTTAAGGGCACCTTTAATCATCAGAGGTCTCAAACTTGCTGCCTACAGATCTATTTTATTTGGCCCACACAATGGTAAGGTCCACTTTCTTAAAAAAAAAAAATTGAATTCCTTGCCAACATAAAATATGAGCGTCTGGTTTCTCTTGAATAATTGGTCATACTGAACCTCAATTACCATAAGGGAGCAAGTGCCCAGAGTTGCATAGCAGCTGTCTTCTTCAGAAATAATGTGTTCCACCTACTTAGCCACATTTAAGCCCGGTCCAAATCACCTCCTGACATGTGGGCCAAGGATCTATTGACATTGATCATCCCCCTTCAGTTGCTATTTTTCCTACCCCTGGCTCAGTTCACTCATCTACAGTACTTGCTAACCTCTCTGAGACAGTTTAGTTTGCAACTCCCACTCCACAGAGAAAAACTCAGCAATCTTTTTACAAAATCCTCTCCAGCATGCTCTCTCACCTCATTGTACTGCTTGTCAAGATTCTAGACTAAGTAAATAAACAAAGATTGTTCATCAGTTTACTTATTCAAATATTCCATCAACTTCTCTCTCCAGCTGTGCCTTTCCTTAGATCCATTTGTCCCAAGCAAACCAGATTACTTATTGGTCAGTCCCAAATATGACCTGCTATTTTCACTGTCTTCAATCCTACTGGAATTTCTGTATCTAGAACTCAGGCCAGGTCCCTAAACTCTGTCCAATTCTGTCTATCCTCAGGTCCAATTCAAATCCCCCACCTCTTCCAGGAAGCCATTCCTGACTGCCTAGCTGGATGTGGTATAGCCTCCCTGTGAACCCTCATACCACCATACCAGAATCTCTGTAAGGACCTTCAAGCTTTCTACCTCACAACATACTTTCTACATTTCAACTCTCTGAAGGTAGGAATCCCATCTAATTTATCCTCCTTTTCTCACTTGCACAGCACATAGCAGAAAACAGTGATCATTTGCACAATAAATGAAGAGAGATTTTACAACTCATTGTAAGGGGAATAGGAAGATGCTAAATGTATTAACTTCCTGTAAGTTATCTCTAGTTGTTTTCAATGCTCAAGCCACACAGAGGTGCACTTGTTTAGGATTGTTTTATAATTGAATTATTATTCCCTACTTTTCCCATCCTACACGTGTGTCCAGTGGAAACATGTTCATCCATTTCATGTGTTTTTTCAGTCCCTTACTTAGGAATCTAGTCCAAGAGATTTTCTCTTTCCTCTCTTTAAAATGTTACACAGAATAACTTTAAGTCTTGGTTCTAGACTCTTGAGCTATAACAAAGTTTGGGATTTATTTTGTTTTCCTTGACTCTAAGCCCTCAAGGGCACAAACTCTTAGCCATCATGTCTTGTATGACTAAATAAATGTTTCTGTTACAAGTGCCTTTCATTTAAATTTACAATCTATTTAGACATTGAATTCTTTTGAGCTAGAATGTATTCTTGTGATTTTGGTATGAATATTAGTTTCTCCCTGTGTAAAGGCTATATGCTTTTCTATAAAATGAAAAAAAGAAAAAGATATGCTAAGAAGTTAGGTTTCTTATGCAACTTCACACATTTAGTTACCAGAATCACCTAGACTATTTCAGTTGTGACTGGAATGGGCAGAAAATATAAGTCTATCATTTTGAAAAGTGACCTTGTGTACCCCCACCCCCCACTGTTCTAGGCAAGAGTGTCCTGAAACTACCAGTTATCCATTCAGCCATTCAATTAGCACCTCTTAAGAGCTGTGTGCTAAAGTACCTGAGGCGCACACACAAAATTTCCATGTGTTCGGTACTTATCAGTTTCACTCCCAAGGTCAAAGGAGATTAATTTTTTTCTTCTTTTTATAAGGCAGCCTTTCAATCACAATCTTGTTTCCAACAATCTTGCCTCCACACTCTTGGTCTGTATACTTTATTCCTTGTCAGCCAGCCATTTTAAAGTAAAAATAAATAAATCAAAATAAAATGCAAACAGTTCTCTTCTAGAGGGTGAGAGATTTCAGAGCCCAATGAGCCCACAGGCAGATCACTTATAACTATGCAGCTTAGTCACAGAGTCCAACTTGGCAAATGGTAATGTGCAAGCCTGTTTTTTAGTTCCAACCTGTTTCATACTCAGGCTAGCCCAGCTATTTCCCTTATTTCCAATTCCTTGGGGATGCCAGATCCTTTCTGGCTAAATCCCAAGTGCAACGCCCTAAACTCAAGGCACAGCTTTACTTCTTTGCCTCAACCTGAAGCCCCTAAGCTGATGGCTTCTCCTTTTGTTGTTTTGTCATCAGACCCTCTCCTGAATGCCTCTTAGCACACAGCCCAGGTCTATTTCCACCAATTCCTGTCCCCTTCTGCTCTTAATTCAAATCTCATTTCCTCTCTCTTTACTGTTTCTAAGCAGATTCTCTAGTTCTCTTTCTCTCCCAAACCTGGCCAGTCACATTGTGTCCTGGTATCATTTCCTGATGTCAGTCAGCCCCAACTCCTCTTAATCTTCTGTTGATACATGGCAAGCTCTTTTTTATGATTGTTTGTCAAACCCTTGTGTTTCTAATATAAGGAATAAAGAGGTGGAAAAAAAAAAACTAAAAGTCCTTCCATTAATGTACTTTTGGTGAGGAAAGTTAGCATAGAATGGGTAAAGAAACAAAGTCATTAAGCTTAGAATATTAGTTATTCAGTACATATAAATAACAAGCAGATATTAAGGCAGTGTTTCTCAAAGTATGGTTCAACAGACCACCTTTCTCAGAATCATTTGTGGGAAAGAGAGTGGGGCAGGGTGCTGCTTGACATAATCTTGGGCTGTACCCCAGATAGACAACCAAAATCTCTGAGGACCTACTAAGAATCTGAGTTATTGACACACTCCTAGTTCTTCTTCTTCTAATGCACATTCAAATTTAAGAACAATGTACATTGTCTCTATTGTCCTTTAAAAGCAGTTATTCTTTACCTCATGTTTGCTCCACTTCTACTCTTTAAGTTTCTTCTATACTCGATACGGTATTTAATATATGCTTTTATAGATATTGGAGATATAGTAGAGAATAAGTGGACAAGTTCCTTCCTCATGAATCTTACATTTTGGTGGAAAAAAGAGACCCTTGGTCATCATATTAAGAGAGCAAAAAAAATTGATGAAGAGTCTCAGCCACTTCCTGGGGAATAAAGATTATGTACAAATACACACAAGGGCATTTATATATATATATTTTTTAATGTATTTCTATAGTCACATAAAATCAGGAAACATAAAATGAAAAATTTACATTAGCTAGAACAATTGGTTTTTGTTATTTTAATTCGGAGGAATTGCTTTAGATTTTTCTAGAATGTTTTTAGAGTATTACTTTAGAGACTTTCATATAGACTAAAAATTTATCCATTCTTACTGAGATTAAAATTTTTAGGGGCACCCGGCTGGCTAAGTCAGAAGAGTGTGTGACTCTTGATCTTGGGGTCTTGAGTTCTAGCCCCATGTTGGGTGTAGACATTACTTTAAAAAAAATTAAATACCAATCAGTAAGAGAGAAATTCCTAGTGATGAACATAAATCTCAATCCACCCATCAGAAAAGCAGCACCAAGAGAAAACATGTGATTCAGCAAACAGGCACAGAGCATGTACCCAGGGTATACACCGCTGGATGTGTGCACATGCCTGCTCCCCAGCCTCCAAGACAACCATTTGCTACAAATCCACACCAGACTCACTTGAAATTGTTGGATCCGATATAGATATAGATATAGATATAGATATAGATATAGATATAGATATATTGATATGGAGAGTCCATGTCCATATGGATATGGAGAGTCACAAATACCTTTCTGGATTTAAGTAGCAATTAAGGGAGACAAAGGTGAAAAGCATAAAGGCATAAAAGTATCTCTGAGCCAAGCTACCAGCTTAACTCAACTTCTTTGCTCTTACACAAAGATATATTTCATTTGGCAGTGAGAATACATGTGTGACCAATACAAATGCTGAGGATCTAAAAATCAGCCAGCATCCCTGGGCCATTTCAGCTGTGTTTCTACTTCACAAGGCCTCTTGGGGACTGGTGGGAGCAGGTGTAAAGTTCCAGTTTATTAACAAGTTAAGTCAGTATTGCTGTGCATTTTGAAGGGTCTAATAGACTGGCCAATCTCAATGAATATAGAGTAGTGTTGCACTGGACAGACACAAAAGAAATTAAAATACTACATTATTACTATTACAGAGTGAATGGTTAGATGTCTACTATATTCCAGACATTGTGCTAAGTGATTTAGAAGCATCATAAAGTTTGTTAAATTATTTAAATAAATCAGTAAGTATTTTTTTCTGGGTAAAGAACATTGACATTTGTAGCTGACTATGAGGATCCAGCCTATATCTAAGAGAATCTCTAATTTGTCTTCTCTACATAGGAAGTCTTAATTCCTTGCTTTGCTTTGCCAACAGAGCTTAAAATTTGGACCATGCCTATCTGCTGAGTACAGTGTAACCAATGAGGCTGATCCATGAAAAGATTTCAGAATGTTAACATTGATCTACTGTAATTGAGAGGGCACCAGAAGGAAGAAAATAGAACATAAGGTATTAGTGTTAGACACAACTTTAAGACCTGTTTAATCCAACCCCCTAATTTTTAATTGAAAAAAAAAGAATGAGGACCAAAGACATATTGATTTTGTGTGGTCTTCCATATTTCCTTACGTATTCATTTTTTGCTTTCAGCATGGTTCCCAGCCAAATAGAACTCATGTACTGTTCTTGTCCTTTGTAGAACTTGTGGGCTATGTAGCCAGCTCACAGGACTGAGAGGCTAGAAAAGCCACCAGTCTTTTTAGAACTGGCAGCCATGGAGGATCATACTGGCATACTTAGAACCACAGCTATTTCTAATTGTGGCTGGCTGGAATGGATTTTGAAACTTGGAGGTATTAAAGTTTATTTGGACTAAAATTTATGCATTGTGGCATTGGGATATGATGAAGAATTAAGGACAAAAGAAAATACATGTCAATAATGACTCCAATTATCTTGACTTATATTTGTGTCAACTGCATCAAAATAGAGCTTCTCCATTCACAATTATTATTGGAGGGTGGAAGATGGAAAACGTTGTTTGCTAACACATGGATTTCTGATCATTTAGCCCACCATTGAAAAATGTGTAAAGTTCTTTTCTGTTTTCCATTCCTTTTTTAAACAAGGAGAGTAGTTTGAACCTACACATACCAAAGAGAGTCCTAGAAACCAGCCAGCCCCCACAAAGACTATGGAATTCATTCTGAGAAGATTCAGAGGAACATGTTATCTCCAAATATCTGAAGGCCTATCATGCAGGGAAACCAAGATTTGTTCTTTTGTTGCTAAGGAATAGTATCGATAAGAGGTCCAGTTATTGTTGAGTACCCACCAGTATCAGGCACTGCAAGGGCTTTTAATACATTATCTCTAATTCTTGTATCCACCTCAAAGTAGATAAGTCTAGCCCATTTTATACATGAAAACAAGGGGTGAGGGCACAGAGTGGTTAAGCTGTGTTCTCAAAGTCACATTCTGAGTAATTGACAGGAATTCTAATTAATAGAGGTCTCTTTCCACATCAATAGGCCACAATTTCACCTTTCCATTTGCTCAGGCCAAAAAACTTGAATTCACCTCTGAGTACTCTTTTTGTCTCACACCCAGTATCTAAGCTTTCAGCAGACTCTATCTGCTCTTCTTTCAAAATATATTTGAAGTCTGAGTCATTCTTACCACCTCCTCTATCTATTGCCAGCTTTCTCTAAGTGCCCTGCACATCCCATCCGTGTTATTAGATACTTTCCTCCAAACTGCCTTCCCAGCTTCTGCTCATGGCCCTGGCTGGTCTGCATTTAATACAGAAAAGGTAAGTTCAAGTGTATCAGTCCTCTTTTGAAAGATATCCAGTGAAATCCTAGCTCAATATGGATAAAAGCCTTATTACTACAGTTGGCTATATAAGACCCTACCCAATCTGGCTGCTCTTACGTCCAGCCTCCTTGCCACTCCTCAGTAACCCTGGCTTGGGGCCTTTGAACTTGCTGTATCATCTGCCTGAAATGCTCTTCTCTGAAATATCTGATGAGCTTTTCTCACTTCTACCTCCTTCAGGTTATATTCAAAATCACCATCTTCAGTGAGGCTTTCCTGACCACTCAATTTTAAATTACAATCTGCCTACCGAGCTTTATTTCTTTTCCTGTAGTACATATCGCCACCTAACAGGCCATACTTTTTAAATTTTTCCTTTAATCTGTCTTCTCTTCTCCTACTACAGTGTGAGTTCTATGAGAGCAGGGTTTTTTTTTTTTCTGTTTACTTCTGTCTGTCTAGCACCTAAAAAATTTTCTGGCACCTACTAGGCATTCCATAAATGTTGAATAAGTTACTATGTCCCATGACCATGGGGTCCCCCTGAACCACTCTCACTTGAAGACAGACATCACTAAGTCAAGCGCCTCAGCATTATGGAAATACAAACTATCAAGGCTGAAATAATTATCTGATTATTCCAAGTAGGACCAATGGGGGGAAAGTAAAGGAAACGCAGAAATTTTTCTCAGAGTGGATTCAAAAATGTAGCAGAGCTATATGAAGTCAGGTTGGAACATAAACCACACATTAGAAATTAGTGTGGGTAAGGGGAGGGATAAATTATTAAACTTAAAAGACCTTCCCAAGCCTGGAATTCTGTGATTCTCAACTTTGTTCAACCTTAGTCTGGGCTCATGTTCTGAAGCCATAATATCTTCTCCACCTGGACACTCTGAGCTACCCTCCTGCAGATACAGGGCACAACAGTATCTGTTTATGAGGGGCACTCTGCATTTTCCCCTAGTATCAGACTAAAGGTTAGAGAATGAATGAATAAATATCCCATTGTGCCCCAGATCCTAGGGAACAAGGCAAGTCAGGAGCCAGAGTGAGTCCTTAGGGAAAGTTCATAAGCAAGGCATCCAGGAAAGTGAGATTGCCTTTCGTGGCTCACATCACTGCATTTTATTGTCTCTGCAGTATGGTGAGAATTCCTTCCTAGGAGACATTAAAGGGCCTATGTAATCTCTGGAAGTATCTGGAAGACTTTTTGACTGATCATTCCTCCCCATATTTAGTACCTTGCAAACAATCTCAAATTTTCTGAACAGATACAATAAAATCAGGCAAAATGATTCTTTCATTTACAATATGGTAGACAATTGAACATTGTAGGGGTTAGGGGCATCAATTCCCCACACAGGTGAAAATCTGTGTATAATTTATGACTCCCCAAAAACTTAACTACCAATAACATACTGTTGATTGGAAGCCTTACCACTAAATAGTTGATTAACATATGTTTTGCACATTATATGTTATATATGCTATATTCTTTTTTTAATGTGTATTTCTGAGAGTTAGAGAGAAAGAGAGAGAGAGAGAGAGAGAGAGAGAGAGAGAGAGAGAGAGAGCAGAAGAGGGGCAGAGAGATAGAGGATCCGAAGTGGATCTGTGCTGACAGCAGAAAGCCCTAATGCGGGGCTGGAACTCACAAACTGTGAGATCATGACCTCAGCCGAAGTTGGACACAATCAACTGAGCCACCCAGGCACCCCATATATACTATATTCTTACAATAATGTAAACCAGGAGAAAAGAAAATGCAAGAAAATTGCAAGGAAGAGAAAATACATATACATTTCTGTACTATATTTATTGAAAAAAAAAATCTGTGTTATAAGTGGGCCAGCGCAGTTCAAACCTTTCCTATTCTAGTGTCTACTTTTTTTTTCAAATTCTTTTAAATTTTAGGTAGTTAACATGTAGTGTAATATTGATTTCAGGAATAGAATTTAGTGATCCATCACTTACACACAACACAACAGTGCTCAACACAGGTGCCCTCCTTATTACCCATCACCCATTTAGCCCATCCCCACTCCCACCTCCCCTCCAGCAACCTTCAGTTTGTTCTTTATAATTAAAGAGTCTCTTATGGTTTGCTTTCTCTCTTTTTTCCCCCTTCCTCCATGTTCATACATTTTGTTTCTTAAATTCCACAAATGAGTAAAATCATATGGTATTTGTCTTTTTCTGACTGACTTATCTCGCTTAGCATAATACACTCTAGCTCCATCCACGTTGTTGCAAATGGCAAGATTTCATTCTTTTTACTGGCTGAGTAATAATCCATTGTACATACATACCACATCTTCTTTTTCCATTCATCAGTCAATGGACATTTGGGCTCTTTCTATAATTGGATGTTATTGATAATGCTGTCATAAACATCAGGATACATGTACCCCTTCAAATAAGTATTTTTGTATTATTTGGGTAAATACCTAGTAGCACAATTGCTGGGTCATGGGGTAGTTCTATTTTTCACTTTTTGAGCAACTTCCATACTGTTTCCCAGAGTGGCTACACCAGTTTGCATTCCTACCAATAGTGTAAGAGGGATTCCCTTTCTCTGCTTCCTCACCACCATCTGTTATTTCCTGTGTTGTTAATTTTAGCCATTCTGACAGGTGTGAGGTGGTAGCTCATGATTTTGATTTATATGTCCCTGACAATGAGTGATGCTGAGCATCTTTTCATAAGTCTGTTAGCCATCTGGATGTCTTCTTTGGAAAATATCTATTCATGTCTTCCCATTTCATCACTGGATTATTTGTTTTTGGGTATTGAGTTCAATAAGTTCTTTATAGATTTTGGATACTAACCCTTTATCAGTCATTTAATTTACAAATATTTTCTCCCATTCTGTAGGTTGCCTTTTAGTTTTGTTGATTGTTTCATTTGCTGTGTAGAAGATTTTTATCTTGATTAAGTCCCAATAGTTCATTTTTGCTGTTCATTTTGCTATTACCGCCTCTGGCATGTCTAGTAAGAAGTTGCTACAGCTGAGGTCAAAGAAATTTAATGATTTCCTATCTCACATTTAGGTCTTTTGTCCATTTTGAATTTATTTTTGTGTATTATGTTAGAAGTGGTTCAGTTACATTCATCTGCATGTTGCTGTCTAGTTTTCCCAATGCCATTTGTTGAAAAGACTTTTTTCCATTGGATATTATTTCCTGCTTTGTTAGAGATTAGTTGACCATATAGTTGTGGGTCCATTTCTGCATTTTCTGTGTTGTTCCATCGATCTATGTGTCTTTGTTTTTTTTCATTTTTGCCAGTACCATACTGTTCTGATGACTACAGCTTTGTAATATAGCTTGAAATCCAGGACTGTGATGCCTCCAGCTTTGTCTTTCTTTTCCACAATTGCTTTAGTTATTTGGGGTATTTTGTGACTCCATACAAATTTTAGGATTGTTGATTCTAGCTCTGTGAAAAATACTGGTGGATTTTGATAGGATTGTACTGAATATGTAGATTGCTTTGGGTAATGTAGGCATTTTAACAAATATTTGTTTTTCCAACCCATGGGCATGGAATGTTTTTCCATTTCTATGTCATCTTCAATTTCTTTCATCTTTCAATTTCTTTCTTTCAAGTTCTATAGTTTTTAGAGTACAAATCTGTTACCTCTTTGGTTAGGTTTATTCCTCTAAGTATCTTATGGTTTTTGGTGCAGCTGTAAGTGGAATTGATTCCTTTTATTTCTCTTTCTGCTTTTGCATTATTGATGTATAGAAATGCAATTGACTTCTATATGTTAATTTTATATCCTGTGACTTTGTGGAATTTGAGTACCAGTTCTAGCAATTTTCTTGGTGGAATCTTCTGCACCTGCTGACAGGATCATATAGTTCTTATCCTTTCTTTTATTAATGTGATGTATCATCTTGCTTTATTTGCAAATATTGAACCATCCCTGATGAATAAATCCCACTTGAGTGTGGTGAATAATTCTTTTAATGTACTGTTGGATTAGATTTGCTAGTATCTTGTTGAGAATTTTTGCCTCCATATTCATCAAGGATATTGGCTTATAATTCTTCTCAATTGGGGTCTTTGTCTGGTTTTGGAATCAAAGTAATGCTGGCCTCGTAGAATGAGTTTGCAAGTTTTCCTTCCATTTCTATTTTTTGGCACAGTTTGAGAAAAGTAGGTATTAACTCTTATTTAAGTGTGTGGAAGAGAGTCAAGTCACCTGGGTGGCTCAGTCAGTTGAGCATCCGACTTTGGCTCAGATCATGATCTCACTGTTTGTGGGTTCAAGCCCCGTGTTGGGCTCTGTGCTGACAACTTTGAGCCTGGAGCCTGCTTTGGATTCTGTGTCTCTTTCTCTCTCTGCCCCTCCTCTACTTGTGCTCTGTCTCTATCTCTCTAGTTTGTCTGATTAAGTATGGCTCCTCTGGCTTTCTTTGGACATCCATTAGCATTATAGATGGTTCTCCATCCCCTCACTTTCCATATGCAGGTGTCTTTAAGTCTAAAATGAGTCTTTTATAGACAGCATGTTGATGAGTATTGTTTTTTTAATCCATTCTGATACCCTATGTCTTTTGATTGGAACATTTAGTCCATCTACTTTTAGAGTAATTATTGATAGGTATGAATTGTATTACCTCTAAAGTCAGTGTTTCTGAAGATTTTCTCTTATCCTTTCTAGTTCCTTTCTAGTTTTTGTTGCTTTCACACTCAGAGAGTCCCCTTTAATATTTCTTGCAGGGGTGTTTAGTGATTATGAACTCCTTTCATTTTTGTTTGTCTAGGAAACTCTTTATTTCTTCTTCTATTCTGGATAACAGAATTGCTGGATAAAGCATTCTTGGCTACATATTTTTCCCATTCAACGGGTTTAATATATCATGCCATTTCCTTCTGGCCTGCCAGGTGTCTGTGGAGACATCTGCTGCTAACCTGATTTGTCTTCCTTTGTGTGTTAGGGATTTCTTTTTCCTTGCTGCTTTCAGATTCTTTCCTTATCTCTGTATTTTGCAAATTTTACTATGCTATGTCTTGGTATTGGCAACTTTTATTGATTTTGAAAGGAGTTCTCTGTGCCTCCTGAATTTGAATGCCTGTTTCTTTCTCCAGATTAGGGAAGTTTTCAGCTATGATTTTCTCAAATAAGGCTTCTGCCCCTTTATCTCTCTCTTTTTCTTGGACTCCTATGCTACATATATTGTTATGCTTTATGGAATCACTGAATTCTTTAAGTCTACATTCATTATCTAAGAGTTTTCATTCCCTGTTCTTTTCAGCTTCATTATTTTCCGTAATTTTATCTTCTTAACCACTGATTTGTTCCTGTTTCGTCCATCCTTGTGGTCATGACATTCAGTCAGGTTTGCATCTTCATTATAGCCTTTTTTATTTTGGCCTGACTGTTTTATAGGACTTTTACCTCTACAGTAGGGTTCTCTCTGGTTTCTTCTAAGCTTTTCTCAAGCCTGCTAGTATCCTTATGATTGTTGTTTTAATTTGTGGTTCTGGCATGCTCCCTGGCCATGATCTCTTCTTATTCTTTTTTTTGGGATGAATTCCTCCATGTTGGCATTTTATCTGGAACTTTGTCTTTTGTGTGTTAGGAAAGCATGTGCCTGGCTCTATTTCCAGTAAAGCTGAAGACTTGAAGCACTCTATGATGAGTAGATCTGGTGCATTCAGGGGGTTTGCACTGGTCTTCTGGGGGAGGGGGTCTGCTGCTTCTCTGGCTCTCAATCACACTTGCCCTAGTAAAAAAGGCACTTGCACAGCACAGAGGGACAGAGCTTCATATGTGTGCTCAAGCCTTCACTGTGTGTGCTATGCTGCTTGCTGAAGTCTGTCCATGCTGATGGGAGGGGTGAAAATGGCATCAACCTACTCTCTTCCCTGGAAAGGGGACCTCTGCACTGTTCAGGAAGCTCTCACAGAAGAAGGAACAATCTTCCCTCTTGTGACCAGGCTTCTGTTGATCCCTGCCTTCACCCTATCTGTGTCTGAGTGGTCTGCAGGCCTAGCAGCACAGTGCTCCTGTGTGTTATATCAGACACATGGCTGGATTTCAAAACTCCGAATTTTAGAGATGAGATGTGGCACAAACATGCACTGAACCCCTGGGAGAGGGTCTCACTAGCTGTGGCTAGTACTAATTTGTACCAGAAAAAAAATCTCACGACAGCACAGGAGCTTGGATTTTATGGTAAAGTTTAACAAAAAGGTGGCATCCAGGTTACCTGCCCTCAGCAGGTGTCTCTGCTCATATGCTAAAGAACAGGGCAGCCCAATGTAGCCTGCTGGCTCTTTTGTCCCCTGAGAGACAGTGCCACCTCTACCAAATGCACTCCAAAAAGGTGAACTGTCTCTCCCCGCACAGACCAGGGGATCCTCAGAGCATGTTGTCCACTCCTCGGCCTCTGCCCTCCTTCTACACGGGAGTACCACTATGCCTGCCAGGCTCAACCCAGGCAATGACACAGAGTTCTACATATTCAGACTTTCGGCTCCACTACTTGTAAAAACTTGCAATAATCATCCCCTCTTATTTTCCCAGCCAATGGTTTTGGAAAGTGTTTTTCTTGTGCAATCCCCTGTGTACTGCTTCCTCTCCTTCCTTCTCTCTCTTTCTTTCTCTATCTCTCTACTGTCTCTGTGATCAAGGCTTTCTCCTTTCCACAGTACCCATGATTCTTTTCTTCCCCAAATCATGTCTTTGTACCCTATAACTTCCGTGAGATGGCCTCTTTTCTCCCTCTAGTTGTGTAGTGTGTTCTCTCAGTCCTTAGATTGATTTCCTGGGTGTTCAGAATCATTTAATAATTACCTAGCTGTGTTTGAGGGATGAAGGAGGAATAAGGTTTTCCTACTACTCTGCCATCTTAACTCCTTTTTAACTGTATATTGCTTTTTATCTAAGGTTTAGAAAATGTTGAAACTTTCCCCCTTTTTAATGAAGGAACAAGAATTTAGGAAGATCACAATCTGTGTAAAAAACCCCATACAATTCCAACTCTCATTTAAACTTTCTTAATTTTAACAGTCATGGCTGTCTAAAACCAAAGACTTTGCCAATGCAGAGAATATTAAGTACAATTGCCTCTGGTTCTGAACTGAAAGAGAATTAAAATTCTTAAAATGATATTTCATCCCACACTACAGAAGTTTCCTTTTGAAGTTGACATAACTCACACATCAAAACCTCCAACAAAAAACATCATTGGCTGTAAGATACAACTAATTGATTTCAAAATCTTACCAGGGGTAACACTTCTTTTTCTTATTTTTATAGACCTGAGAAAAAAAAATTGTTCTTAAAACAACTGCAGGGTTCGAAATTATCAATTTATTATTGTACTCAAAGAATCCTTTGCACAAAGGCACAAAGTGTCTCCTATTTTCTTTTTCTCTTGTCTTCAAACCAAAGATAATAGTCTCAAAGGCAAATGTGAACCTTGAATGAAAGATAAAGCATACCCAAGGAAGTGAATTTAACAAGGAACAACATGAATCAGTAGACTTTTTATAATGAAATTATGCCATATCATAAGTTCTTTGCTATAAATAAGTATAAAAATGTGAACGATACAAAGATTCAAAAGGCCTATATAACTGGCAATAAGCTGAGACTTGGAAACATTTTAGATCTTACTCTTTGAATGTGACAAAGGTTAAATGGAAAACCCCACCTACAAGAGCAAAAACATTCTTCTATCTTTATCAACTTACTTGCTTTAGATGGTCATGATCTGTGAATAAGACAGGTAGTAGAGAACAGACAACGTATTTGACTGTTTAAGCATTATTGTTTCATGCTGCATAGTAAGTATTGAGTAAATATTTGTGGAATAAGAAATAATGTTATCTTTACTATTCTTCTGCAAGATACCATTGCCTGTCAACTCTCTACACTGACAAAACTTGTGTGTTCAGGAAGTTCAACCTAGAAAATTCTGAGGGTATTAATTTTGCACATATTTCTGGAAAAATGGTACTCACTTCAGAACTAGAGAACAGACATGAGAACATTAGAAGAAATGAAAGATATCAGCATGGCTTGGGTTTAAGGGCAATATAGCAGGAGGAGTTCAAGGCCAATGGTCTAGGAATGCATATGATCCAAGCTAATGGCATTTTCTATTAAAACCTCATCCAGTCCAGAGTTCTGTGTGACTTCCCAGGGAATACGTGGCTCTTCAGCAGAGGGAGAAAGGGAGAGGGAGGACTCTATGTTTACATCGACACATCCCATGGTAACTATTTTCAGACTATCAGGGCACAGAAATCTCTTTACAAAGATGTAAATGTCTTTGACCAAGACTTGTACAAAAAGAAGAGGTGACAACATCCAAGAGAGACAACTCTAAAACATCTACTAGAAGTTCAACTACTTGGGCCTACATAGTTGAAAACTATGACTATGACTATCACCAGCGGCCTTACCAAAATAACGTGACACTTAATTTTATTTTAACATGAAGTAACAGGAAATGGTTTCTAATTCTGCAGTGCTGGGTTTTTTCAGTTTTTGAGTTTTTTGTTTGTTTGTTTGTTTGTTGGGGTGTTTTAAAAATAAATTCCATGGGATAGAATAAAATGCTGAAGACTTCCCTATAAATCATTCCCCCTTGTGTTTACATTTAAGTGCCTTGCTACATTCATCTAATGACTTTAGTCTGTTTTCCTTTCGCAAACTCAGCATGGTTATAAGTACAATAAAGAACAGCATTTCTTCCACCATCACCATTCCCAAAATAGGCTCAAACAGTGCAAAGATTATATCCTCTTTAAAGCTTTCTTATTTCCCTGACACTTTTTATTTTTTACTATTTCTATTAATAAGAATTATTGACTACTCTTCCCCAATCTGGATTGGCTTTATTAATTCATGTAGAAATGAATGCCTTTCAAAGCAAAGGCTTCTTGCTTGTCAGCACTTTACTGGTTGGGTGCATCTTCCTTGAATGCTTTACTCAGAAATCACTAACAAGAAAATCTGAGGTCTTGAATTTTCTTGGCAGAGTGGTCACCTGTTTCCTGTCATAATAAATTGTCCTTTTGGTCTTCAGCTCACTACTTCTTGACAGCTTACTCCTGTCAGGTGAATACATTTTCAAAATAATGGTAGGCAACTGAATCACATTTAATCTGTGAAAATCAATGCATTTTTAGTGATGCTTTCCAGAGAAAGCTTGAATGTCTGACTTGTCAATATTTAAGATATTTAATTAAACCAGTTACTTGCTTTGAAAATTGGTGTATTATGAGAAATATTAAGCTTTCCAGTGGAGCATACATCTTAAGGTGGTCAAGAAGCCTCAGTTGTAAGCAAAAGCTCTAGTTGTAAAAAGAATTCCAGCTAATATATGTAGAAGAAGTGATAGAATTAACAAATTATCACTTTGTAAGCTTTAATGAAATTGTTGATTTTGTCAAGAATTATCAAAGTGGTATTAAAACCATAAGGTAAAAATGTATTGAGGGATCAGACATCCTTGTAGCACCAAACTACCAGCATACAGATTACTTTCTGGAAGCAAAGAGAAATGCAATATTATAATGAATGACTAGGAAGTCACTAATATAAACAGTCAAAGCAATGTAATTGGCCAGAAACCCAAATGTGTATCCCATGATGTAATACAGTATGGGATACATGACAAAAGCTAGTATTTACTCCTACCAAATTATTTATTGTGATTTAACCAAGCCTTTCCAAAAGCATGCAAGACAAAGTCAGAAAAATAGCATATTCTACAGGATAAATGATCCTTTATTTTTGGCAAGTCAGCGTCATGAAAAAGAAAATTCTTTTAAACTAAAAAAAATTTAAATGACACAACTCTGAAATGACGTATGTTTTCCTGGATTAGATCCTACTATTGACAAACCAGCTGAAAAGGACATTTTAGGGATAATATTAAAAATTTTGAATTTGGGACAAAGATTAGATTATAAGAAGTAATTATTGTTAACTTTCTCAGGTATGATAATTTTAGTGTTCTTATACATTTATAGATATGTAATTTACTTTAGTATGTATGACATGTGTGATGATATCTATCACTTTCCTTAAAATACATCAGTATAGTAAAAATGAGTTAGTTGAAAAGGAAAAAATGAAACACTTCTTTCTGAATAAGTAAACATAAGCACTAGAGGATATCTTCAAAGGAAATAATTCCGAACTCTGATTTCCCATCATAGTTAATATTGCCCTAAAAGAACAAAGAATTCTTTTCTAAATTGGGCATTTGGTCCTTCCTCTTTATTCACTTTTTTGGAAAGAAGGCAGAACATTCCAGCACGAAAGCATCTTTTCCATTTTATTCATATATTTAAAGGCAATAGTTCTTCAAGGACAGTTCCCAGAAAAGCAACACCACTATCTCCCAGGAAGTTGTTAGAATTACAGACTGTGGGCTTTGACTCTGCGTCTATGGGAACAGAAATCCTTGGGGTGGAGCATAGAGAACTATGTGTATAAAGCCCTCCAAGCGATGCTAATGCCCCCTGAGGTTCAACAGCCCTTATTCTAGAGTTTCTGTTTCTCCCTGTGTAATTCACTTTGTCAGGGCTAAGTTGGCCTACACACTGGAGATAAAACAAAGGAAGAGCCAGAGTTGTAGAATTGATGTGTAGTTTTGATTCTTCTCTATTGATACCTTCAGCCATGAAATAAGAAAATGAGAAAACAATACTTGTTATATTGGATATTCTATTATGTTTTCAACACTACGTATTGGAACATTATTGAAAATAACAAACATGTTCTGTGTAATCATTAGGATGCTTTCCAGACTGCAGGAAAGCTCTCTATGCAAGATAAAATAGGCCCCATTGTATGGAATGAAGTTTGTGACAACAATGTAAATTATCCCTGCCATCAAGCCCTTCTCAGGATTGCAACTGATGGGAACCCTTAGCATACCCATTTATAGTGTTCCACCTCTCCAGTGGTCGGCCTGTCTCCCCACTAAATAGTACATTTGGAAGACTAGTGACCATGTCTAAATGCTGTAAAACCCACTGCATCCTGTAATGACTTCTGGGTATTCAGCATATGTGGGATGTCATGCTGATGCTTTCCTATTATCAGTGGGAAGTCAAAACCCTGAGTGATTCTATAATCCCATCATTTGTGCACCAAGCTGGAAACCTAAACCAATGTGCCTAACTTTCCATGCAGTGCTTTGGCCCCTGGACATACCTCCAAGAGAATGTATAATATAGAATTATAGGCCCATCCTCATGTCAGAAGTTTAGGGACACATTCAGCTATTTGATGTTCATATAAGAGGCGTCCGAGACTAATGAAAATCAGGCACTATTCATAGTACTAAATAGTGTTAGACAAGGTTTGTGTTAAAGCATGACCAGCCTGCTCCCCTATTTCATTCTTTCAGGAACGAGGGTCTCTTAGGCTGTGCATAAACCACAGGCACCAGTCCTCAGTGTCTGGGAATTTTGTGATACTCTGCACAGACCTTCAAATGTGAGACCACCTGTGAAATGATGTTTACTTTCCTGCACATATCCTTCTGTTTTACCACAATCCATTGATGGGCAGACAAAGCAGTTAATGAAGATACTCAACATTGAAGGCAGATGTGAAGAGAGGGAAAAAGGAGAACTCAAGTATGAATCAATGAAAATGAAAATAATATACTCACAGGAAATAAGTAGATGAAACCGTAAGAGAAGGCATCAGGGAAAGGATAGCAAAGATAACGATGAACTGCTACACATGAGAGAATCCACTGTGAAGTTGCCCTTCCTTTACTCTTTAATCCTCCAGCCTCCAAACACATTTCTGTGACTAGTTATGCTATGACCATCTATCCCATACCCTTGCAGAAAGCTGTCCTCACCTCCTAAACGTCTTATCTGAAATCACAAACTGCCTATGGGAGAAATTACTATGTGTCTTTGCATATACATAAGTATGTATACATCTATCACCCACACACACTCACATGCACACTTACCATAAAGTTTAAAGCACAATAATAGATTAGGTAGAAATGAATTTGAATTCTAGTTCTGCAATTTTACTGTTTGATAGATGATGGGCAGCTAATCCATATAAACCTCAGATCCTCCCTCTATAAATGGGATAAAAATTCCTCTATCAGTATTGATTTAAGGTTAAATTAGATAATGTATGCTTAAAGCTTTTCCCAGTTTCCAGCAGAAAGCCAGTACTCAATAAACGGTGGCTATTATTATTAATATTTATATTTTATAACCCTCTCTGTCCATCAAAATTTCTCCACTTACTTTTCTTGTATCCCACATTACAAACATTAAATCTTTAATTTACTAGTGCCAAACTGTTGTTTACCATAAAAGTATAAAAAATAAATTCTTTATTATATTGCACATCTTTTATTTCAAGCCATCACTAAATATTAAACTATAAGAAATACATCATTATAAATCCCATATTTGACCCTCTTGCAATATCTCTATTATAGTTGGTGATTTGATACTATTCTTCAGACAGCAACCTTCCTACAAATGAAAGATTAAAACTGGTTGAGAGATCATTTGTCTGTGATCAACAATGAAAAATAAATTGGGTGCATTGGTTAGCTTCAAATGTAAACCAGAAGAGAACTGTGTGTGTGTGTGTGTGTGTGTGTGTGTGTGTGTGTGTGTGTGTGAGAGAGAGAGAGAGAGAGAGAGAGAGAGATCTGTTTGTGTGTCTATGTGTCTGTGTGTCTGTGAGAGAGAGTGGGAGGAGAGAGAGAAAGAGAGAAATAAGAGGGAAAAGGAGACAGAGAAAGAGAGACTAAGAAAAAGGATCAGTGTCATAAATAGCTGATACTTGGGTGGATTCAGTATAACAAATATAGCTAATTAGTAGAGTGGATAAAAATATAAATTGTATTTACTTAATTTCTGCAATGATACTTGAAATAATTTTGCCTTAGACGTGTCTTCAAAGTGTTTCAAGTGTAGCAGCAGAAAAGAAAAGCAAAGGAAGAATTAGCATCTGAATGTTCCTGGCCTTTCTTCCCTCCCTTTCTTCAAGAGGGTCCTCATTTTGCCTGTACAGTTTCTCCCCCCATCTTGTGTCCACTGAGGACTGGATATGATAGGACATTACTGAGTGTTATGCATAAACTAGAGGCTGGGACGGGGTGGGGGGGAGGGTGTTAACAAAGGAATACTGGCCGCAGTAAAGAGAGAGGAGATTTAAAGGGCCAGGGAGAAGGTTGGGAGGGGTATTTTTATCCAGAGCAAGGAGGTGGTAAGTGCTATTGTTTTGAAGTAGAGAGAAGCAATGGAAACATCTATAAGAGATTAAGTAAGTGGAGATAAGAAGAAATGAATCTTCATGAAATATCACTAAGGATCACATGTCTTCCTCACAGTGTTTTGAGAAACTCAAAGCACACTGCAAAAGCAGGCAATTTGAAAATAAACCTATCTTTAAAAACAATTGAGTTTCTCATCCTTCTAAAATTAGGCTTCAATGTGCTTCAATGTGTTTGCACAGTTTCAATAACTTCCTTTATTTTCATTTGACTAATATGCAACTCCCCTATCTATCTCTGCTCGCTGAATTCTCCCAAATGTTTTCTCCATATTCGTCATCACTTCACCATCCAACATGTGAGTGTACATTTCTCTTTTCCTGTTTTCTTGAAATCTATATCATCAGATAACTTGTAAGCAGTTTCTTGCTAAATTGAACAATAAATTTAACATATACATGCATGTGCACATTGCATTCATGCTTCTGAATGTGCATCCATGAATGATAAAGTAAATTGGCATATAGCCAAAAGTAGCCCTGGTCAAATGTCAGGAAGCATTAATTAAGGATTATTCATTATTAAGAGAAGTCTCAGCACTTTCTAAGTAACAGAATTGCAAATGTGATTACTTGGTAAATATACCAAGCAAAAGCAGTAGCCCAGGAAAAGGTGGGTTACAGGATCTTGGGATTTCATAAATTTTGCTTTGACAAAGGAAAGAAAAAGGCAGTAGAATCAGTCAATACTATGACTTAGTAAATAGCATTCATTATACAGATTTAGTTAAGTCACTAGTAGAACATGGCCTGCAAAGAGACCCTCATATCCTGGGAGAAGTGTGTGTGTGTGTGTGTGTGTGTGTGTGTGTGTGTGTGTGATCAACAGATTATAGGATAACATTCTGATTGAGTCCTGTCTTTATTAACTAGGCAAATTATACAATGTTATTAAATGTGTTAATAAAATTAACTTTGGATGATTGTTCTAAAAATTAAACTTGGTAATATTTGTATTAAAACCTTGATACATTAATTGCACATAGAAAGCAAAAAAAAAATATATCAACAACAAACACTTGCATAGCATCAACTCTATGTTGCATATAGGTCTATGAGCATTTGTATACATTAGCATATCAAATCCTATGAGGTAGTTACATATGAGACAGGCACCATTTTCACCTTCATTTAACAGGTGGGAACAGAGGCATGGGGAGGTTAAGTAACTCCTCCAAAGCAATATAGTTAAAATATGTTAGAGCTGGGATTAAAACCCAGATCCACTGGTTCCAATATCAGTGTAGTAGATTATCTTCTTAACAATAACAGTTTTTCCTTAATCATTGTTAATCTTCATCATTAACATGTGAAAGAAAAGGCATATGTTAAATAGGAGCTGATTTCATAAACCATGCAGCTATAATCATACTGAATCTTGCACCAGACTGCCTATCAGCACACCCGCCTATTTTTCTTTATGATGGCCCCATAAACTACTAGTGTGGCGTGCTGAATAAAATGTAGATTTGAAGCAGTAAAGTGCAAGACAAACAAAATGAAAGACCTTACCAAAGTTTTAAAGTTTCTTTTGAGACACATAAATAACTGCGATTTTTGTGCTTCTGAAAGTTGTAGTTAATAGTATTTGAGCCATTGACACCCAAGATATCTTTTGTTAAAAACAGTGTCACAGAGTAGGGTTGACAGATTTCGCAGATAAAAAATGTAATGTTTGGAATGTACTTATACTAAAAAATGTTCATTATTTATCTGAAATTCAAATTTTACTGGATTCTCTTTTTATTTATCTAACAACCCTAGAGTCAGAATGCTTGTAATTTAAGCTTTGGAGACTGGTATCTCTGGTGTTTATGAATTCTACCAGTTATTAGAAATTTGGGAAAAAAGTCTATGAGTCTGTCCTAAAACAAAACAGAAACAAACAAAACCTTACATCATATGTATTTTAATAAAAGACACTTTCTCCCTATTTTAAAAATAGAAATCAGAAACTAAGAAGAGAATTAGTATGATCAGTAAAGCTTTATACTTCTTTAATGCTTCTTCAAAAATGAGTTCAATGTGCTAGAGTAAAAGATAGGTTTTCAAACTCCTACCCATGAAGTTGTCTCAACTTGACTAGACCTTTCTGGACATTAAATTAAATCTTCTCAGTTCCATGACAGTCAATTTCTCATTCTGGAGATAGTGAAAACAAGAAAACAACAACAAATAAAAACTTCACATATACAAAAATATTTCCATGGAGCAGTACTGTAGACCATGCAGTAATATAAGTCACTGAGAAATTTGCTTAAATTTGTCCTTGGGAGGGAAGAGGGAGGAGAAAACGGATAGCAGGATGGAAAATCTCAATTTGGTCAATAAAAACAGAACAGCATTGAGTGTCATATTTTCCATTGAAGCAAATAAAAACTAAGCAGAATGTCAACCTATGCATCTCAAACACAGTTTTCTGAGTTTATTTATGATACAGAGCAGGTTGGGTATATCCATTTTTCACCAGTGAAGATCTGTCATTTGGCCAAAGCAACCGCAAGCCCAAACTCCCGTCATTGTGTGCCTGTCCTTGCAGCACAGACATCATCTTTTTCAAAGCACAAGGGAGGCACAGTTTGTATTGCATGTCAGGCAGCTGTTCTGTGAAGAGAGAGTCTCCTGCTGATAAACAACACAAAGCCTTGGCTGTGCCCTTGCAGGTGCTTATGTGCTAGCAGGGAGAAATTTCTTATTTTTAATTGTGCAATAATGGGCTTAATGTTAACCTGGTGCAGCACCAGAAAGTTTTACATGTTGACCATAAAAGGAAAGAACCATGTCTTCACAACACAATTTGTTTTGCATTCTTACCATTATTAATGATATTCACAATATATAATCTATTCTGAAATTGTTTCCAGGCTTCTTCTTTTTTAGAATCTTAGTGGAACATGTCTGGCAGCATAAGCAATCATAAATTATTATAACCATTTTGAGCAATGATTGGTGTTGCAATATTAGTAGTCACATATTTATGATACTGTATTGGAAAAATTGATTTATTTAAGTTTATCCAAATAATTGACTTGGAAAAAAAGGAGAAGCACCTGGGTGGCTCAGTCGGTTAGGTGTCCAGCTCTTGGTTTCAGCTCAGGTCATGATCTCAGGGTTCATGGGATTGAGCCTGTGCTGATGGCGCAGAGCCTGCTTGGGATTTTCTCTCTCTTTCCCTCTCTCTGCACCTCCCCTGCTCACTCTCTCTAAATAAATAAATACATAAACATTTTTAAAGAATGAAATTTTCTTCCAGAAAGGCAATGTAATGAAAGAAGCATTTGAAATTCAGGTTTTTATTTATTTTCACACAGTTAATGACACCAAATGCAAAGGCAACAAAAGCAAAAATAAACAAGTGGGACTACATCAAACCAAAAAGTTTCTACACAGCAAAGAAACTATCAACAAAGAAAAAGGCAAACTACAGAATGGGAGAAAATATTTGCAAATCATGTATCTGATAAGAGCTTAATATCCAATATATATAACGAACTCCTACAACTCAATAGCAAAACACCAAACAATTTAATTTCAAAATGGCAGAGGAACTCAATAAACATGTTTCCAAAGAAGACATACAAGTGCCCAACAGGTACAGGAAAGGCTGTTCAACGTCACTAATCATCAGTGAAATGCAAACTGAAACCACAATGAGATATCACCTCCCACCTGCTAGAATGGCTAATATCAAAAAGTCAGAGATAATACATGTTGGCAAGGTTGTGGAAAAAAAGGAACTCTTGTGCACTGTTGGTGGGGATGTAGATTGATGTGGCCACTATAGAGAAGAGTATGGAGTTTCCTCAAAAATTTAAGAATAGAACTACCATATGTCCAGCAATCTCAATTCTGATTATATATCCAAAAGAAATGAAAACAGGATCTGAAAAAGTCATCTGTACTGCCACATTTTGCAGCATTATTCACAAAAACTAAGATATGTAAATAAACTGTGTCCACCAGTGGATGAACCAATAAAGAAGATATGGCATATGTGTGTGTGTGTGTGTGTGTGTGTATACATATACAGCTATATATATGCTATATATATATATGGTTATATATATAGTATATATATAGTATATATAGTATTTATAGTATATATATATATATATATATATATATATTATCCAAACATGAGAAAGAAGGAAATCCTACCATTTGCAACAACTTGGATGAAACTTGAAGGCGTCATGCTAAGTCATACAGAGAAAGACAGATACTGTATGAAATCAATGATAAGTGAAATCTAAAAAAGCCAAACTCTTAGCAACAGAGAGCAGAATGGTGGTTACCAGGGGCTGGGGTTGGGGGGTGGGGGTGAAGAAATGTAAAAGATGTTACTCAAAGGGTACAAACTTTCAGGTATAAGAGAAATATATTCTGGGGATCTATTGTACAACATGATGATCATAGCTAAAATACCATACTATATACTTGAAAGTTGCCAAGTGAGTCATGTTCAATGTTTCCAGCACAAAAAGGAAATGGCAATTATGTGACATGATAGAAGTGTTAGGTAAGGCTATGGTGGTAATTCATTCTGCAATATATGAGTAAATCAAATCAACACAATATATACCTTAAACTTACACAACGTTACATGTCAACTGTACTTAGATAAAGCTGGAAAAATTACAGTATTGCAGTGTTACAGCAAATAACATGAAACTCTTATAAAACTATAATATATATTCTTTATGGCATATATAGTTATAGAGCAAAATCATACAAATTTGCAAGAAAACAGTAAGCATAAAATACATGGTGGCAATTAAATCTGGGGAGATAGGGAGAAGAATGGGTTTGGAAAGGAATATTCTAGAGCCTCAAATGTGTCTGCAATTTTTAACCCTATAAACAAAGATACAAGATATAGTAATAATAATAATAAATAATAACTAAATAAGAAAAAAGCAATAAAGAGCTTAAGAATTTAAAATCATTGCCCAAAAGCAGCAGGAAAGATGTAGTGGGAGAGAAGAAAGCTGGTGAGAGAATATTTTTTATAATAAACTGTATGGAACTATTCACCTTGAAACTATGCTTATATAAAACTATGATAAAATAAAAATACATTTTTAAAAAAAGCAATTAACTCTTTAAGACATACTTAATGGTCAATGGCCCATGTCCACTATGTACTAGGAGTCTCCAGATATCTTACGACTCTTTTCTTTTTTTTTTTAATTAAAAAAATTTTTTATGTTTAGTTTTGAGAGAGAGAGACAGACACACAGCGCAAGTGGGGTAGGGGAAGAGAGAGACAGAGTCACAGAATCCAAACCAGGCTTCAGGCTCTGAACTGTCAGCACAGACCTGATGCAGCACTCGAACTCAGAAGCTGTGAGATCATGACCTGAGTCAAAGTTGGCCACTTAACTGACTGAGCCACCTAGGTACTCCCTTACTACTCTTTTCATAGTAAAGGACCTCATAGGGTTTGGGTTGGTTTTTTTTGTTTTGTTTTGTTTTTTGTTTTTGTTTTTGTTTTTGTTTTTGTTTTTGGTGGGGGAGAGTTGTTTTGTTTTTCTTTCAGAGAGAAAGAGAGAGCACGTGCATGAACAGGGGAGAGGGGCAGAGGGACAGAGAGAGAATCTTCAGCAGGCTCTACCCTCAGCACAGAGCTCAATGTGGGGCTTGATCCCCTGATCCTGAAATCATGACCTGAGCTGAAATCAAGAGTCAGATGCTCAGCCAACTGAGCCACCCAGATGCCCAAGGACTTCATAGTTTTGACTGTGAACTCAGAAATCTTATATTTAACAGCAGAGTACACAACATCTCTCACCTGTAAGAGAGGACACAGAGCTGAGGGTTTGAGTATAACATCTGTTAGATAAACAAAATTTCCTATTTTTCAATGTATATGATAAATTTCTCGTTTCTCTGTCAGACTGGATTATAACTTTTGTGAGGATTAGAGCGGTATCTATCCTATTTTTTTTTTCAATTTAAGTTTATTTATTTACTTTGAGAGAGAGACAGAGCGAGAGAACAGGGGAAGGCAGAGACAGGGAGAGAGAGAATCCCAAGCAGGCTGTGTACTATTAGTGTTCAGCTGGACACCGGGCCAAACCCACAAACTGTGAGTTCATGACCTGAGCCAAAACTGAGAAGGAGTTGTATGCCCAACCAACTGAACCACCCAGGTGCCCCTATCCTATTCTTTATTATATTTCCAGCACCAAACATGGCAAGGTACATAATAGGCATTGGAATTAATTAATAAACATGTATTTGTTTACCACAGGTGGAGGATAAATATGGCAAATAAAATAGCCATCTTCACTAGAGAAAGAATGATAGCTTGATTCCATCTATATTAGTGACCAGGTCAATATTTGGTATCACCAAATGGATATGGGCATGATTATTCAGCCTAAGCAGCCCTGTTTAAAAACATACTGTTATTCTTAAGTAAGAGTTAATTTTAAAATTTTAGTGGAAGTATAACAACATATTCTACTTTATGGTCAATATTATGTTATCAGTAATTCTTAGATCAGATATAATAACACTTCTTTTCCCATCATTTGTTAAACCTCCTTTGGTTAAGTTCAAAGCAAAACATTTTAGATATTTGCAAGAGAAGGAAAAAACGTTCCTCAACCTTTGTGTCTCAGTTAAAACCATGGTAATCCAATATGTATACATGCATCTGTTCTCCCATTTGACAATGAAGGACTATTTTAGAGATTGTATAAAACATAGATAGTTACTAAGACAGAATAACTGCTTTCTGGGGGATGTCTTACAGTTATATGTCTCCATTTAGGCACAGAATTGAAACAATTACCCGTTTACTTCAGGGCCACAGTTTCTACTGGCTGTGGCATTTTGTAGCTCCTTCCCTTCAAACTTAACTGAAAGTATTGATGACTCTTAAATAGAAGAATGCACTCAAATGAGACTACATTCACCTTCAAGTCGACTGTGCTTTTTTTAAAAAAAACAAGGTTCTAAATAAAGTAAAATATGCATTTTAAAAGTGCACGTGTTCTAGGGGCGCCTGGGTGGCTCAGTCGGTTAAGCGTCCCACATGTCCCACATCCGCTCACATCCACTCAGTTCATGATCTCTCCGTTGGTGAGTTCGAGCCCTGTGTCTCCGAGCCCTGTGTCAGGCAGGCTCTGTGCTGTCAGCTCAGCTCAGAGCCTGCAGCTTGCTTCAGATTCTGTGTCTCCCTCTCTCTCTGCTCCTCCCCCATTTGTGCTCTCTTTCTCTCAAAAATAAAGGAACATTAAAAAAAATTTAAGTGCACACATTCTAAATGTATAACTTGAATTTTCACAAAGTGAAAACATCCAGCATCTAAATCAAGAAATAGAACATTACCAGCTTCCCAACAGCTTTCCTAGTAATGCCTTGTAAACACCCACTCCCCACCCCAGGAGAGAGCCATTCTAAATTCTAACATCAGTGATGAGTTTAGCCTGTTTATGAACTTTTATGTTTATGTAAATGAAATCACACAGTGTTCTTTTGTGTCTGTCTGTCTTCTTTTGCTCAGCATAATGCTTGTGAGAATCATCAGTGTTCTTTCATGGAATCATCATTTGTTATGAAATGTTGCATCTTCATGATGATTTACTTTGAAATATTTCCTATTTTTTATCATTGTGCTATACTTATAAGTATACGAGTATATGGCTTATATTTCAAGCAGTTTGTGATTTGCTACTTTATTTCTTGTTACTGATATCTAGGTTAATTCCACTTAGGTAAAAATACATACTCCTAATTATTTCAGTCTTTTGAAATTTGCTTCATGACTTATCACATGGTCAATTTTTGTAAATACTGTATTTTCACTTGGAAGGTATTTTTATTCTGTTCTTATTAGGTAGTCTTCTACGCTACGTCAAAAAGATCCATTGTGTTCATCGGCTTTCAGATCTAAATCTTTATGGATTTTATTTTCATTTATTTTATTACATATGTAGAGAGTTGCTGTAGTCCCCAAGGATGATTGTGGATTTCTCTATGTCTCTCTTTAGCTCTGTAAATGTGTGTTTTATGTATGTTGAAGCTATAAAATTGGATGAGTAAAGATTTAGGGCCTTATACCTTTCTGTATATCTTATACGTTCCTTTTACCCTTTTGTCACTTGTAAATGTCCCACTTTATCTCTACCAATGCATTTTTATTAATGATTACTTTGTCTTATATTAGTACACAATTTTTTTGTTATTGATTGCAAAGTACATCTAGTTCCTTTATTTTTAAACAATTCTGTCCTTATATTTATGGTTTATCTATTATAAAAGGCATATAGATACGTTCCTCTGTTTGTTTAACTAGTCTGATAATCTTACTTAGTCTTCTACTTGGAGAATTGAGTCCATTTACCTGTAATGACATTGCCACATGATTATCTTTATATCTTGCTCATTTTCCACTTAATTCGAGTGTTTTTATATATCACCTTCTTCTCTGTTATTGCCTCTATTTGGATTAATCAAAAATTTTTACATTTTCTACATATTAAGTCAATTATGCATTATTTATAAATTCTTTGGGTGATTACAGGCCAAAATACATCAGTACCATTGACTGATTTTCAAGTTATTACAATTTTTTTGACTTTCCTGATAATCCTAATATCTTCAACAGTTTAATTATATTTATTCCTCCCATATTTTGTTATTACTCTCATGCATTTTAATTGTACATATTTTTTAAATACCAAAGACATTATTATCATTTTGAACAATCAATATTCAATTATATTTATCCATCTATTCATTATTTCCTGGGCTCCTATACCTTCCATTCCCATGTTTCTGTCTAAAATAATTTCCTTTCTGCATAAAGAACTTCTGTTGATACTTCTTTTTTTTAATTTTTTTTAATGTTCATTTATTTTTGAGAGAGAGAGAGAGAGAGCATGAGTGGGGGAGGGGCAGAGACAGAGGGAGACACAGAACCTGAAGCAGTCTGCAGGCTCTGAGCTGACAGCACAGAGCCTGACACGGGGCTTGAACTCACGGACCCTGAGATAATGACCTGAGCTGAAGATGGACACTCAGCCAGCTGAGCCACCCAGGCACCCCAGATATTTCTTTTAAGACATGCCTGCTAATGACTAATTTTCTCAAGCTTAACTTCTAAAAAATATTTTTATTTTTGAAGATATTTTCCCTAGGATAGAATTCTGGGTTGGAAATTTTTCTTGTTTGGTTTATTCTTTAAGCACTTTAGAGCTGTCACTCCTGTATCTCCTGTTTCTCTTGTTATTTTTGCTCTTTTGAAGATCTGATCTTTTTTTTTCTTAATGTTTATTTATTATTGAGAGACAAAAAGAGACAGAGCATGAGCATGGGAGGGGCAGAGGGAGAAGGAGACACAGAATCAGAAGCAGGCTCCAGGCCCTGAGCTGTCAGCACAGAGCCCGACACAGGGCTTGAACTCACAAACTGGGAGATCACGACCTGAGCCGAAGTTGGACACTCAACCAACTAAGCAAGATTTTCATTCTTTGTTATGGCTGAATAATAGATAGATAGATAGATAGATAGATAGATAGATAGATAGATAGATAGATAATCTTAGTCATATATATATATATATATATATATATATATATATATATATACACCACTCTTCTTTATCCATTCATTAATCAATAGACACTTGGGCTGCTTCCATATCTTGGCTATTGTAAAGCTGCTATAAACATAGGGGTGCATGTATCCCTTTAAATTAGTGTTTTTGTATTCTTTGGGTAAATACACAGTAGTGTGATTACTGGATCATAGGTTAGTTCTATTTTTAACTTTTTGAGAACCCCCCCATACTGTTTTCCACAGTGGCTACACCAGTTTGCATTCCCACCAACAATGCAAGAGGGTTCCTTTTTCTCTATATCCTCACCAATACCTGTTGTTTCTTATTTGTTGATTTTTGCCATTCTGACATGTGTGAGATGATATCTCATTGTAGTTTTGATTTGCATTTCACCAATGGTCTGTTCATGTCTTCTGTCCATTTTTTAATTTAATTATTTATTTTGTGGGTATTGAGTTTGATAAGTTCTTTATACATTTTTAATACTAACCCCTTTATCAAATATGTCATTTGCAAATATAATCTCCCATTCCATAGGTTGCCTTTTAGTTTTATTGATTGTTTCCTTTGCTGTGCAGAAAATTTTTATTTTGATGAAGTCCAATTAGTTTATTTTTGTTTTTGTTTCCCTTGCCTCAGGAGACACATCTATAAAGAAGCTGCTATGGCAGATGTCAAAGAAGTTACTTCCTATGTTCTCTTCAAGGATTTTTATGGTTTTATGTCTCACATTTAGGTCCTTATTCCATTTTGAGTTTGTTTTTGTGCATGGTGTGAGAAAGTGGTTTCAGATTTGGGGGTTTTTTTGTTTGTTTGTTTTTTGGGTTTTTTTGCATTTCTATCCTAGTTTTCCTAGCACTATTTGTTTAAGAGACTGTCTTTTTCTCACTGGATATTCTTTCTTCCTTTGTCAAAGATTAATTGACCATACAAGCATGGGTTTATTTTTGGGCTCTGTATTCTATTCCATTGATTCATGTGTCTATATTTGTGCCAGTACCATTATGTTTTGATTACTACAGCAAGTAAATATTGTACTATATCTTGAAATCTGGGGTTATGGTATTTCCAGTGTTGTTCTTCTTTTTCAGGATTGCTTTGGCTATTTGGGGTCTTTTGCAGTTCCATGTAAATTATAGGATTATTTGTTCCAGTTCTGTGAAAAATGCTAATGGCATTTTGATAGGAATTGCATTAAACCTGTAGACTGCTTTGGATAGTATAGACACTTTAACAATATTTGTTCTTCTAATCCATGAACATGGAATATCTTTCCATTTGTTTGTCATTTTCAATTTCTTTCATCAATGTTTTATAATTCTCAGAGTGCAGCTTTTTCCACCTCCTTGATTAAGGTTATTTCTAGGTATTTTATTTTTTGGTGTAATTGTAACCGGAATTCTTTCTTTCAATTCTTTTTCTGCTATTTTATTATTTATGTATAGAAATGCAACAGATTTCTGTATGCTGATTTTGTATCCTGCATCCTTACTGAATTCATTTATCATTGTTAGCATTTTTTTCGTGGAGTCTTTAGGGTTTTCTATATAGTATCATGTCATCTGCAAGTAGTGAAAGTTTTACTTCTTCCTCACCAATTTGGATGCCTTTTATTTCTTTTTCTTTTCTGATAGCTGGACCAGGACTAGATGGCTAGGACTTCCAGTATTATGTGGAATAAAAGTGATAACAGTAGGCATCCTTGTCTCTCAGTTTTTCCCCATTCAGCATGTTTTCTGTGAGATTTTCATATATGTTTTTCCTTATTATGTTGAGGTATGTCCCTCTAAACCTACTTTGTTGAGGCTTTTTATCATGAATGGATGTTGTACTTTCTCAAGTATTTTTTCTGCATTATTGAAATGATCATATGGTTTTTATCATTTTTCTTATTGACATGTTATATCATATTGATTGATTTGCAAATATTGAACCACCTTTGCATCCTGGGAATAAACCCCATTTGATTGTGGTGAATGATTTTTTTATTGTGTTGTTGGATTCAATTTTCTAATATTTTGTTGAGGATTTTTGCATCTATGTTTATCAGAGATACTGACCTGTAGTTCTCTTTTTATGTGGTGTCTTTATCTGGTTTTGGTATCAAGGTAATGCTGGCCTCATAGAATGAATTTGGAAGTTTTCCCTCCTCTTCTATTTTTTGGAATAGTTTGAGAAGAATAGGTATTAACTCTTCTTTAAATGTTTGGTAGAATTCACCCATGAAGCCATCTGGTCCTGGACTTTTGTTTTTTGTTTTTTGATTACTGATTCAATTTCATTGCTGGTAATTGCTCTGTTCAAACTCTCTATTTCTTCCAGAGTCAGTTTTGTAAAGTTATGTGTTTCTAGGAATTTATCTATGTCTTCTAGGTTCTCCCATTTGTTGGCATATAATTTATTCATGTAAAATTCTCTTATAATCCTTTATATTTCTGTGGTGTCAATTGTTACTTTTCTGCTTTCACTTATAATTTTATTTATTTGAGTCCCCCACTCTTTTTGATGAGTCTGACTAAAGATTATCATTTTTTTTTATCTTTTCAAAGAACCAGCTCCTGGTTTCATTGATCTGTTCTACTGTTTTTTTTAGTTTATGTTTTATTTCCACTCTAATATTTATTATTTCCTCTTTCTACTGGTTTGGGGTTTTGTTTGTTCTTTTTCTAACTCCTTTAGGTGTAAGTGTAAGTTGTTTATTTGAGATTTTTCTTGCTTCGTGAGGTAGACCGGTATTGCTATAAACTTGCCTCTTAGAACAGCTTCTGCTGTATCCCAAACATTTTGGACTGTTGTGTTTTCATTTTCATTTGTCTGTATGTATTTTTTTTTATTTCTTGTTTGATTTCTTGGTTGACCTATTCATTGTTTTGTGGCATGTTATTTAACCTCTATTTATTTGGGTTCTTTCTAGGCTTTTGTGGTTGACTTCAAGTTTCATTGTGTTGTAGTTAGAAAAGATACATGGTATAACTTCTATCTTTTTTAATTTGTTGAGAGCTTATTTTGTGGTCTAATATGTGATCTATTCTGGAGAATGTCCGATGTGCACTTTAAAAGAATGTGTATTATGCTGTTTTAGGATAGAATGTTTGTACTATATATCTTAGGTCCATATGCTCCAGTTTGTCATTCAAAGTCACTGTTTCCTTGTTGATGTTCTATTTGGATGGTCTATCCATTGATGTAAATGGGGTGTCCATGTCCCCTACTATTATTGTATCACTATCAATTACTTCCTTTATGTTTGTCATTAGCTGCTTTATGTATTTGGGTGCCTTCATGTTTGGTTCATAAATATGTACAATTGTTTTATCTTCTTGTTGGATTGTTCCCATTATGATTATAGTGTTCTTCTGTGTCTCTGGTTACAATCTTTGTTTTAAAATCTACTTTGTCCAATATAAGTATTGCCACCCCAGCTTTCTTTTTACTTTCATTTGCATGGTAAATGCTTTGCATCCCTTTCAATCTGTGTGTGTCTTTGGGTCTGAAGTGAGTCTTTTGTAAGCAGCATATAGATGACTCTTGCTTTTTTATCCATTGAGTCACCCTATGTCTTTTGTTTGGAGAATTTAGTCAATTTGCATTGAAAGTAATAATTGATAGGAATGTATTGATTGTCCCTTTGTTACTTGTTTTATGGTTGTTTTTGCGGTTCTTGTTCCTTTGTTCTTTTCCTCTCTTCTCTCATAGTTTGCTGGCTTTCTTTAGTGAGATACTTGGATTCCTTTCTCTTTATTTTTTGCCTATCTATTACTGATTTTTGATCTGTGGTTATCATTAGGTGTATATATAATATCTTACGCTTATAGCAGCCTATATTAAAATTTATGGTCACTTAAGTTTGAACCCATTCTTTACTCCTCTCTCTGTCCCCCCAAGTTTTAGGTATGTGGTGTCATACTTTACATTCTTTTATTTTTTTAATCCTTTGACTGATTTTTATAGGTATTCTTACACCTGAGGCATATTTCCCTCTTGGGGATAGTCCCACGGGTCTGTTTAGCTACCAACTACATCTCTGCCCTTCCTACCCTCTTAAATGTGGTCTCTTCTGTACATTTGGCTGTGGAGAGTCTGTTCTGCCAGTTTTCTGAGCATTTCTTGGGGCATTTATACTGATATGGGTGTTACCTAGTTGCAGCCATGGGACAAGGTCCTCCTACTCCACCATCTTCCCCAGATGTCCAGTCCCACTACTGAGTTCTTGTTTGCATATTGTGCCTCTCAGTTTGACTATTTCCAGTTGATTCATTTTGCAGATTCGAATTCTCTAATAAAATTGTTTTGTTTTGTTTTGTTTTGTTTTGTTTCTTTTCTTCTTTTTTATCTCTTTCTCTTTCTTGAACCTATGAGTCATCATTACTCTAAAGTCCTTATCTACTAATTACAATATCTGGGTTATTTTGAGTCTGTTTTATTTTCCATTTTTTCTCTTGATTTTAATTCATAACATTCAAGTCCTCATTGACTGAACAGAGAGAGTTGAGCTGGGTTTTCAGCTTTGGAAAGATTTAATATAATTCTGTTCTTAGGATATAGTCCTGCAGGGCTATCATCTGATAGTGTGGTGGATTTGCTGTGACCTCTCTCCCTGGAAAGTCTAAAATTCTAATTAATCATTGTCTGCTTGACAGTAGAGACTAACACAAGTTTTGCTCTACTTTTTAGAGTTCTTTGCTTGTGTTTTTAGCCTCAATAATTACATAGTTTCAGAATTTGGTAAATAACTTGAGATCGAAACAGCTCTGTATTTGAAGCTCCTCTAATCTCCAATTTTATCACTCTATATTTCAGTCTACCAGAAGCTCTGCTGGTTTTTCTGACATCAATTTTCTGTCTGTGCATAACCAGTGTATTCATCTTTGTGCCTACACTAAGAATTAGCATATGCACACAGCTATAGAATACAGAATATCGGACTTTTCTCTCCATTATTTTCCCTTTTTTTGAGTATTAACTCTTCTAGTTCCTGTTCCTTCAGCAGTTCTCATATGCCTTTAAAAAAATATTTTTTAATATTTATTTATTTTTGAGAGGGATAGAAAAACAGAATGTGAGCAGGGGAGGAACAGAGAGAGAGGAAAGCAAGCTCCAGGCTCCAAGGTGTCAGCCCAGAGGCCAACATGGGGCTTGAACTCACAAACTGTGAGATCATGACCTGAGCCAAAGTCAGACTTAACTGACTGAGCCACCCAAGCGCCCCTCAGATGCCTTTAATAGATTAATTTTTTGAATTTGTTTAAGTTTTTATTTTATTTTTGAGAGAGACAGAGAGAGAAACAGAATCTGAAACAGGTTCTAACTCGAGCTGTCAGCACAGAGCTGATGCAGGGCTCAAACCCACGAACCTCAAGATCATGACCTGAGCCAAAGTGGGATGCTCAACTTACTGAGTGACCTAGATGCCACCTTTAATAAATTGATTTATATTTGATTTGTTCACTTAGTTTTTGTTTTATATTTTATCCATTCACCCTAGCCTTGGTTGGCCACAGCCATTCCATTCTACCCAATAGCTTTTAATTTTATGTTTGGTTATTTAAATAGTTTTTCATCCCCATTTTCACTGAAAGAACATTGCCTAACATTTTTGGAAACAAAAAAAGGTAAATATTCAGTTTATTTGTAGGCACAAGAGGATCTGTTTCTATTTAAAATGTTTTCCTTTTCATTCACATATTTTCTTAATTAACAGGTCCATTTTTAATTATGAACATATCAAATGAGTTAGAAACATTTGAGAATACAGTAAAACCTTGGTTTGCAAGCATAATTCATTCTGGAAACATGCTTGTAATCCAAATCACTTGTATATCAAGCAAATTTCCCCTTAAGAAATTATGGAAGCTCAGATGATTCATTCCACAACCCAAAAATATTCACATAAAGAGATTACCATACTGTAATCCAATACAAAATAATAAAGAAAAATAAACAGATTAACCTGCACTTACCTTTGAAAACTTTTGTGGCTGGTGTGAGGGAGACAAGAGAGAGGAGGGTTATTGTGTAGGACAACTTTCACTATCACTAACAGAATCACTGCTATCTATTGGCTCAACAGAATCTTTTTCTCTTCATGCAACTTAAACAGGGAACCCATCCACTGACAGTTGCTTTTGCCTCCTTTTGAGGATTTTTGTGGAAATGTGACATTGCATTGTTGTTAAACAGATTCATTGCTTGCACTGCTACAGCCTTATTTGGGTGGTGCTTTTCTACAAAATTTGTGCTGTTTCCCACATTTTACACATCTTCGTAATCTCATTTAAAGTGAGGGATTCCTCCGCCTTTTTCTCTTCCTTCTTTGTAGCAGCAAGAGAGAGAGAGAGAGAGAAGAACCATTGGCTCAGATGTGATCATGTGATAGTTGGTGTCATGTACTACTCATATTTCAGGACATCACTCATTTATTAAGTTGAAATTTATTAGAAATGTTTTTTCATCTTGCAGAACACTCGCAGAACAAGTTACTCAGAATCCAAGGTTTTATTGTATTGACTTTACTGTCAAAATTTTACGTGTTCTACATTTTTTAATGTGGCTAAAGATCAACTTGTAGTTGCATTTTTGACAGCATTATATTCAAGAATCTAGTCAATTAGACCATAATGAGATATAATTAATTTATAATGAAAACATGCAAATCAAAAAAATCAGCAGAAACATTAGTAAACATTGTCTCAAGAATTGAGACAAAATGGCAAACTGCTAATAATTATTATTTCTAAATCAGCAGTATGAAATATTCCTTTCAGAACAATCAAAAGAAATAGAATGATTCTAGGCCAGCTAGAATTTTCTAGGTTGACAGATCACTGCTGCATGAATTTTTTTTTTCTATCAAGAGAAAGGTAAAATCTTAAGTTATCCTTCAGTCTCATGACCTATTATAAATAATCATGCTTCATTCCAAAAAAGATTCTGGATAACTTACATTAATAGAAACTAAAAGTGCATTTTGAAAGAGTAAAATCTATTAAGGCAAAGAAGAAAAGGCAGATAATTAGATAAAACTAGGAGGAAGTGATGCAGGCTCTAAGGATCATGCTTTATTCAGACAAAAAACACACAGGTTTTATTTATTCTTCTCTTCATCCTTTACGGTATTATTGAATTAATGAATGGAAGTAGACTAATGCTCATGGTTAATTTCTTACAGTTTGAAAAAAGAAATTCCTCAATAGATTGGCAGGTGCTCTTTATGATTACTTCCAACATTACAATTCTGTGAGGCAGGCAACTCGGAAGGCAAGTGCAATTATCACCTATCTATGAAATGTGGTACGAAGAAAGACTTTCTGTTCCAAATAGCTTTCTTCTACTCCAAAATTTCCTTTTCCCCAGACGTGGTCTACACTGTGCAAGCCATCTACTATTTAGTGATTCATAAAACCTAAATTGAGAAGCAGGAGATTAAGAGAATTAAGATCCCTGCTAAATGCATACCTTTGATTTAGAAAGATAGAGCTCATTACCAATTTAGCACTGTTATTTATTAACTTTAATTCAAATGAGATGCTTCCTGACTCTACGCTACCAATTTCAATTACTTCAGTGAGCTACTGACAAGCCCAGTGCAATGGATTATATAAGTACCTACTCATCACTTCCAACCAGTTGAAACATCTTAAAAATGCGATTAAATATTTCACTATGATCCATTATTTTGACGAAGGTATTAAAAATGTTTAGTCATAGGGGCACCTGGGTGGCTCAGTTGGTTAAACATCTGCCATCAGCTCAGGTCATGATCTCACGGTTTCTGAGTTCGATCCCCACATTGGGCTCTTTGCTGTCCATGCAGAGCCTGCTTTGATCTTCTGTTCTTCTCTCTTTCTGCCCCTCTCCCCACTTGCACACTCCCTCTCTCTCTCTCTCTCAAAAAAAAAAAATGTTTAGCATTTATCCCTGTATGAATCTCTACAAAGGTTAGTAATAGACTCAATATTTTCTGACTCTTCAGATTGATGTGGTATATTATATTCAATTTGGGGCATTATATTTTAAGGAGACTATGAAAAACTAAAGTATAAACTGAGGAAAGTGGTAAGGAGAATAAGTAAAAATGTGACTAAAAATATTGAAAAGATTGAAGATGGCAAAAAATGAAACATTTGTGAAAATAATCACTATCACCAATAGTTAAAGATAATCTTTTGGCAGAAGAAATTTATTTCTCTCTGCTCTTCTACAGACACATGAAAGAATAAAGTTGAATAAATTAAAATTAAAAAATATTCATTTTCTAACAATTTTAAAGCATTTTAAAACCATATAGAACCTTCTAACAAGGGAAAGGGTTGCTTTATAAAGCAATGCCCTTCTTGTCATTGAAAGTATTCAAGCAGAGTCTGAATTATCATCCATTCCATGATTCATTCATTTAATAAATATTCATGGAGGGCTTATTATGTTCAAGGCACTGTGCTGAGACTACAGGAAAGGCAAAGATGAATCAGACTGAATTCTTCCCCAGTAGTGGAGCTATGACTTGAACTGAATAATTAGAATACAAGGTAAGAAAGGAAAAGTGCCCTAGGAGACATAGAGATAATTTTGTATAGGAATGCAAAGGAAGGAGGCATGACTTTCAGTTCATGGATATTGGACGAGTATTCTCCTCTACAATCCATTCTCCACAGAGCAGCAGAAAATCAGTTCATATTACATTTATGATCAAAACTCTTCAACAGGTTTTCATTGCACATATTATAAACCCAGAGCCATCATGTTAGCTTCTAAGGTCAGATGTGATCTGGCTTCTGCCTCTATTCTCTCCCTCATGTGCCCTAGCCAGAGCAGTGTTTCTGTTTCTCGAACATACCAAGCTCACTCATCCTCAAACTTTTCCATTTGTCAGTTCATCTGCTGAATGCTCTGCTCCCAGACTTTGGTTTGGTTGACACTGTCCTATTTTCCACCTTCCAGCTCCCATGTCACTTCCTCCATGAGGCCATCCTTGAGCACTCCAGCTAAATTAGCCGAAGGTACCTTCCTTTACCCTCCATCTCTCCATAACTATCATCATTTTATTTGCTTCCTAGTACTATCAAAATCTGAAATTGTCCTTTCTCTTGCCCATGGATTTATAAATTGTCTATCATCTGTCTTTCTCAACTAGAATGTGACAAGAGTAAGGATTTGTCTGGCTTACTTGCCGTTGTGTCTCCAGATTAGAACAATACCTAACACATCACCAGCATGCAATAAATAATTCTTGAAGATTTACTGAATAGTTTTCTGCACAGGGCAAGAGTTTAGACAAGAATATTTAACTCCTTCCAACTCTAATATCTTATAAGATCAATTTTCCATGCTAATTCCTTTCAGCTGGATTAATCATTTTGTCACACCTGGGTTTTGGGTCATTGTTTTTCTCTTGCTCAACAGACACTGTCTTCAACTGTCAGCTTACATGAATGCATGTGTTTAGGTCATTCACTTCTAACTCTTTCTAAATCATGATTAACCTTTTAAAAATAAATTCCTAAAATCTCGACTAACCAGTCATACTCTTCACATGTTTTTTTCAATATTATTTTGTACTTGCTTCTAGTTGATAGATGTTGGGTTGCCTGTGCCAGTGTTAGCTAATTGAAATAAAATGCATACCACATATGTCATTTCTCAGTAGCCCCACTAAAACAAGGTAAAAAGAAATAAGTGAATTTAATTTTAAAAATGTATATATGTTTAAAGTTTATTTATTTATTTTGAGCTAGGGAGAGCATGGGAGAGGGGCAGGGAGGGAGAATCTTAAGCAGGCTCCGCACTGACAGCACAGAGCCCGAAGTGGGGCTCAAACTCACAAACCCATGCGATCGTGACCTGTGTTGAAATCATGTGTCGGAGGCTTAACTGACTGAGCCACCCAGGTGCCCCAAATTTTAATAATATATTTTAATTTAATTTAACCTAATATATCTAAAATATTATTTTAACATGCAACAATATAAAAATTATTCCTGAGATATTATACATATAAAAAAGTTGTGTTTAACAATAAATTATTTTATACTGCTTGCGTATTAAAACTTAAAGTAATTCAAACTAAATAAAATTTAATATTCAGTCCCTCAAACACACTAGCCATGTTTCAAATGCTCAGTTAACCAAATATGGCTAGTGGCTACAAAGAGGTCAGCGTACTGCTACACAGCTATGGTAGGTGCACTGGTGCAGGAACTGTCTCTTTGACAAGTACTTCATTTGCTGGACAGGTAAATTAATGAATAATATGCTGTTTAATTTTTAATAAACAAATGGTAACACAGAAATTAATCAGTTGCACTGTTTCTCCAAATATGTGTTTAATTACTGGTTTTGCTGGGAAATGTCATCAACAATAGCAAAAACAGCACTAGAAAATAAAAATAGTAGCGTAATTAATGAACATCGTGAGAGTATGCTGTTGTAAAAACAAGTGTTTCATATGCCTTAGGCAAGTTTAGTCACAGGGAGAGTTAATTCAGGGCTGTCCTAAGTGTGTCAAGATTCTGATTCCTTCCTTAAACGTGCTGAGAGCTCTGTTAAACACAGGCAGAGGAGAGGCTGGAGAAAGGCTACCTCCAAACGCTTGTGATAAGAGGAAGCTATTACCACTCATGCAGCCTTGCATTCACATGCGCCTCTGCTATAAAAACCAAATCATAAAATAAATCAATAAATTCATACACACATACATGTATACATCAGTAGAAGAGGAAATGAAGAAAAAGAAGCTCTTAGCTTCCCCAGTGAAGAGGTAAGCCCTGGTCAGAAAGGGATTCTTACTCTCCTCTGAGGCTCCCCTGGGATGTAAAGATGTGTGAGTGCACAATTAATGTGAGATTATTCATGGAGGAAAGAAGAGGTGGAGAGGGAGCTACAGAATCACACAAGATTAGTGGCCTCAAATACATGTAACCTGAATCCGACTGAAAGGGAAAACTGTGTTCCTGCCCATGCCACTGGGATAGAATTTACCCAGTACCAATATGCAACACAACTGAACTCTCTTTGATGGATTTTTTTTTTGCTATTTAAAATTTAAAAATTATCTAAAAAATGAAGAGGAAGACAGATTAATCAGGATACACAAACCATAGCCCATTAGGAAAGGAAGAGAGCAAAATAAAATGTTAGCTATCTTTAGAGAAAATAGATTGAAATGACAAAATCACCTCAGACAAAAAATACACATCAAAAAATATTTTATTTTATATTTTGAAAGGTTTATTTATTTTTGAGAGACAGTGCACAAGCCATGGAGGGGCAGAGAGAGAGGGCAACAGACGATCCGAAGTTGGCTCTGTGCTGACAGCAGCGAGACTGAGCCCAATGCAGGGCTCCAACTCAGCAATGACAAGATCATGACCTAAGCCGGTTACTCAACTGCCTGAGCCACCCAGGCGCCCCATAAAATATTTTAAAACAGGGGCACCTGGGTGGCTCAGTCATGAGCCAGTTAAACATCTGACTCTAGATTTCAGCTCAGGTTGGTGAGATTTTAACCTCACAGTTGGTGAGATCCAGCACCTCATCAGGCTCTGCACTGACAACAGGAGCCTGCTTGGGATTCTTTCTCCCTTCTCTCTGTCTGCCCCTCCCCAACTGGTTCGTGTTCCCTATCTCTCTCAAACTAAATAAGTAAACTTAAAAAAAATATTTTAAAACAACCATGATATTTAGTCAAAGTAAAATTAGGCCACAAGTGATCGCGTATGGTAGATTTACTTTTTCAAAGAATGTTTTCATGATTTTGTAACTTATTTATTAGTGGGCTCTAAAGTGTTTGTTTGTTTGTTTGTTTGTTTGTTTGTTTGTTTTTAATCTTGGTTCTTTTCCATGTTATTCCAAAGTGCAGGGTTTTTTTTCCCCTCAGTGAGTTTTTGGATTTTTTTTCCTGAATATTTTTCTGGGATCTTTCCTCCAACCTATCATCCCACATACATTAATTTAAGTTGTGTCTTATGTTTTCTTAATAAACATCAAATTAATATTGAAATATAATTCTAGAAATGGCATGGGTAATGGCTAAGAGCACTGTATTAGTGATAGTTCTGCTTTCCATGAGCCCAATACCACCAGAAAGGGATTCCTATGTAACGAGGATCCTAATGTTCTTGCTGGGGAGCCTGTTTGGTCTTCCTCTAAAGTTTCTACTGATTTTACAATTGAATCAGAGCACATAGGAAATGTTCTATCAAATTTTTACCCTATTTTGCATTGCTTCACCTGTCTCCCAAATAAAAAATCTGTGGCATAGCATAAAGAACACTGCTTTAAGGAAGAGGATAGGGTGAATTTTAGTCTGATTTCTGTAAGAATGTTGCTGATGAGACCCCTCCAGTCACATCAGGGACTCTGAAGTCCCTTTTTTCTCAACTTTCACTAGACACACAATTTGAAATAAAATCCTCACTGTTTTTTAGAAATGGGTAGATTATAAATTATAAATGAACTCAAAGCAAATAACTCAATGGAAATAAGCCACACTCTTAGAAATTGTAAAATGACATTCTAAAGTATTAACATACCCTTTGCTAATTGGTAAGAAAAACTGAAAAAGCAATGAACTCGTCTATCTTCTATGTAATCTTTGATTTTATGTAGGAAAAAAATAAAAGCCCAAATAAAACAACACAAATATTCTGACTTGGCTTGGAATGAACTCCAGCTTTAGTAGATATGAGTACATCAGACCATCGTATGTTGATTAGACAACTCTTTAGAACAATATAAATCCTTTAACTCAAACTGGGATTGTTCACACTTGCCTAATGATAACAATTACTTTGACTTCTTTGCAGATTCTGCTTTGGTGGGTCTGGGCTGAAACGTTGAGATCTGTAAATTTTTTTTAAGTGTATTTATTTTGAGAGAGAGAAAGCAAATAGACTCCAACTGTCAGTGCAGAGCCTGATGCGGGGCTTGATCTCATGAACTGTGAGATCATGACCCAAGCCAAAATCAAGAGTCAGACGCTTAACTGACTGAGCCAGCTAGGTGCCCCCAGATCTGTATTTTTTAAAAGAATTCCTAGAAAATACTTAGGATCAAGTTAGTTTGAGCAACCCTGCTTTATATTACAAGATCCAGTAACCTTACTAATGTTAATTTGGTTCCTGAATCTCTTTACTACTAAAAAGAATTAGAAACGTCTCAGCTGTCACAAAAATTCTGATCAGTTTGAAAATCGTATTTCTCAATGGGGAAAAAAAACAAAACTTGGTAAGTCATTTTTAGCTTTGTTTGTATAAATGAGCACCATCCACCCACTTACCCCTGCCCCCCACAGCTAATTTCCCACTTTGAAAACTGAGAAAGCGGTGCCTAGGACTCCACCATGTCAGACTAGATAGAAGTGACTCTGCCAAGATAATCACATTGAAGGCTTTACCTGAAATCATCTACCGACTTCTGCCTGTGAATTTAAACAGCTCAATTTTGATATAAAAAGTGAACAGCAATTAATGAGTACTTGGATGTGAATAGATCTTCTCCGTGCATAGTCTCCATGGACCAGAAAAAAAAAAAAAAAAAAAAAAGCAGGACGTGTGGGAGGTCTTCCTGTGGTTCCATCTCATCCCTCTGCCCCATCTTCAAACACAGCAAGACAGATTTACCCTCTTTTATCTTTACCCTCCTATGCAGTTTTCCACTAAAGAGTCTGTTGGTATTCTTCAACTTCCTATTCTCTCTAAGCTTCCTCCACCTATTAACAAACCCGTTTTGCAGGGTGTTTTAGCCATGAGTCCTCCTAACATGCTGTCCTTTGACAGTGTCATTTTGTTCCTCCCTGACACAGGCCCTACCCTCGGTTCTGCCATGTTAAAGTGACTTCTAAGCAGTAGATAAGCACTAAATATTATCAGAGGGAGTATTATCATACTTTGTATTTGAAATCATAAAATCTTATCTCTGTTTTCTCACAGGAGTACCTATTATCTCCATTTTCCACAAGGGGAAACAGGCCCAGAAAGATCGAGTGACTGCCTCCTTCAAATCAGTAGCAAGCCTAGGACTGGCGCTTACACGCTTCTACTTATGTTTTCCAGTTAGCCCATGTGCCTGTCACTCAGATATTATTTCATTCAAGAATTATTTGCTCTTTCTTCCAGATCGTTAATAAAGACATTAAACAAAACCAGACCTCACGGTGACCCTATAGTCAACACGTTGCCCTGAGTCATTAGGACTTGTCCTCCAGCCAGTTCTCAGTCCATGTGACAAAGCACACAGCAAAGCCAATGCTAATTAGGTTGGCAAATAAGATTTATTGAGATACTGTATCAATGCATTACAAAAATATAAATACATGTGTGTTAAGATACATTCACTGTGCTCACTGTTTTTAATTCTATTGAGAATGCTATCGAGACTCTCTGGCACTATTTGTGTTTGTAAACCTATTCTTCTATAGGAGAGCTCTTTTAGCTTTTTGATTCCATTCTCCCCTCAGTGTTTCAATCTTAACAGTGGTTCTGTTATTTTTTTTTAAAGGATTGCTTTCATAATGGCGACTCAAATACAGATTCCTTATTCCAAGATGGTTATTAAGAAGATGAACCATCAATAATCCCATAAAAGAACATTGGGCCAAAGAGAATTGTGGACATCTTATAAGCGCCTCGGGACTGGAATGAGGATTTCTGATTTCCAGATCTCCTCCCTAGCACTAAACAACATGGCTTCGGGGCCAAAATTGTGATGCTCAAAAAAGAACTCAGAAAACTATGCTTGTAAGTGTGGCCTCCAAATGGAGCACCTCCCATTCATGTCTGATTTTTAGACCCAGTTTTCTATGGCTCCACTCCATTGAGTTCATTTCCTTGTCCTAGAATTCCTTGTACTTAACTGCTGCATATGAACCTTTGTTGATACGCTGAAAACCTTTACCTACACATTTTTCTACGTACATATTTTTCTACCAGCTTAAGCGATTCGTTTTATAGAATTCTTCTATCTCTTAGTGAAAATGTGAAATGTCATAAAAAGCAAGGAAATTCCATGTAAACCAAAGTCCAAGTGGTCTCCTGATGACTGCCCCGAAGCATATTTTATATGAATAGAAATTGGGTCAGCTAGGAATTAAACTAACAACCACCATATTTCCCTAACCACAATTGCACAACCTTATGTCCAGGATATTCACAGCTGAGGACTTTGCCAGTGACTTGCCAGAAAATGCTATGCACATACAGTTTTGGCCTGCCTTACAAAAGGTCCCTTCTGGGCAGGCTTTTTGTTTTTGCTGTTGGCGTGAGCCATTTCACTGGGATCATACACTGTACGTATGTTCCAAGTAACACGAGTTTTACAATCGTAATATCCATTAACTAAGTAGCTATACCGGAAAGTAATAGCTAATTTCAAAAGTAGATATCATCTATAAAGCTCTTTGCTAATTGGTGGCACTACTCACTGGAGTAAGAGCAATGATGTTTCTATTAGTTTGATTTTTTTAATTACAAGTATACAATATTTAAAAAGGGTTTGAGATTTGCATGGGAAAGACATGAATTACACTTTAGCACACCGGGTGAAGAGATTTCACAACTTTTGCTATATTGTTTGAAATACATACATAAGAGCTATTTTATATGTGAAATAGTATGAATTCATTTCTCTATGATAATTTCAAGAATTGCTGCAATTATAAGTGCTGTTTAGTAATATCAATTAATATGAAATGATATTTACGTGCAAGAAAAATGCATGATTCATATTTGAAGAGTTGCTTGTGGGGTCCTGTCCCATCTGTTGAGCTTGCTTTTATGCCTGAGGGACATTCTGCACAGACAAGTTTACAGTTGTCCTAGACCGAAAGACCAGGGTGCCTTATTATTAGCAACAATCGTATGTGTGTTTTCCTTTAAGGATATCAGCTGCTGCAAGAACAAACTTGCAAAGCTTTTTCTGGGTGTACTCCTATGTGGCAGTGAAATAGCTTGAAATAGCTTTCTCTAAACTGATTCTTTTGAGTGGTACTGTGTCATCATTTTTATTAACTGTTGAAATACAGAAACTAAATATTCATATAACTACTTTAAATACAAACATGAAAATGGTTTCATAAAGATTGATAATATCAAGACCTGATTCAGAATGTAATTTACATTCTTAAGTAACATGGTTTCGCTATTGATTAACATTTGTTTACAAGTTTCGTAAGAGTATGATATGGAGAGAAAAGTGAAGTAGAATAGAACTATCTTATGAAAGAATAATGCTAACTTTTTTTTAGCATTTCCTAGGTTTTGCTCTGTGCTAAGTACATTTGGTGTACATACCTTGTATCATTTCATTGACCAACAGCAAATATCTAAGGCAAAATCTATTACTATCTCCATTTCACAGATGAGGAGTATGAGGCAGAGAGGGTGTAATTTATCCTGAGTATACAGCCGGAAAGCTGAATCTGAACACAAACAGTACTCCACAGAACTCTTGCTTTGGAACTCAAGCTACCAAAAGATAAGGTAGGTTGGTGATTCTCAGACTTGGGGAAAGCTCAAAGTCATGTGGAGGGCTCATTAAAACACAGATTGCTGGGTCTGACTACCAGAGTTTCTGGGACAGGAAGTCCAGTCTGAGACCTGAGAATCTGCATTTCCATCAAGTTTCCAGGTGATGTGATGCTGCTGTTTTGTGGACCACACTTTGAAAACCACAGATGTAGATTACTCTGGAAGTTAGAATGTTTGAGATGTGCTGTGGAGATTTCAGGAAGTAGAGATGCTACCATGTGACAAGAGAGAGAAAAGGGAGCGAGCAGACACTAAGGTAGAGAACAAAGCAAGATGTTCAGGAAGAAGAAGGCTGAGGAAGAGAAAGGTAGGATGTAGGGGGCTGTGTCAGTGTGCAAGTCTGTGGTCAGAAGGAGAGGGCAGGTGGAAAATAGATGTCGAACCCAAGGAGGGAACTTTGAAAAGGAACACTGAAAGTGCCACAGTAATTTCTACTTCAAAACTCAACCTTGGAAAAGTATTTGACTTTTCTAAAGCATAACGACATAGCAAATAGCAGCTAGTAGTGGCAAAGGTGTCAATCTGGGAAACAGAAAATGATACTCAGTCCTAAACTGCTGGCAATCCTGTGGCAGCCACATTACCTCTCTGGGCCTCAGTCTTGTAGATCTTCATGTTAGTTATTCTGGTTCATGTTTAGAATCCTTCCTTGTTTTTCTGGTCTCAGTTTCAATTGACAGGGATATTGGGTTATGGCTTTCCAGTACATTTGCTTTATAAAACTGCTTCTCTCTTTCATGTATGTTGCTTATGAATTGATCATACCATTATCCAGCCTGAGTTAGAATGGAGACGTATGTATGAATTTATCAATGTTTTCTTATTAAAAGAAGTGACACTTACATTTATCTCTAGTTTTGGCTTGAGTCATTCCTTAGGCAGTGCTGCAGATAAACTTATTTATTTTTAGCAGCTGGAAAAGAGAGGACTGCCTAATGTTTGTTGCTTTTTGGGCCTGCCTTCAATGTAGAAGTCTGGGAAAGCCATCAATACAGTCAATGAGAGAAGTGAGGCACGCCAAGGTTGTTTTCTTGGTTATAATTAATGGAGGCCACTCAGGGGCATGTAACATTTACTCTCAAATTAAGATAGCATGCAACATCTCCAGCTCACCCACTTCTTTGCACTAAAGAATTGAGGCACTTTTAAAATCAATAGGCAAGGCAGATGGGTTTATTTCCATGTCTGGGTCTCAGAAGGATTTAAGAGGGAGATGTTCCAGTCTAAGAGACCAGCAGAGGAACATAGGGGGCTTGTGTTCCTCTTATCATCACACTAGAGATGTCCTCTTCTCCTCCAGGGTGGGGCCAGTCATCTTTCAGTCTCTGTCCCTGTACTATTTTAACCATAACCTAAAAAGTGTGTGATGATGGGGCTTGAGCCTACCTTTGCATTTCTTAACCATAGCCTCCTTTTTCCGGCTGTATATTCACCTTCTAATGTGTAGTAGGGCAGATGAAAGAGAATCATAACAGCAATTTTGTGGTACTTTTTGTGGTACACAGAATTTATAGTACTTTTCATATACTCATCTTTCAAGTTTAAAAACTGTGATCCAAGAGACAAGAAAGTGGCTTCTCAGGATCACACAAGCTGAGCTGGTAACAGAAGCCAAACTAGAGCCCGGGTCAATTTGAGCCAAGAGATCCTCTGGCTTACCACATCTCTCAGACCTTGCTACCAGTGAAGGCTTTCCTGTTGTATTTATTTCCCACTTGCACACACACACGCTCACACACACTCACATGTGCTCAGAGCCATTCACGTACTTCTTCACTCTCACACGCAAACACATTCATAGTCAACACACATAGTCTTCCCTGTCACACACCCTCAGAACATCCCCTTCCCGATGTGGCCGATGTGGCCTGCTGTTGGAGGCTCAACTCGTCCACGCACATTCCTTTTTTTCAATAAAAGTGATCCGCGCATGGTTTGAGACATCCTATCAACACCCAGCCAAAGGTGCAAACAAGGACTTGGCCTGCATGGGAGTTCCCTGTGGAGGCTCTAACTCTTGTTTGGTAGTGACAGATTAGGTGGCAGTCAGTGAGAAATGGAATTTTCGAAAGAAAGCAGCCGGAAAAGGATCCAGGGATAGGATTCTCAGGTGAAGTGGTCTGGTCAAAAGGGAGTTGGTGACAGGGAATCAGTGACTTCAAGAGTGAATTTTAAAGATAAGAATCCAGTGATTGAAGGGGACCAGATTCCAGAAACAAAATCCAGGTACCTAAAAGTAAGGTGATGGAGAGAATTAGGTAGTATTGAGGCCTTTGTGGCATCAGAGAATAACTGGAGTGAGAGGTGCTGTCCCAAAGCTCTGCATTAGCCATGACGGAAGGTGGTTTGGTTGGAGCTGGGTTTTACTGGCCTCTATCAGGTGATCCTTTTGCTTTACTCCGTGGCAAGTTCTGACACTTAGGGTCTTCACTTCTTCCTGGGACAAAGGAGGCAAAGGTGACTATAACTAAGTCACACAGTGACAAAGCTTAAGAAAGACTCAGATTTTATTGGGGCGCCTGGGTTGCACAGTCGGTTAAGCATCCTACTTCAGCCAGGTCACGATCTCACGGCCTGTGAGTTCGAGCCCCGCGTCGGGCTCTGGGCTGATGGCTCAGAGCCTGGAGCCTGTTTCCGATTCCGTGTCTCCCTCTCTCTCTGCCCTTCCCCCATTCATGCTTTGTCTCTCTCTGTCCCAAAAATAAATAAACGTTGAAAAAAAAAAAAAAGCAAGAAAGACTCAGATTTTATAATTCTTTGGGGGCAGTAACTATAGATCTATACCACTCTCTGCTGTCCTAGGAGACAATCTGACAAGTGTCAGGTGAGACATCACTTCCTGAAGCTGCCCTGAATTCTGCGGGGCCAACAATAAAGTTTCTCAGGAAGCACCTGACATCTGGTGTGAGAACAATCTAGAACATGTTCTCACAACCTCCCAGAAGCTGAATATCAAGTTCATCCAGACTTGGATCACAATGATCCCTGTACATAGCTTTTAGTTAATCAACAAATTAGTCAACAATATGCAGATAGTTAAGATAGTTATTTGGCGCATCTATCACCTTCTCTCTTTATATACGCTGTTTTATGTCTAAGCAAAGTGGGTGGCCACAGGTTCAGTGAGATTTAAGCAGTACAAGGTAAGAAAGGACATTGCCTCAATTATAAATTCTACCTCTTGTTGGGGCATAGCCATAATGTGCTTTATTTAAGGGTCTAACTATTTCTTTACCAATAATAATGAAGCCAGAAGTTTTTCACTCTACAAAAAATGTATTTACATTTTACCTTGCTCTATGCTTTCCTAAAAAGTGTTCTTACTAAGAGGTCACATAAAGATAAAAACAGAACTACCAAGTTTCAGTCAGTTCCGAATGCCACAGTGAATATACAAGTATGGAGGTCTCACATTTTGATGAGAAAAGGGTAGACACCTCTTAGAAATGAAAAGCAAGTATCATTTCCTAATGGAACTTGGCTTTTATTCTAAGTTGACATCTGGACCAATTGGCCAATATAGGCTTTACGTTTTAAATCTTGAAAGGGAGAAATAGACTAAATAAATTTTATTTTAGGATTGACCTGCCACCTGAATTTTTATCTCCACACAAACCTTCACTTAAGGTTAATTTATGATATGGCTCTCCTTTGATCTCTCTACATCAGTTGAACGGTGAGTCAATTCTCAGTGTTTACATTATAGTATCATGATAACAAAAATATTGCAGCAGTTCTGTTTTACTATTCAGACTTTCTCAAAGAAGTGATCCTAATGCCAAATGAGTAATCAAAAACACCAAAGTGTTCTATCTGTTAACATATCAACCACCAGAAAATCTGTCTGCAGGAAAATCACCTTCTACAAGTGAATAAAACAGCAATCAACTGGATTATTTTTTTTAGTTAGCATGTTAAATCTGTATAACAATCAAAAATATAAATATCATGTTTTTACATAATGTTCACTGGATATAATTCTTTTCTCTGGTCCGTAATAAGTTATTGTTACAACTCATGCTTCACTTGTTTTTATTTTGTTTTTCATTTTTGTATTGCCAAAATGTGTTACTGACCATATAAGGCAAAATCACCCGTGTGTAGAATACCACGTGGCAAATGCTTGCATTTCAATTAAAACCAGATCTCTTGACATCTTTATGCATCTGAGACCTAGCCATATGAGGCTAACTCTGTCAGCCTCCCCCACTTGATCAATGTAAGCACATCTATTCTTAGACTATGAAATATGTGCCGTAGGTGTCGAGGGAAGAATTGCTGGGTTGTCACAGCTGCAGCCTGGTGGGGAGTACTTTGTGTGGTCTGTGAGCACAACTTTTCTGCCTTCCTTCCCATCTGTGCTTCTCTGAGTGGGCGAAGATGTACCCCAGACGCATCTTCCTCCTTGTGTTCTCACACTAAACTGAGAAGGTTAGGAAGAGCATAGAAAAGAGGCCAAACGATTGTTCCTCACAGATTGCCTGGAAGAAGACAAGAAGCCACTAAATGAATGAATCATTCTTGGGGAGTGGCTGTACCAGGCTGATAACTCTATTTGAGTCAAAACTAAATAACTTTAGGAGGAAAAGAATCTGAAAAATGTTAGCTAGAAGATACTAGGGGAAAAAAAACAAACTAGCATTTTATTTTGGGGGCCTGGGTGGCTCAGTGGGTTGAGCGTCTGACTTCGGCTCAGATCATGATCTCATGGTTCGTGAGTTTGAGCCCCGCATCGGGCTCTGTGCTGACAACTCAGAGCCTGGAGCCTGCTTTGGATTCTGTGTCTTCTTCTCTCTCTGCCCCTCCCCCACCTGCACTCTGTCTCTCTCTGCCTCTCAAAAAGTAAAAAAAAAAAAAAACTAATAAAAAATTTTTTTAGTACAAATTTAAAAATAGCATTTTATTTTTATTTATTGGTGATTAGCTTAGAGTAGAGTCATTTGATGACTTCTATGGTTGTGTGAATGGTAAAAAGACATTTTTCCAATATTTCCAGACTAACAAAAGATAGGTTTTTGTATTGCTACCCCAGAGTGTGTTTTCTTTTTAGCTAAAAAACAAAAAGCAAAAATACCCTATTTTATACTAAAGTCCATTGCTTCCAGAATCAATCAGAAGCAATAAAAGAGTAGATGTGATGTGAGAAATGATAATTTTCATTGGGTTAAAAGTAGAAGAATAAGCTAAAATCCTAATCACAGGAACCACCACTAACAAGGTCCATACCATCTGAAGCCTGGAGCTTACACAGCCACTTATCTTAACTCAGGCTTCCAGTAACTATTAGAGATCATCATGAAAAATCCCAGAATCTCCTGTTTCTAGTTATTTTGAGGATATGACCATTATTGACTTTGTTCATTAAATGGTCTAAAATTAAAGAGTCTAACATGCAAAAAAAATCAAAATCTGAAAAATAAAAGAAAGGTAAAAATGTCTTCCAATTTATCTTAACTCTGTCCTATAGTTTATGTTTGGGTAACATTTCAAAAGATTGTACAAACCAGTTTATCACCACTAGTATGGAGGAATCAAAATAAAACACAGATTACTGTAATGATAAAAAAAAAGTGTCCTTAGACTTAAAAAACAATCTTGGAAGAAAAAATTATTCTAATTCACCTAGTTTGATTGAGTTTGCCCTGGTAGCTAAAAGCTGTTTATTTTTGTTGGAATACATGTAACTTTTAGAAATGTAAAGTTTCTTTTGCCTTTATTATTAGATGAAATAACATACTTCAGGTTCAAGCTGTTCATTTGAAGACCACTTTTGTCTTCCTTTCAGAGTAAAATTTTTTCCAGATACCCTGCACCTGTTTTCACAACCATGACATAGCCGGAAAGTTTTCTTCTGCTCAACATTAGTTGCTAAGCAGAATGTATTTCAGTATGCCAGCTGTAAAATTGTCAATCAAGCAAACATTGCAAGTGTTTGGTAATCTGATAACACTTAACAGCCATTCTCTGATATCTAGCAATCAATGCTAGGATATTTAACTTGAGCAGAGTCATGCTTTTTATTGTGTGAAATCAGAGATGTGATGAAAAAATCTGAAATCTCAACAGTTCCTGGTGTCTCACTGAGGTTCTTGTTTGATTCTCTTAATCTCTTTATTGGAAGCACTCTGTCATGACTGACCATGTTCACAAAGGTAGAAAAGGTTTTATCAACAGTAGCAAAGGTTTCCTCTCAAGTATCAATAGGATAGAAATTGTTTTGTAAAAACACATTTTTACTTCATTTTACAAAAGGAAATGTGATGTGGATCCAAGACTTAAATTTGTTTTATAATTTTGGTCATTTGTTCTTGTCAAATGTAAGGCAACACACAGAGGATGCATGCTGTTAGTAAACCCTGGTTTTCAGGGCTGCTTAGTAAAGTGTGGGGAGTAGAGATTTGTCAGAGATTATTCATCATCATAGCCAGAACAGTGGTAAGTAGAAAGCTTTGGTATGTGAGTGTTCCTATGAGTGTTTATTTTAAATGTGCCTTACACAATCCCTATGCAGGAAGACAGAAAGTGGACCATAGGAAGCTGTTCCCCTTACCTTGAGTGCAGAGATACCAATATAGGGATTATACACTGGAGCAGTACTTGTTATAATGGAGCTGGGTGTTGGGTACTGTGTTTGTTATTGCCTCTACATTTTCCAATAGATTGCATGTGACTGTGATAAAGAAACAGTCTATGATAGCTAAACAAAGGGGTAGTCATTTCATTTTATGTTTGAACTTCCACTCTTCTATACAAATCAAACAAAGTGGTATCCAGCTGCTTACTTACTCCAACCATAAAACACTGTTTTATCATAAAATTCTATGCGTATCTATAAATATATTATATAAACCATTGAAATATGAGAAAGTTGAGGTTTCAGTTGCATCAGAATCAGGAAATACAGGGTTGGGATTGCCAAAGCAATTTAAACTTGGACCCCCTCTCCTCACTATCAGTGATATAATAGTGCCTTTCATTTCATGAACTCATAATTTCTTACTGTTTCTATTATAGTATGAGCATCTGGTTATGGGTGACAGCAAGATGGAAAACCTGGGGAGAACCATTCTTCCCTAGAATTGCAGTATGTTCAAATTTATCATTTTACACGGACAATCGCCAAATGGTGCAAGCCTGAGACAGTTGTGAGGGTCTTTCTGTTGAATGCACCTATCCTAGTGCCCACCGTGTATCTTTCGCATGTGACACAACCTCTGAGTTCAAGTAAATTACTGGACTCAGAGAAGGCCTTTAAATATTAATGAGTCTTTATTAGTAATAATTACGGGATTATATCTAATCACATAACAAAACACTCAAAAAAAACTTGGAAAATATAAAAAAACATGGAAAGAAAAATAATGTTTTACATTTTGCTAAATGTCCTTCCTACCCTTCTGGATGCTTCCACATTTCTATTTTACATGATAGACATACTACTGAAACAGCTTATAGGCTACATCTTCCAGTTGTTAATAGTTTATGACCATTTTTTCCCAAGAATAAATATGTTTTTATGACATGGTTCTTTAAAGGTACATATTTCATTGTATGAATACAAAATTATTTGTTTACTCTCCCATTTTTGGACTTTAAAAAAAAAGTCCTATTATAAATAAGTCTACATTGTACAAACTTTCATTTTTTTAGAATAACTTTTTTTAGAAATAAACTTCTGGTTCTTTGGCAAGCAACTTTTTTATTGAAGTATAATTGACATACAATGTTATATTAGTTTCAGGTGTACAATAATTCTATACACAATGCTTACCACAATGAGTATAGTTACCATCTGTCACCATACAAAGTTATTACAATATTATTGACTGTATTCCCTGTGCTGCACTTTTCATCCCTGTGACTTATTTATTTTAAAACTAGAAGTTTATACTTCTTAATCCCTGTCATCTATTTTTCCCATCCCCCCGACCTCCCTCCCCTTGGGCAACCACTAGTCTGTTCTCTGTAAGTGGGAATATGTTTTTGTTTTTATTTGTTTTCATTTTTCAGATTTAACATATAAATGAAATCATATGGTATTTGTTTTTCTCTGCCTGACTTATTTCACTTGGCATAGTACCCTCCAAGTCCATCCATGTTGTCACAAATGGCAAGATTTCATTCTTTTTTATAGTAGAGTAATATTCTGGTGTGTGTGTGTGTGTGTGTCCATGTATGTATGTATGTGTGTGTGTGTGTGTGTGTATATATATATAACATTGTATATATGTACATATGTATATACACACACATATATATACATGTGCACATATACATATATATACCATATCTTCTTTATCCATTTATGTATCAATGGATGCTTACATTGCTTCCATACCTTGGCTATTGTAAATAATGCTGTGATAAACATGGTGGGGGGGGGGCGCAAATATCTTTTTGAATTAGTGTTTTCCTTTTCTTTGGATAATCATATGACAATTCTATTTTTAATTTTTTGAGGAACCTCCGTGCTGTTTACCATAGTAGCTGCTCCAGTTTAAATTCCCACCAAAAGTGCACCAACAGTTCCTTTTTCTCTGTATCTTCACCAACACCTGTTGCTTCTTGTGGTTTGGATACTAGCTACCTGACTGATTTGAGGTGGTATGTCACTGTGATTTTGATTTGCATTTCCCTGGTGATGAGTGATGTTGAGCATCTTTTTATGTGTCTTTTGGCCATCTATATTGTCTTTTTTTGGAAAAAATGTCTATGCAGAGCCTCTGTTCATTTTTAATCAAATTACTTGGGGTTCTTCTGGTGTTGAGTTGTAAGCATTCTTTATATATTTTGGATATTAACCCCTTATCAAATATATCATTTGCAAATATCTTCTCCAATTTGGTAGGTGACCTGTATGTTTTGCTGATGGCTTCTATCACTGTGCAAAAGCTTCTTAGTTTGTTGTAGTCTCTATAGTTTAATTTTGCTTTTGTTTCTCTTGCCTAAAGAGACAGATCCAGAAAAATGTTGGTAAGGCTGATGTTCAAGTGATTGCTTTGAGATAAGACAATTTCAAAGGTTTTTGAAAGCTGTTGTCATATGGTCTTTCAGAAAGTCTATACTGTACCAATTTGTATTTCTAGCTCAATATTTCTTTAAGTATAACTATTTATGAAACCTTTTATGCTCATATTTTACTAAGACACTTTTTTCAAGAAATTGAGCACTTATGTCTAGTCCTGCATTATAAGCAGAATGATGAAAACAACATCTAGACCTAGCCTTTTATTCTTATACTGAATGAAGGCAAACTGGAAGTTACAGTTTAAGAATGTACCTATTACAGCCTTGTTGATATGATTTTACTCTTTGCCTTAATATCCTGACTTTTCCACACTCACAAAGTCCCCTTGGATTTGTAAAGCTTTCACTGCTGCTGTGTCACTTCTCATTTCCTACACTAAAGGCTGCATCTAAAGATGTCTCTCTTCTTTAAGCTACCTGAGCCAGTAGAATGGAGCCAAAAATACACACTTTGACAAAACTACCAATGCTCAGTTAGCATTGGTTATATACACACAGAAGTGAACAGGCAGGTGAGTTTTGGCTTTGGTCGTGGGTGTGCCTTCTCTGCCGTGAATGTATGCAAGTCTATAGGTGGTGTGAGGTGGCTGTGGTCTTAATGATGACCCCCTTCTCTCTCTCTCTCTCTCTCTCTCTCTCTCTCTCTCTCTCTCCCCCCCCTTCCCCTCCTTCTCCCTCTTTCTCCCTTCCCCTCCTTCTGCCTCTCCCCCTCCCTTTCCCTCTTTCTCTCTCCCCCTTTCTTTCTTCTTCTCGCTCTCTCTTTTATGATGAAAGAGTCACAAGAAGGAATGCAATCAATGAGAAAACACTCCAGTGAAGGTAGATGACAAGCAGCTGTTGCCTGATGCCCAAAAATGCACAGATGAGGCCCAGCTTTGTTTTGCATGTGAGTTCGGATGGATCACAGTCTTTAGCACAATCATTTGGGGATAAAGCTTCTTTTTTTAAACTTTTGAATCTCTCAGTAAGTGAACAGTAGAAGGGAAACTTGGTCATAAGGTGATGCAGAAAGACTGAGGGTATGAGCTCACCAACATAGGCATGCCTCTGTGAGTGTTTGTGGAGTTACCTTAACCTGATCAGACATGAAATTAACTGATAGGTCACTAAATGGTCAAGAATAAAGAACACAGAAAATATAGTGCAGTAACTGAGATATTTTATGACCATGATCTTATTGTCCCTTTGACAGAGGGTAACAGACACACAGATTTATAAAAATGAAGTCTTCTGATTTTTAAGCTAAGGATCCATATTTCCAGTTGAGTACCTGCATCGACACACCTCCACATTTCTTTTTGAAAAATAGTATTTATTTCCCTTTGTCTTACATTTCAGCCAAGTTCCTGCATCCTTTCCTTTTTATTAACTGTGGATAGATTCCAACCCATTCACCCTGGTAGTGAAGGGAGATTTTTCAAGCTTGTAGCAACTGTTTATCTAATTGCCTTTTAATGGGCCGCACATTAATGTTGGGTATTTGGGCTGGGACACAATTTTAACCCTTTTAACCGTTACAGTGAGTGCATCTTGAATTGGTGTGCTGTTGTTATTTACAAACTCCAAAGGCCTGTACACACACACACACACCCCACATACAACACCATGGGAAAGTTAAGGAGAGTCCCTATTGAAAGGAAAGGTTTTGTTTGGGCAGGGAATATCCTGACTCAAGAAAGCCAAAGTGTTCAAAAGCCAGCAGTTTTCTCAGGCTCTATTTGTCTTCGTGAAAATTCAGTCTCAAGAAAGCACACACAGACACACCCACACTCACTCACTCACTCACTCGCTCACTCACTCACTCAGTCATACCCGTACCTGGGAATCCTAGGCACTTCATAGCCTGAAGCATCATTCCCCAGTGTATGAATTGAAAAGGGCTCCCCTAAGAACCCTATACACTCACACTGCGTGTTTCAGGTTCATCGTTGTTTGGGTGATGGTGGTTGGTTTCTGTTGGACCCCAGGTGCAGAGACTTGATTTGATCACCAGTGGTCTGGATGAAGCCCCTCAAATAGTGTGCTTAATATATATCTTTCATTTGAATGGGTGCTCTGCAAGACATTTGGAAAGTGTGTGCTATCATTCTATTAAATTTTAAAAGAGACAAAACATCTATTTCTTTCAGCTTTTAAATGTTTCAAAGCACATCTTGGGTTCTCACCTTTGTACAAAAGCCTCTTGCTCCAATACCAGCACTGTTAGAAATGAATGAATCCCCCTGGGTGACTTTTCTGTCTGGTCCTGGTCTGCCTGTTACTCTCCTAGAACAAGTCCCACAGGTCATTGCTCCTATCCTCCTGTTTCTCTTCCAGCAATTTACCAAAACACAATGAAAATCACACACATTATTTTCAGGAATACTAACTCATGGATAGAATCAGGAAGTTTCCAACAGATTTTTCTTAATAAGCCACATTTGTCTTGACTTTTATTTGTATGTTTTTCCATATCCATCCCCTACACCCTGTGGTTTGTAGAAAGAACACAGACTAAAACTTATGTGTAATCTGTGCTAAGTGCTTGGAAAAACAAAGAAAAATGCTTCCTCTTGAATCACTTCATGTTATCATGTTAAGATTTAGGAAAACACATATTAGAATACAATCAAAGCAATTTTTGATTAAGAATCAAATTTTACAGATCTTTAGTAAAAGCATTGGGGTTGATGTGGTGGTCAAACAAATCTTCACTCTAGACCTCTTTCCTTTTTGCCACAGATCCATTATTTACAGATTTAACCCTAATAAACGGATGAGGAAATTGAGACTGAAAGGGTACTTACCCATGGCCATACAAGTTTTCAGGACTGGATCTATTTTTTTTTAACCTTAAGATCTATGCACTAAAATGGATTATCCAATGGTTTATTACTATGGTCAAAAACTTGGTTTGACATTATAGGTATGCCTACATTACTCTTCAGTCAGTTACTCTTTTTTTAAGTTTATTTATTTGTTTTTGAGAAAGAGAGAGACAAGAGCAAGGGAAGGACAGAAAGAGAGAGACACAGAATCCGAAGCAGGCTTACAGGCTCCAGACTGTCAGCATAGAGCCCAACGCAGGGCCTGAACCCACAAACCATGAGATCATGGCATGAGCCAGAGCTGCATGCTTGGCCAACGGAGTCCTTTGCCCAGGCACCCCTATTCAGTTATCTTGTCCCATCCTATGCGCCACGTGTTGTGCTGAGCACTGGAGGTGGAGGGAGTGGCTGGCATAGAGTCTTCTCTAGTGAGCTCGAGGTCTAAGCAAAGCCAGCAAGGTGCTTACCTGTCTAAGCTCAGGCATTCTTGCTCAGGCAAAATTCAGTAAAGTGCACATCAAGGGCATCCTAAAGGGGAAAAACATGTAATCAGGAAGCCTGAAGAACAATGAACACAAAATTGAACCCCCTTTTGGTGTACTGCAGTATCAACTGCTTTTTCTGCAAAATGAGTCTCCCATTCCTGACTACAGACATATTGGACTCAATCTCATAACTTTAGATCAAACGTGACATACTGGTACACATTTTTTTATCCTGATTACCCAAAACAATGATTTGGATTTTAGTATCCATTTCCTAATTTTATAGACATAAAAACACATTAGAATCGGCTTCCAGTTAAGAGGAAGACTTCCTAAGATCCATGTAATGATCCATTTGTTCCACTCTTCAAAAAACTCTTCATTGAAGCCCATAAAGCAGCGATATATTAATATCAGGAAAGTGCCATTTTAAAAGTCATTTCCTAGAATTTTGTGTCTGTAACCTAGAATTTATTGCTCGTGAGGCCATAGTTAAGATTCCTAGCCTGTCTGATGCTACCAACCAGGTCATCAAATGCTATAAGCAGCATCCTAACAAAAGAGACACGATATGGAAACAAATATCGGTCAAGAGGCTCACACGGGTCACCTCCAGGTCACTCATCCACATGAGCAGCATTTTATGATTTGGTTCAGTGCTGCCCTGAGGTACACATTAACTTTAACTGAAGTGAATTGCTGAAAATTTCCTCAGAAATGAGTCCAAGCAATTTCCCTTCTTTCTTCATTTATAATGTGTTGACATTAATTAGTGCCTAATTCCTGGAGTGTGTTCAGGCTTCAGTGACAGACAGAAAGGAACGATTTCTGAGCAGATTAGGCACACAGCCTCCTGGCACAGTTCCAGGGGATAGAGGTACAGCCTGCTGCTCTCAGGAGCAGGTCCTCATCAGGCTGGCCCACATTCCTCATTAGGACCCAAAGATCTTAAAAAGAGTACAGGAAATGTTTCTACTTAATAGTAATAATCACTTTTCCTTAAGAAACTCAAGACTCTGAGTTATTGGCTAAGATCTATGAAGAGAAAAAAGGTAGAGTCACTTAATTACCATGCATGGTGTCTGAGCAAGCCAATGTCATAAGCAGGTCTGATTCCAGCACCTTCTGGCTTTATGTTATTTTAAATTTATATATTTCTTCATGTATCCCTGATCCCACATCTGCACAAGCAGCTTCTATTTTTCAATGTAAATAAGCGTTCTAAAGAATAGCTCTATAACATCAGTTGGTCTATATTTAGATTAAAGCATGGGGAGACTGGAAGAGTACTATGGGGTATTTCATGTATATTATGTCTTCATGTAATAAAGGAGGCCCTCTCTTTGGTCAGAGAGCTGTGAGGTTCCTATGCCATTACAGAGCTTCACTGGAAAATGTTATTAAAGGCTGCTGTTTTCCCTCATGCTGCTATGTTAAGATTTTCATTTACAAACCATTTTTTGATTATTAAAAATATGGAGACAGAGAATGAACACGTTACTAAATGGCAAATATCAGGGAAGACAACCAAAATTATGCTTTTGAAAAGCAAGTGTGAATACTACACTGATCCTAATAAGTGATATAACAGTGAACAGCCTAGAAAAGTAGAAAAACACCCAGCAACATAAATAGAACTTGAGTGAAACAGAAAAACTGATTGAGATTTATAACATAGCCCCACTTATGAAAATTAAAAATGCAAGGACACAAAACAATACACATTTGACAAGAGCACATACAAAGATACATAACAAACACATTAGGTTATTTTTTGGAGGAAAGAAAGAAATAGGCATGGAAAATGGGAACAAGATAAGGAGATGGAGAGGCTTCCCCAGGAATATTAATTATAATGAGCTGTAAGATGAGGGATGCAATTAGCTGTGTGTGTGTGTGTGTGTGTGTGTGTGTGTGTGTGTGTCCCACTAATGTCCCAAGCAATATAGACAGCTTGGAACTTTTGGCTTCCAGTTTTAATCCCATTCTGTGCTTTATTAAGATATAAGGACTGTGAACCAGCACATCACAATCTCCTTGTTATGCATGTTCATAACTATCATTGTTCATGGTATGTTTTAAATACACAAAGCCATTTTATTACAATACTACAGAGTCACTTGTAGGAGAGGAGACTATGCCTCTGCTATACACACTGAATTCTCAGATGTGATACAGGAAAAGCACCACTTTCATGCAGAAACAGAAAGAAGCAAGTCTTTGAATCCATGTGATTTTCTTGCATTTCTTTGAGCTCTTTTAGTTTGCTAGCATCTATTAGAGAAGTATCAGCTAAACTTGAGCAACATTCAGGCAAAAGCAAAATTACCTATTACAGTGCATTTATTTCCCAGCCGAGAAATTTAGATTCACTAGTCAGAATATATATATTAAAGAAATATACTGTTTTTTGCAGCGAGACAAATATTCTCTTGTTATCTTAAAATTTAGCCCACATTCCAAGGTGTGAGTGCCCATATTCATCCAAGGCCTTTAAGATAGTCTAACATTATGAATAACTTGTCCAGAGGAGGAGGAAATAGTGATATTATTAAAGCAAGACTTCACAGCAATTGTAAAAATAGAATCCTACTGCAAATTAATTTTTAAAACAACTAATGGATATTTTAAGCATGAGCTTTTTTTTTTGGTTTTTTTTTCCTACATGTTTTACGTGAAAGTTTAATATTTTAGAAGCCTTCAGATTTTATTTGACCAAAACATAATCCTTATGAATACTTACCCATGGAGACCTCTAGCCTGGAGCTTCCTTTCAGAAAAGAGTCTGAATATTGAAAATTTAGCGATCCAGCTTTTAAATAGTTGAGATTGTCAAGGGGGTGGGTACTCTATCATAATGGAACATTAGCTTCACTTGAAAAGTATACATTTATGGTTCTCTTTATATGGCATCATTATGATCTTTACTCCTAGCATTGTTACTCTGCAACCAGAGTATGAAAATAATACAGAATAAGTGACAAGAGAGTTAAGTTGCCAGTGACTTAGAGTTGTAAAGTTATTGGCTATTAGATTTTGAATACAACATAAAAAGGAAATTATTATCTGTCATTGTCAAAGAAATGTAGGCTGCACTTCACACAATTAAAGTAACTTCTAATTACATGAGATTGGATTTGCTTTCTCCATAGTTCATTACAAATCAAATGAGTCAAAGAATTCATCCATTCTTTTTTTAAATATAATTACACTTGTTCCTTTCTGAACAAGATATATGACATAGCTGGAATGTATGGGTCAATCTAGTGACATGCACAAAATGAAAGAAAGTTCCAGCATTACCTCCTTCAGAAGTTGGAAGTTATTTTGAATAGACTACTGGGCTTTTCTCTCCCTCCTAATGTAACTTGGCCTATACAGATTCTTTTCACTTAAACCACTGATCCATTCCTTTAAACCCTTATTCATAAAGGAACCCTAATTGTACAATCAAAACAATATTTATTAAGCACTCACAATAGACCAACCATTGTTCTAGACTCTGCAGGTGTGTCTCTAAACCACCTGCAACTGAGTTACTGGAAGTAATGCAGACAAACTGATGACCACTTCCCAGCCCAGACTAACTAAATCAGATCATGAAGGGTGGGATCCAAGAATCTAAAATGTTGACAGTACTTCAGGTAGGCAGGAGATGAGCTAAATGGGTAAGGAATATTAAGGAGGGCATTTATTGTGATGAGCCCTGGCTGTTATACATAAGTGATGAATAACTAAATTCTACTCCTGAAACCAATGTTACACAATAGGTTAACTAACTAGAATTTAAATAAAAATTTGAAGAAAAAAAAGAAACACATTGAAAAAAATTGCATAATGCTAAAATGACAAAAATAATTTGTTTTGTAATATCTGCTAACAATATTTTCTGGGTTTTTTTTTCCAAAAATAATTCAACCAGCTCTCAAAGTATCTACCTTGTCCTTAACATCAATTTGCATCTGTATCTCTATCTACCTCAAATATATAAATTGTTAAAAAGTACTTCAAATTATTTTGAAAATCCCAATAAAAACATTTTGTGCCTGTCAACAAGGCCTAATAAAAACATGGGAGTACAGATAGAAAACAGCAGATCCAGATCCAGACTTACAGTCAATAAAATCTGAGCAATGATTTGTGTCCTTTCTGGGATAAATCATTTAATTGGCAATGCTCTACTATCTATCTTTTCTTCTGACATGGCAAACCCCAAAACCTCATGTTGAGTTGGTGGTATCATAAAATATTAGCATCTCTACAATGAGTAGAACCTTCTTGCCAATCCACACTGGCCATGTAGCATGAGCAAAAAATACATACCCGTTGTTTTAAGCCACTGATATCTGAGGGGTTGTTTGCTACTGCACCATAACCAATTTATCCTGACTGATGCAAATGATACATCTTCCATAATTTTTCCTATAGGGAGTGTCGTTATCACACATCTTTTACTAAAAAAAACTGTGTTAAAATTTTTCCATGTGAAAATCTACAGATAGAGCTTGTCATACAGAGGTAACAGCAAGAGCAAAGATCCTAATGCCACAATGAACTTGCCACATTTGTAGAATAGAAAAAAAAGGCCAATGTAACTAAAGAATATGGGAGGGTAGTGGAAAGTGGTGGAGGAGAGTGGTAAGAGGTAACATCTGAGAATTTGTTAGAGATCAGATTATGTAGGCTTTGTGAGCCCTGATAAACACTTTAGATTTTATTCTTTGTACATTGGATGCCACTGAAAAATTTTAAGCAAGAAACTATACAGTATGAATTACATTTCCAACAGATCACTCTGAATACCTGGAGGACAGTGCAGAGGAGCACAAACCTTTTTTTTATTATTGTTATTTTTAATGTTTTATTTATTTTTGAGAGACAGAGAGACAGAATATGAGCCAGGGAGAGGCAGAGAGAGAGGGAGACACAGAATCTGAGCAGGCTCCAGGCTCTGAGTTGTCAGCACAGAGCCCGACGCCTGGCTCGAACCCATGAACTGTGAGATTATGACATGAGCCAAAGTCGGACTCTCAACTGACTGAGCCATCCAGGTGCCCCCAAGGAGCACAAACCATCTTAACTTTAGTCTTTAGTCCACTTTATTTGTGTTCCCTATGTAGTCAAATTTAATTTAGGTTTTATTAAAATATTATTTCTCCATAGTCCCAGCAATACTTCTTGCTTCATTTAACAAACATTTTAAGGGCTTTTTACATGACAGACACTGTGATGCAAAGATAATTGGGATGACATATCAAGACCCTGTGGGGAATCTCACCTTCTTTCCAGTGAGTCCTTCCTTTGTCTTCAGCTACCATCAGTCTTCTTTGTTTACAGACTTCCCTGTAAATTCCTCAACTTTCTTGGTTCCTTGTCCCTCCACCCACATGCCCCTTCCCCCCATGTTTAACACCACTGACCTGACCTTGACTTCAAAGATGTATCCTCTTGGGACTGTCAGAGACTTGGCCCTTTAGGACTTGAGGTGTGTGTGTGTTTGTTTGTTTGTTTGTTTGTTTGTCACCATCCATGAAGGGTGTGTGGGCAGTGTGGGAGTGTGAGAATTATAGGAAACAATCAGATCCCCATGTTGAGCTGAAATCCTCACTGAGCTCTGCTGTGCTGTGACATCAGAGGAGGAAGAAGTACACTTTCTACAAATTGCAACAAGTCACCTGATCAGCACAATTCTCCCCTTTATAGCTGCTGCAATAGTTAGAAACCTAGGTGCATCATATACTTCAGGTCCCATAAAACCACTGTTGCCCCCTAAATAGCTCGGGATAGAGGGGGCTGCCTTTCACAGCCTATCAAAATCCATTTGGAAAGCCATCCCCTTCATTCATCATTTGTAAATACATACAGGCAGTCCTTTCTTTGCACATTTCCAATATACACCTTTCAGTTACCATGGCATAGCTAAATTGCTCTGATCCCTGACAACCTGGTTCACATTTCTATTACCGCACTACATTAACTGTGAGTAATTTGTATAAAGTACAAATTTTGCAGCTAATTTTTTAGTCCACAAATCACTGCGTGAATAACAGAGGCATATCCTGATCAATGGTCAATCATGTCATTTCTTTCAAAATTTGTCAGTGAGTGGTTGGTTACTGTCTATGTTATTCAATTCATGTACAGGCAGCAAAGCATATAGTTTTGCCTCTTTGCCTCCCAGTGATATATCCACGTGAAATTTTACAATAATGGATAATTAAGAGAAGGACTTGGCCAATGAAGACGAAAGTACATCAAAGAAATGAAAAGTAATACTGCTGAAAATGAAATCTAACATTATGGAGTTATAGGAGAAATAGGTAGTGGTGGTAATCTTGATACTACCACTGGTGGACATGCTCTAGGTGTGCAGTCAGAGGAGTTTAGGGAAGGCAAACATCTGGACATAAATGAGGAAAATGGTGACAAACAGGATGCAGGTGTCCCAGAGGAAATGCCCGATGTTGGCAAAACCCTTCATGTGAAAGGCACTCTCAGCGATAATACCGCACATTGAAAGAGCCAATGATTAAATGTTAGAAGCTGATCAAAATTTGCCAAGGCAACGAAAAGATGCCTTGAATACATCGTAAGTTATTTACAAGAAGAAGGCAAGCATTGTTCAAACAACTTTTGATGACTTTTTTATAAGGAAATAAAACATGGAATTCTCAATATCTGTAATATGTTACATTACAATGTACTGAATAAGCATTACTTTTGTTATTCTTTTTCATTTCATTATACAGTGCTTTTATATGTTTTAAGTTTATTTATTTATTTATTTTGAGAGAGTGCAAGTGGGGAAGGGGCATAGAGAAAGAAGGAGAGAGAGAGAGAATCCCACGCAGGGTCCTCATTGTCAGCGCAGAGCCCAATGCAGGTCTCTAACTCACCAACCTTGAGATCATGACCTGAGCTAAAGTGGATGCTTAACTGATTAAGCCACTCAGGTGCCCCAATAGTACCTTTATAACAGATAGAGAATTTTCAATTTTTGGTAGAAATTTTTAAATGTCATGGAACAATTTTACATTTTCTCATTCATTATGAGTATTACTTTGTATGGTTGCAATCAGCATGGCTGTTTTCACAGTCCTGCACTCCTGTTCAAAGTGAGAATTGCCTGTACTGAGAAACTCAGCATGAATCCATATTTCCTTCTCTCTCTATTCTATGGAGGTTGTAGCTTCTGTTTAAATGTATTTTGTCTTAGAAGCTTGTTTTTATTCCCCTGTGTTGTTCTCTAATGCTGGTAAGTAATTTCAAATATAATAATTTTATGGGGATAATCTTGCTAGAATATAGAGCTTGTATATGCTACTCACTCAATTCCTTTCAAAATTTTCTCTTTTAGCTAAAAACTGTTTAATAGTGATTGTTTAACAATAGCAATAAAATTGGAAACTAACTCTCAAAAATTAAGACATTCAGGAAATAACATTTTGTTTCTGCAGTGAATTATTAACATCTATTTAAAAGAATCATGAAGAAGATCATTAAAATCATGTGAAAGAATTTTAGGAATATTTCACTAAGTGGGAAAATCAAGTGACAAAATCCTTTCCGACATGATTCCATTTTTTGCAAAATATACATGTATGTGTATGCATGCATATACATGCTCATGTGTGTATATATGTACATAAATAATCATAATGAAGGATATTATCAAAATGTCAAGGGTAGTCATCTTTAGATGGAAGGATTATAAGAATTTTTTTTTCCTGTTCTCTGTGTTTTCTGATTTGTCTACAACGAGAATATAACACTTTTGCAGGTAGACTATTTCAAAAAAATTCTGCTCTTACTTCTACATTTTCTTAATATTATAGTAATTAAAATGAGCAGTAAAGCAGACATTAAATTGTGTTTTTTAACTGTCTCAACCTTTCCTACTTGCTTCCTTCCTATCACAGACTCAGAACATTCCCTAATGAGTCAGGCAGCCCTGATTATGCTAACTCTGTAAAAAAATAATAATAATAAATAATAAATATATAATAACAAATAATAAATATATGTGTGCATATATATTACATATATGTATATATAATAAATATATGTGTGTATATGTATATATATATATATATATATATATGTAATATATATATAGAAAGATCAACTCTTCCAGTATCAGAGGTGAAGCATGTAGGAGTTTAAAAATATTCCAGGAGTCTCAAAATTCAAAAGGTCAAATTTTCTTGCTGCTAACTTTTAATGTGCCCTGTCCCAGGCATTGCCACACCCAGGCATTGCTGATGGATTGAAGAAACCATCTGTACAGTGTAGATGGCACTGCCTGTGTCTGATTAGTTGCAAATGACAAAATCCACATGGTTAAATAAATCAGGAAAATGGTAACCAAGGCACAGATGTTTATAATCTTCCTGTGCAGTCCTATAAACACAATCTGTCAGGAAAACAATGCCTGCTGGACTGTTTCTCACATTCATACACTCAAGTAATTTTCTAAAAACTATTTATTGAGCATTTACTATGGGCCAAGTCCTATGCTTAACACTGAAGTTCATTTTCTCATTTAATCCTCATAAGACCTCTGAAAACAGGATACTCTTATTTTCACTTTATACATTTTATAGGAAATTACAGCTCAGAATGTTGGGTAACCCGTCCAGGGTCAGACATGAAACACATAAAAATAAACACTTAATGAATAAGATTACAGGGTTTTATTGCAGGCTTATGTGTCTGTTTATTTAGAACCATATTTGGTTTAAAAAAAAAACTTTTCCTCTGCAAACAACCAACAAAATATGACATGATAACTAGTTGTAAAACAAACAAGTGACTGGGTGTAAAAATTGTATTCTAGAAAACCCCACGTATGTATATTTATTTGGTTCAATTCTTACATAATTGCCAATTGCTTATAAAAGGCAACAGATTTTATTTAAAGCATAAAAATTTTAGCACTGTTTTTAAAAGCAGCTTTGGATACAATTTGACAAAACTGTAATGAAAAACACTAAGGGGACAATAAAATAACTTTTTAGTTTTACTAAGTAAGGAAAATTGTTTTGATGAGCTAAAAAGACTATTTTAATTAGAAATCATATGACAACAGCAAAATCACCCAAAACCATTTCTTTTAGACGATTCAGTGTATCTCCCACCTTTTCAAAAAAACAAAATTCTATCATGTTGATGATTCTTAGAGAAGACATTACTCCTATACTTCCGTAACTGCTATATTCTTGCTGATTGTTGGTTCTCACTGCCAAAGCTCAAAGCCCTTTTTCTTCCACCTTGGCCTTCCATCTCTGACCTTTCAAGTCTTCCTGAAATCAAATTGCCAAATCCTGTTTTCTCCTTACAGAGCATCTCCTAATCCTCCTAATGTAATTTCAACTGACAGGACTGAGCTACAATGTTCAATAATATATCTGCAGATGAAAAGAAGGGTGGCCCGAGGGGTTCTCCAAGGAAGTTTCCAATTGGACAAACCAAAGCAGAGAAGGCCTATGCCTGTCCCCACCCCTGGGTGTGTAAGTCACAATTGCTAGCCATTTGCATCCATGACTTGTTGCTGGCCTCCAGTGTTGGGTGCTCAGGCTTCTCACTATTAGGGAAGCAGATTATTTTTATTAGTAATGATATTCTCATTATGTACCAGGCACCTTGCCAAGTGCTGTTATATGTCTTTATAGGACTTATCTAATTATACTATATATCTTTCTGCTTTCTGCATCCAGGGAGATTAGCTTATTCAGTGGCCTAAATCGTGATTAAGAACAAAAACAGGACTTTGTTTTCATCTCTTCCTCATTGTTTCACCAGTAAACTTTTAACTGAACACCTGCTATGTGTTAAGAACTGCATTAAGTATAGATCTAATCTTTAGGAATGACAACGAAGCAGAAACATACAAATAAATACTATAATGTAAATATATTAAAAATATATATATAATTCATATTCCAAAAATTCATCTTTTAAAAATGTACAACTCAGTGATTTTTGAGTATATTCACAATGTGCAACCATCTAATTCTAGAACATTTTCATCATCCCCAAATTAAACTGTTATCTATTAGCAATCATTCTCCATCCCCTTGCCTCTGGAAACTACTAATCTACTTTCTGTCTCTATGGATTTGCTTATTATGGACATTTCAAATAAATGGAATCATATAAAAAAAAAGGAGAGATCGGAAAGGAAAGAAATATGTAGAAAGAAATCATATTTATGAAATGGGGATTGCCTGAGTAAATTAGTTAAAAGCATCTTCTACCTTTTTTAGCTTGCTCCTTTATTAGAGTTCTATAATGGGGTGGCCTACAAAAGAATTTTTATCACCTTGAGTCAGTCATCTTGCTACAGAGCCGTCTAGAAAGATCTGAATCACAAATATGTGCCAAATTACTCTCACATTCAGTCCAGTATTTAACACCCTGCCTCTCAGCTCTTTCTTTGGCCAACGTTAGCTGTCACTCACAGATAAATTATGTTTTTGACAAATAGTTATGGATATATATATATGATCATGTACATAGGAAACAACAAGGAGAAAATTGTATATGAGTTATGATCCCATATTGAAACAAAAATAAAAACCCACTAGATAAACACATATATGCAAAGAAAAATATTAGGAAAAATGTGATACAGTATAGGATAATTGGATATTTTGTTTTTCTCTATATTATGCATATCAATAAATATAACCATTTAGGAGTTTTATAATCAGAAAAAGTAAACATTTTTATACATATTAAAACCAAAAGAAGAATGATATAAATGTCTGATTGGTATAATATATCTCTCTCTAATTATTGTTTTATTGAGTTTACCAATGAAACAGTTTATGATTTTAAGTAGTATGTTTATATTATTTCAAATATTTTTTTTAATCCAAAAGAAAACAAGAACAAATAGGTTTTCTTTAAGTAGAAGTTCCTAACTGTAAACATATTCTATTCACTATCTTGTCATCAGACTTGAATTCACACAAAATGGTCTCTTACTAACTACCTATTAGAGAGGAAAAGAGGAGAAAGTTGACTGGCTACTCAGGTCCCTTTTTGAAGATTACCATTCCCTTCAAAGTTCTTCATCTTCCTTGAGGAGAAATTTAGCATACACACACACACACACACACACACTAAGAATTTATATATTTTTTAAAAGTTCCTTTAAAATATAAAAAGTGCTGGAGCTGGTGATGAGAACAGGGAATGACTAGAAATGGGCACATGAAACCTGTTTGGAGTGATGGAAATATTTTAGAACTTGATTGTTGTGATGGTCACATAACTCTATAAACTGAGTAATAATCATTTGTACTGTACACTTACAATAAGTGATTTTTATACCTCAATAAAGCTTACAAAATAAAAAATAAAAATGTATAATTGCATTAGATATAGGAAAAAATATTATAGCATAATAAAATGTTTAAGGAACCCTAAAAGCAATTAAGGAATCCAGATTGTATTGAAAGCCATATTAAAGACAGGCTCAGCTTCATGATTGGGAAGGCCCAGTGCAAAATAAAAATCCAGCACCATTGTTTAAAAATTATTAAGAATTTCAAGACGGCAACATTAAACCAAGTATTGGGCTCTTCTAAGTGCTAGGCCCTAGGGGACTGCATAGATAACATGCCCCTGAAAACAGCTGTGAAGAGTGGAGAAAACATAGGCTGAAACATGGAAAGGAGAAGAATTCTATGGAGTTTGAATGGTGCTCCAAATGAAGAGTAAATAGATCCAAAAAGTGGATAGGACTTGGTGGTGATCACCAGGAGAGCTGGAGAAGACACATGTAGCAACATGGTAGGTCAGCACCCTCTTCCACTTCTGCTTATGCTGAGCAATAGTTGAGAAATAAGAGAAACATTTATTTCTGGACTAAAGCATTGAATGCAGGAAATGGTTTGCAGAGGCAGAGGAAAGCCCCAGGTTCATGGTATTTACCAAGAGCAAGAGGAACTCACAAACTGAAGACATATTCCCTGCACTTCGCACCCTAGAGGCACAAACTAACCCTCTTATACGATAACTGGAGGGAAGTTGCTCTAATCAGAAACTTCGTACACAAATGGGAAAATAGGAAGTTTAAATACCAGTGTGAAATGAACAAGTAATAATCATAACATTTCCAAAAACCAAACAGTGAAAGGAAGAAACTCTGAAAACCGAAAAATGATAATCTGTGAAAAAATAGAAAACATTTAAAAATCAGCTTAATTTGGGGCACCTGAGTGGCTTGGTCGGTTAAGCATCCGACTTCAGCTCAGGTCATGATCTCACGGTCCGTGAGTTCGAGCCCTGCGTTGGACTCTGTGCTGACAGCTCAGAGCCTGGAGCCCGTTTCAGATTCTGTGTCTCCCTCTCTCTCTGACCCTCCCCCGTTCATGTTCTGTCTCTCTTTGTCTCAAAAATAAATAAACGTTAAAAAAATTTTTTTTAATTTAAAAAAAATAAAAATCAGCTTAATTAACCTTTGAAAATAAATGTCAGGGATGATCCTAGCTAAAAATATAAGCAAAATAGGTGTTGATGGAATAAAAACATTCATAGTTCTTGTTTTTTAAAACCATAGACAATGGCTTACCTGTTCAGTCTATTCAAGGGATGTTTTGTGGGTGCCTGGGTGACTCAGTCAGTTGAGCATCAGACTCTGGTTTCCACTCAGGTCATGATCTCAGGATCTTGGGATTGAGCCCCGCATCAGACTCCATGGAATCTGCTTGAGATTCTCTCTCTTTCTCTCTCTGTCTCTCTCATCCTCTGCCTCTCTCCCCCACTCATGTCTCTATCTCTAAAAAAAAAAAAAAAGATAAAAAGATGTTTTGATGGATGTTTCTACTTTAATATATTTTAATTTCTCAATCTTATCCTTTGTAGTTAGTGATTTTTGCAGTTGTGTTTAAGAAATCTTTGATTCATCTATGGGGCACCTGGGTAGGTCAGTGGGTTGAACGTCAGACTCTTGATTTCAGCTCAGGTCATGATCTCAGGGTCATGGGATAGAACCAGCCCCATGTGGGGCTCCGCGCTGAGCTTGGAGCCTGCTTGAGATTATCTCCTCTCTCCCTTTGCCCCTCTTTCCTGTTCGCTCTCTCTCTGTCTAAAATAAAGTAAAATAAATATTAAAAAACAAAAAAAAAAACAAAAGGTATCTTTGATTATCCTGAGGTCAAAAAGGTACTCCCATATGTTATCTTGTAAATGCCCTGTTTCTTGCCTTTCACATTTATAATGACAATCCATCTGGAATTGCTTTGTGTGCTGAGTAGGGTGAGAAAAGGGGAGGTTGTCAAGTTCCTGCCCCCACTGCGTGCAGACACTGAATACACCCGCACCATTAATTGAAAGAACTGTTCTTTCCCCACTGCTCTGCAGTGCTGGCTGTATCACAGATCATCCACATAGGAGTTTCCTCCTGGGTTTTCATTTATACTTTGTACAATATCGGTGTCTTAATTGTTCTAACTTCATATTAAAGCTTGATATTCAGTAGTTTGTATCTCTCAACTTTGTCATTCTTAAAAATTGTCTTGGCTCTTTTGGGCCCTCTGATTCTCCATATAAATTTTAGAACCAGCTGTTTAATTTCCACAAAGATAAAACACTGAGCTTTCGAGTGGAAAGGCAATGAATCTATAGATCCATTTAGGGAAAACTGATATCTTTAAAATGTTGAAACTTTTCATCAGTGAACATCCCTCCATTTATTTAAGTCTATGATTGTCTCAATAATGTTTTCTAGTTTTCTTTTTTGAGGATTTGCCTAAGTACTTGAAACTTTTGATGCTATTTATAAAGGGCGTTTAAATTGTTTTTTAATTTTTTTTAATTTTATAGTCTTTGTTAGTTAGAAATAAAATTGGTTGTTTTTATACTGACCATATCTGTAGACTCCTGGGATTTCTACATGAAGAAATGTATCACCTACTAATAATGACAATTTTATTTATTATTTTCCAATCATACTTTCTTTTTTAAACCTTATGGCTCTGGCAAGAACTATAGTATGAAGTTGAATAGAAGTGGTGAGTGCAAGAATTCTTGTCTCATTTCTAATCCCAAAAGTTTTATAGGGTATGGCTAAGTCAACTTCAGTAAATTATATTATATGGCTTTCCAAAGTAGTTTTATGATTTTGTACTTCTAATGGCAGTGCAATATTTCCAGTGGGGATACTAAGCATCTATGTGTATTTAGACTTTTAATAGTCTGTTTTAATATTTCTCCATCCTCCCTTCCATTTTAAAATTCAGCCCCTGGAAGAAAAACAAAACCATTACAGAGATTTGCTTCTGAGCATAAAGTGAGAATGGGGAGGTTTGAGGAGAGGGGTGGGGTTGGACAGAAAGCAGGATCCAGAAGGAGGTATCTGGTTCACTCCATATTCTCCAATATTGTTACATTCTTTATATCTCTAATATATTCTTGTGTGTTGTTTTTTTATTTCCAAGGAAAAGAAATTGGGAAAAAAGATAGAAAGGTAAAATAAAAATAGGACTTTAAATGAACAAACTTGAAAACATTAAAATTACTTAAGTGTACATGAGCAAAAATGCATTTTTATCTTTACTTGACAGGATCTTGGCTGATGACACAAAAAGAAAACCAAGTGCAGGTATGTACTCCACAAATCCGGGTATAATTGCATCCTCCCACAGCCCTCCCAGTCTGAGGCTTTCCTTCACACCCCAGAGAGAGACTTGGGTCAGGATAAGATACGAGGACACATCTTCACAAACTTACACTTCATTTGAAGTTTTTTATTTTAGCTTTTCTACAAATTATTTGGATATTTAGATACAGGTTTTAGAACATTAAGTAAGTATATGGATCTGAATGTTTGGTTTTTTTTTAACTGATTTTCAGGGTGCTTGGGTGGCTCAGTTGGTTAAGTACATGACTTTTGGTTTTGGCTCAGGTCATGACCTCATGTTTCATGTGTTGGAGCCCCACATCAGGCTCTGGGCTGACAGCACAGAGCCTGCTTGGGATTCTCTCTCTCCCTTTCTCTCTGCCCCTCCCTCACTCATGCACGCACGTGTGCATGCTCTTTCTCTTAAATAAATAAACTTAAAAAATAAAAAATATAAAAAATAAAAAACTGATTTTCTTCCCAACTAAAACTTCATAGTGATTTTTCACTCCTAAAAAAACCACATTTATATTTCTTTTCCTACATATTTTGAAAAATGAAACTAGTGAGACTCTGGAAACCAGAGAGTATTTAATCTTGAAAACTACACTTCAACATAATTATATTCAGATCTCCTCCACATTTTTACCTGCTTTGAAGCTCTCTACCACAGCACAAACAATTTATTGGAGGATATTGGAGAGCTTATCGGCTGACATGCTGTTAATTCTATTTTGTCAGTATTGCTTTCATTAGTGCAACAGAAAGAAAATTGCATGATATTCCCCTTTTTAAGTTCAATTCTTATTACAAGTTTTGTGTACTTCTCTCTTCCTTGGCAAAAAAAAATTTCTTTTAAAGAATGCCAAGTTCTTATGTGAACCTAAATCCAATGGTGATGAAAATAGCATTTGAGTGGGTTCTTAGACTCCTCATCTGAACAACTGGATAGAAGACTGGCCTTTCAGTGCGAGAGGACAGTGAGCATGTCCTTTAAATGTGGTCTTCTCTCTAAGCCATCCCTTTTTATCCCTTTTATGAAGGATGAGCTATTGAGCTATTGTTCAATTTCTAAATGACTCCATATTGTATAAAAACAGAGCATGTCATTTCATGCACACATTGAAGAGAGAACTCAACTGGGCAGCAGAAGACCTGGTTTTAATCTCTGTTGGTTTGTACGAATCAGCTGGATGATTTGGGGCAAGATGCAACTTCTTGAGGCCTGATGTCTCACCTGGAAATGAGGCGTTTGTATTTGATGATGACTAAAAGCCATTCCAGGTCTAACAGTCTATGTAAGCTTAGGAAGAGAAAACTAGTCTAGTAATTTCTTAATGATGCAGCTTTAAGTTGTATTAGAGGGAGAAATAGGTGGTTATAAAATTTTTATTTATATTCAGAACTGAATCAAACAGGCGAGAACGTTGGAAAGTAGCAGTGATGCATTGTGATACATTTTGTTGAAAGAAACCATTTGAGTGTGCTTCCCCTCCTCACTCCTGGGCTTCCTACACAACTTTCAGTTTCTAAAAATAAGGGGAGGAACACAGTATTTAGCAATTGATTTCAAACTGGGCCTGGAAAACCCTAGAATTCTATGTAGCCCTTCAGAGAACTTGCAAACATTTGATCTGAATTTCACTTTTCAAAGTAAACATTATATATTTTATATACAAACATGTATATCTTTATTTTACAGTGTTTGCTTATTTAACAAATATTCATGGAGTGCATATTATATGTCAAGAAGAGTCCTCAAGTCTCAGAATTCAGGAATGAACAGAAACAGTCAAAAATCCTTGCCCTCCATTAAATTTATATTCCAGTCATGGTAGAAAAAAAAATTAAAAAAGAAACAAAAAAGGTAAATTATATAACATACTAAAATTGTATAAGGGTAACAAAGGAAAATTAAGCAGGAGCTACAGAATCAATCAGGAGATTAGAATACATCTGTCTGAGAAGACGTGGTTTAATAAAGACTTCAAGGGAGCGGAGAGGCAGCCAGACGATAGCAGATGCGAAGGCCCTAAGATTGGAGGGAAATCTAAAGAGAAGAAGCCAGAGGAACAGAGGCCTGTAGGCCATCACAGATCTCTGGCTTTTAACACAATGGAAACCTTTAAACCCTTAATCAGTGCTATGTGGTCCAGTACTTTTATGTGAAGCTCATTTGTATTCTCTTCATGCACATTGGAATATGGTACTGAACAAGAATATTTTATTTCTAACCTAATCTTGTTAAAAATCAGGCCTGTACCAGTCCACTCGAACAAAAACTATATACATTTATATACATTTATGACAACAAATGTGGTTAAATTTAAATTACATGCCAGGCAAGACTTAGGTACATCTGTTTATGTCACTTTTCCAACAACAAGCAAATCCATAACATATTGGTAATGTTAAATTGTGATTAGCTCTAACCATCACTTTAGGTTTAAATGACTTCTAATCAGACTTCTACTTATTGATTAAGAATACAAGCAATTTTTAAATATTGTTGTTCCATGCAACTCAAAATTTAAAAAATTCCATTTACATTCTCTCAGGCTTCCAGAGAAGGTTATTAAAAACATCTTGAGGGGCACCTGGGTGGCTCAGTCAGTTAAGCATCCTACTTCAGCTCAGATCATGATCTCACTGTCCCTGAGTTCAAGTCCTGGGTTGGGCTCTGTGCTGACAGCTCAGAGCCTGGAGCCTGCTTCAGATTCTGTCTCCCTCTCTCTCTGCCCCTCCCCCTACCCATTCTCTCTCTCTCTCTCTCTCCCTCTCTCCCTCTCTCTCTCTCTCTCAAAAATAAATAAACATTAAAAAAATCTTGAGACTTCACAATAAGCTGGTATGTTTTACAAAATTGGTATTTTTTTCTACTGAACAATCAGAATCCAACTGGAAGTTGGGTGTTGAAACTTACATGACTGCAAATACCATCCAGAGACCCCAATATCAAGTCATTACATTCATTAAAACAGGCTCATACATCTCACAAACTGAATTAATAATAAGCAAATGCTATACATTTGAAATTACAAAATAAATTTATGTTAATAAAATTGCCCCTTTGGTTAATCTATGTAATTTTTACAGAGTTGGTGCCTAGTGAGAAATGGATGGAAGGTGATTCTGTAGAAATTGCAAGTGCAAGCAAGTAAGAGAGTGTATTCTCTTCTTTTAAGTCTTCATTATTCACCACCACCCCCATTGTAAGTAGAAAAATGAGTTTTGCATTTACGTGTGTGTGTGTGTGTGTGTGTGTGTGTGTGTGTGTGTGTGTATCTCCATCCTTGATGAAGCCATTCATGCTAAATCATTTGGTGAAAGTTTGCTGGAAAACAGAATATTCTTATTATTTATATGATACCAAAGAATTACCTCATAAGTTAGTTAATTTCTAAAAGGATAAAGAGTGCCTTTGTGAAAGAGAGCTTTCATAAACTACTTTAGCCAAGTGATTAAGTTTAGTGTTTGTGGCTCCAGAGATGATGAAATGGGAAGTATACAATGCCACCCACCTATGTAGTATTGTCAACATTTCTAGAATCTAATCATGAGGAAACAGCCAGTAAAATCCAAACTGTGAGACATTCAAAGACAACTGGACTACACTCTTCAACATGTTTCTGTCATAAAAGACAAAAATTGTTTCCAAATTAAGGAAGACTGAAAATATATCACAACTAAATGTAAAACATGAACCTTGATTGGATTTTTTAAAAAACTATGAAGGATATTTAAAGAACAATTAAAATTTTTAATATGTGCTATTAGATATTATTGTATATTATACCACTTTTTAAATTCTTGAGAGTGAATGGCATTGTGATAACGTAGGAAAATGTCTTTATTCTTGGGTGGTAAATACTGAGGTATTTAGAGGAGAAGTAACATGATGTTATACTTTATTTTCAAGTGGCTCTGGGTGGCTGAGTCGGTTAAGTGTCCAACTTTGGGTCAGGTGATGACATCACGGTTTGTGAGTTCGAGTCCTGTGTCAGGCTCTGTGCTGAAAGCTCAGAGCCTGGAGCCTGCTTTAGATTCTGTGTCTCCCCCACTCACATTCTGTCTCAAAAATAAATAAACATTAAAAAAAAATTTAAATCAAGTGGCTAAAAGGAAAAAAAGAAACTGGAAAGGATATATATTTACATAGATAGATACATAGATACATAGATAGAAGGTAGATAGATAATAAAGAGCACACAAATGTTATAAAATTTAATCATTTGTGAATATAAGTGAATGTATTTATTTATGTGTATTTACATATGAGTGTATGTGTATGTGGGTGTTCATTGTGTTATTCTTTCAACATTTCTTCAGGCTTGCAATTTTTCAAAACAAAAGGTTGGGAACAACATAGTCTGAATAATTCTGACCTCAAAGTCACTTCCCACATCAGGGGAATGTTTGCCCACACTGGTCACCAAATGAGACTAATTAACAGCATTGATTAGGCAAGAATGCCTAAGTCACACTGTAGAAGGGCTGTAGACTCAATAGCTTCGTCCAACTTCAGTCTAGCTCATTGTCTTGCCTTAATTCACTTAAAAAAAAATGCCTGGCAAAAATGTAAACTTTTCTATCCAAACCCAAGAAAGAGCTTCAGAGCACATGGAATTTAGCACCAAAGGAATTATGAAGCGATATTTGCTCAGATTTTTTATGTTTATTTACTCACCCTAAGAAAAATATCTGCCTCCAGGATTCAGAGGAGGGCATGGCTGGTCCTGCAAATTTCATTGTTGGGAATATCAGGGGAAAACAAATATACATTTTGGAATCCTAAATCATGGCCTCCAGGAAACATAGGCCCTTTGCTTTCTATCCTGGAGATTCTGCTCTCAAGGTTTAAGAAAAATGTTGTGCAGGTCCCAACTGCCCAGAGTTCATCATAAAGGGAGCATCTGTGTTTACAATAGGACTCTGGCTTTCAATTCTAATCTGCCCTTCAGTGCCTGATCTACACGAAGCATCCTGGGCTCACAGGCAGCATTCTAGCTAGCCTGTTAGAAGGGTCATGAACTACAGCCATACCAGAAACCAATGGAATCGGCAGTCACCTCAACTGTCATTTGTAAGGCTGAGATAAACAAATGAAACTATTGAATAATAGAAAAGGGTCTTTCTTCCTCTCACTGGTGAAACAAATCTTAAAATATGAAGATCAAGGACTGCTGGAGATAAGAGACACCAAAGAACTGAAACCTCTTAACAGCAGGTGGTATCAGTGGGGTCTGTCTTTTGAAAAATGTGTCAGGTCCTTTTGGGACTATGTAAAACACTTCTGGTTCCTATGGTGACACTGATAATACTTTGTCAATCATTGTGATATCGAGATCTACATTAAGCAGTTTAAAAAGCACCTTGAAATGCTTGAAGGTTAAATTAGTTCCTCCTCTAAATTGCTTGGTGTCAATTGTAGTTGTGATCATTGGAGGAGATATACTCAGTTGGTGAGAAATACTGACCAATGTGTCTTACCTCTTATAAAGCTCTGGAAGAGACAAAGCCATAAACTGTGAGTCCCTTCACAACAGCCCCAGACGCTAATCAAAGTAGTGTCTCCAGAGTGAAAGAGACTAAGTAATTCATTAGTCTTCGGGCTGTGCCCAGACCCTCACTTAAGGAACCCCATTCACTGCAGTATTTCCCCTTCTAAATATTCTAAAGGCTAGCGGATTATTTGCCTGGCTCTTCCTTAATTCATTTGTTTCTTAGGAAAGGGCATTCTGTAACAAACTTTTGTGGAAATATTGCCACAATTTCAAGCAAGACTCCTGCCACTGCCCCACATCAGAAACCTTTTTTGTGGGGTTCGATTAACCATTAACCACAAATCTTCCACAAACCTGGAAAAGATGCGCTTTCTGTTCTTTCTCTTTTACTGCCTTTGCACTTCTTAATTCTATTAACAGTAAATAGAATTTTGCCAAGTTGTGAAGTAAAAAACTGAATTTCCAAGTAGACAGACATCCGGAGTTTTGTTAGGCTCATTCCTTCAAAATTCGAGATTGGCCACTATTTAGTTTATGTACCACACTCTGAACCTTTACAGGCTTCTCTTTTCCAGCAGGGCTGGACTGACTGGAGGAACCCTTTCTTCTAGTTCTGTCCGATTTCTCTTTAATGTGACATCAGTGTTCCAATGGCTTTGACTGTAACACAGGTATTCACCACAGGCCTCAGTGTTTACAGACTTGCTGTGTGACTTCAGTGTCGCTTTTGAGAAGCTGTTTTCAATGAGATTGTGAATATCTGGCTATAAAACAGGTAATTATTCTTCAGAATAAGGGATAGGTTATTAGGTATTTAACACACTATCTGACCTACCCTGAAAAAAAATCATTTTAGTATACCATTAAAAATTTTCAGAAAAATAAAATAGTTCTACCACCAATACACTTCCAAAATAAAAAGAAAAACTCGGTTTCATTTGCACTATTAAATCAGAATTGTACCAAATCTTTTATGAGTATACTGTTTGTGATTTTAGTTTATAAAAGATAATAAACACATTTGTTCATTTTTAGTACATGAAGTTGACACAATGTTTTGCCTATTTTCATGTCATAATAATAGTAATAATAACTAATATTAACTGAGCACTTAAGGCCTGCTGTGATTCTTTGACTCCTATGATCTTTGTATTTATCTCATTAAGTAGAATCCATTACTGTTCCAATTATACAAATGAGGAAACTAAAGTCTTGTGAGGTGACCAAACAAGGATAACAGGAAAGCTGTTCTGACTGACTCTAGTTTCTGAGATCTTAATTGCCACACTGATAATGTGCCACAGCCACCCTTGTCCCTAACGTTCATGTTTTCTCACATTTCGTACAAGTTTACAGGGATGTTAGTCCGCCTGGGGTACCATAAAAAAATATCATAGACTGAGTAGCTTAAACAACATAAATTTATTTCTCACAGTCTTGGAGGCTGTGAAATCCAAGATCAAAGTGCCAGCAAGGTAGGTTTTCTTCTGAAGCCTTTTCTCTTGGTCTATAGGTGGTTGCCATTTTGCTCTGTGCTCATATGACCTCTTCATTCTACATTTACAGAGAGAGAGAGAGAGAGAGAGGAGAGAGAGAGAGAGAAAAGAAAGAAAGAGAGCTCCAATGTCTCTTCTTATAAAGACACTGATTTTATCTAAACCTCTCAGATAAGAACCCCACCCTGATGACATTTAACTGTAATTACTTTCTTAGAGGTCCCATCTCCAAATACAGTCACAATGGAGGTTAAAGCTTCAACATATGACTTGGCAGGGGAGGACACAGACATTCAGTCTTTAATAAAAGGTAACTTAGTGTATTTCCAAAAGAAAATTATTCCAAGTTCATTAAAATGCTAACAAATAGGAACCTCTCAACTCTAAAATTTCCCCTTTAAAAAACCTGCAATATCACACGCACTGTAGACTTCATATGGACACAAGATTAAAGAAGTGAAATTCTTCATTGTTCGCATCAGACTTAGCTAACTGGTTGAATGATAGGTGGCCCCTGAGAGGGGATTGTATCAAAGAACTAAAGCAAAAATTTAAGCAAAACAATGAAGCCCTGCCTGTGTCTTTGGGAAGACAACTTTGATCAGACTGGATAAATTCATCAGCCCCTAGTGGATACCTTCACTCTGCCTGGGCTATGTCCTACATTCACTTAGTATGATAGAAAAAAAAAATGCATAAATCTAATCACATGCTGTAATCTAGGCACACGTATATTTATACACTTAGAGATTAGCATACAAATTCCAAATAACAGAGTAAAAAATCATCAGTAGTGGCATTCTCTAGAAATGTAGTTTGTATTTCTTTTTTAATTACGCCTAATCATTGCATGATTTATGTGGAAAAACAAGTCTAAGAGTAAACATGTGCATTATGTACAGTTTGTTGATTCATAAAAAGGAAGATATCTAGACACAAAGCTTTGCAGCCTCTGTAAAAAACATGTGCTCTGTTAGAATCTCAATTGTCTGACATGGTTCAGATCCTACTCAACTCATTATGTTCACGGTCGATATTTTTCACCAGCACAATGAAGCATACCACAGTATTTGAAACCATAGCCTGTAAACATTACTGTTACACAGCCTTCTGTTCCCACAATGGTGAATCAAGATAAATGCTATGGATTTTCTTAAATGTATTCTTTCTACTTCATGCAGTAGCAGGCCAGTCAGGCAGATACACCTGTAAGCATCTATGCAACAAATCTAGAATATCTATTAGCAGCCACAATATCTATTAGCAGGTGCCAAATTAAGAGTATTCCACAAGAAACATTTTGTCCAGATGAATATAGTGGCAGCTTCCTGATCTCATAGAATTTCAGGGTGAGGGATAGCAAGTTGGCTGAAAGTGCAAATCATTTACCAAGCATGTAATTAAATAGATAGATGAAAGGTAGGTGATAGATAGATAGATAGATAGACCTTCTTATTAATCTACCAGACTTCCAATTCAATGGCACTTGGAAACCTAGTGTTTCGTGTGTATGTGTCACAGGGAAAATTGGCTTGACTCTGAATTTATTTCCTTTTGGATACACACATTTTTTTTTCTTTCACCCTACTTCTGTACGTCACTACGGTGTTACCTGTGAACCAGATCAAAGTCAAGAAATATCATATTTAGAGGAATATCATTCACACACTTCTAGCCTAATAATTCTTTCCTAGTCAGACTGACAAAGCACTTTTCTCTTTGGAATAAATATGTTGGAATCAAATGCATTGCCAGAAAAGGGTGTTGTACCTTGTTCTGTTTTAATTCCATTGCACATGGCTTGATTCTTGTTTGTCTTCCTGTCGGCCTCCTACACTTACCTTGGCATTTCTCCTAATCAGTGAGCAGGACTGCATAGGAATGTCAGCCTACAAGTCAGTTTAGGTAAACCTGGCCACCTGCCTTCCTGCTAGGACTTTCTCACCAACCATCAGCTCATATTATCCACTGCCAACCAGACAGAAATAACCACAGGATTCTAAACTTGCCCTTCCTTTGGATGGGTCACTCTCCCTCTCCCCACCCCTTTCTGTTGGCTCTTTGGGATTCCTCAGTCCTATAGTATCTTGCTTCTTTGGCAGAGGAGTGTTTTCCATCACTAGACCATTGAAACTATGAATAATACTATTTTTATATCTCCGAAAAACTACATTTCCTATAAAAATAAGATTCCCAAACTCTACCCAGATTCCACAGATTCTTACTATGCAGCATATTAATGGATATAAGACATAGTTCCTACTAATAGAGAAATTGTGCATAAGTAGTAACACTGTGACACATGGCAAGTCGATTCTGAAAGGTAAAAAAGGTCCAAGTGTGATGGAGCACAGAACAAAAGGAGAGATTAATTATGAATAGGAGAATTACCACTATGGGGAGAAAAACAGCATGTGAGCTAGTTCTTTAAAAGGATGCCTGGAGAACTGAGGGGGAAGGAGTGGGGAGTAAATTAAGAAGCTTTCAATTTAGACAAAAGAGAATGGGCAAGGCAGGGAAGAGGGAATTTTCAAAATGCATTTGTGAAATAACAAAGAATTACATTTTGCCTACACAAGCTAAAGCCTCCTATAGGCCAGATGGATTGGGTCTTAAATGCTATGCTCAGAATTCTTACTTTACCCTGTAGGGCCAGTGATTCCTAAAAACCGGTCATGGGCCAGTGGTGGTTTAAGTCTAAGTTTTCACCAGACTGGGGAGAAATGAAGAAAATAAAGACAATGTGTAAGTTGTTTTTTTTTTTAATGAAACAAAATACATTCTGTTCAAAGGTCTTTCCTTTATTGTTGGATTGTATCTTTCCTACATTTGGAATCAAATGCAATTGCCTTTATGAAATGATGATAAGACTAGATGGCAGTTTGGTAGGAGGTTCTAATGCTCTTACTTGGCAAGATGAGAACTGACAACACTATTTTGGGATGCCTAATATATTTCTATTTTACTTGGTCCATGTTATCCAAGATTTGGGGGCTACTTCCAAAGGTAATGTGGCTCCTGGGAAGGGAGATAATGTCATCAGAATTGTTCTTTAAGAACAATAATTGTAGAAGTAGTAACATTAAAAGAGAAAAGAAAGGGAAAAGAGAAAAAGGAAGGACAGAAGGCAATAAATTCTACAGCTCATGGTAGGATATAAGGAAAGTAGTTAGAAATCTATGGCAAGAAGCAATGAGGACCTAATCCAGGACATTGACATAGAGAATTGAAAGAAAGCAACAGATACAAGGGATAGACTCTACAAGACTGGCAATTGTTTAAAAGTACAAGCGAAGATTATATTTTGGGGCAAGAGGCTGAGCCACTGGGATTCCAACAGAGTGGTGGAAAAGAGCCAGCAGAGACTTGGAAGAGACTGAAGGTGTGACATGCTGGGCTGAGAAATTGGTCAAGCCTAGAGAAGTACACCTGGGAGTCATCTGCCTAAAAGTAAGAGCTGAGAAAGAATAGTTAAATACAAGATGGTGGAAGAGAGAACTCTGAGTAGAGAACACCTCTACCACTTGATTTTCTTTCATTAGTTTAGGTCATCTGTTGAGAACAACCAAGGTTGAAATTTACCTTTTCTGGATGTACTCTGATCAGTGACCTTGGATATTTGCTATCATCATTTTCTTACTGGTCAACCTCTAATACTATCATTTTGAAAAATCTCTTGTTTCTCCAGATCCTCTCTATTAGCACATTTCTCTGTTATCACAAACTTCAGGTAAGTCAGCATCACATATTGGGTGTGCTAGGAAGTTAGGAAATAGCAGTTATTGGGCCTAAGGAATTTAACTCTTTCCGTCAAACATAAGGAGGGAGAAAGAATGAAATTCGAACTAGAATGACACTTCAACATTTTAAGAAATTGTGTAACAATGGCAAAAGGAGGACACTTGAATTTTAAAGTTCTTTGGAGATATTTTTTTATCCTGGATATTAGGGTTGTGGTACACTTTATTTTCTGCATTGTAACGATATTTAATATTTATTGAGCATTTACTATAATCAGGCACTTGACAAGCATATCCTCACTTAATCTTCAGAAAAAAACTATCAGGTGGGTGATTTTAGTGCAGTTTTTTTTTTCAAGTAGTAGGAGTAATACTGAGAGAAGAAGGGTTACTTGTCCAAAGTGACCTAGTAGAAAGTGACTGAGCTGGGATTAGAACTCATTTGTATTGGCTAGGCTTTATTCTTTGGCAAATGACAGAAAACCCAGACACAAACAGTTTAAGGAAAAAGGGAATGTATGAGTTTCTATAACTAAAACGTCCAATAACTGGACAGGGGCTAACTGCCCAGAAGGAATGTAACGAGCAACTCACACCATGTCATCAGCCTACAGTTTCCCTGTCTTCATCCTTATTCTGATGCCTCTGTGTTGGCTCCATCCTCAAACATGCTCTCCTGTTGTTTTGTCAGAATGTCTCCAACAGATCTGGCCTCATAGCCAGGCTTACCCAAGACCGGCAGGAAATCACTACTGTCTCTGGCCTAGCAGTCCTAGGAAAAGTCTCATGAAATCTTTTCATTGTGATTCAGTCAAAGCCTGCCCCTGAAGGAATCACGGGCATCTAAGCAAGGTTAAAGCCTTGGAGCCAAGGGTACAGTAATCCAGGATGCCATTAACAGAAGTAGGGTGCATAGCTGCTAGGTGGCATGATCTGCAAAGATCTCTGACCACTGAATTTTCTTGCTGAACAACCTGAGCTTTAACCACTATATTTTTCCACCTAAACAATGAAGATCCACAAAGAACGGAGATGAGACTTTGTATATTAAAAAGACAGTACTCGTGGAGCATCCTTCATGATAGGGGTAAAAGGCCTGCAGGAAGAACTAGATCTATTTCTGCTGTGATAACAACATAAGTGAACACACTCCTCCAAAGAGACTTCCTTTTAGGGGTCAGGAAGGAGGGGAATTGGAGTTGTACATTTGTTGCAGATTGCTCTTGAGTTGAATGAGAAAGCACAGGCCTCAATTTCTCCCTTCTAAGCCAAGTGTTTAGTCCAGAGCCCAACTCCAAATTCCTGTCCATCCAAAAGATTTTCTTCCATTTTTCCTCTAATACACTGGATTTAGTTTGAGGTAGTGAGGCATTAGTACCCTTCACTCTATTTATCCTTTTAGAGCCTGTTGAAGATCTCACAAAAAACCCAATCTCATTTCTGTAACAAGTTCCTCCCTATGAGAAAAGGACAAAAGAGAGAAAGCTCTGATACTATTTATGATTTTCTCTTTCTATTTCTCTAGGAATATTAATTAACTTGCTGGTTGCCTCTTCGTCTCAAAATCCTTTTTTTCTCCTTTAATTTTAATTGACTCTCTGACATATTATGGTAAGAAGAGAACAAAGGGTGTGGATGCCTGTTATTTCAAGGATATGTTGATGAAATGGTTTATAATGCAATTAAATCCTAGCTCTCTGTGCTCAAAAGAGAGGAAACACTCTTCTGGGCCATCCTCTAGCAGTAAAAATTCAGCTGAAAGTCTATTAATTCCTTTTCTTTAAAACTCCAACTTCCCTGCCAATATTGCCAGACAACTGAAATAGTTCATCTCTGCCCTTTATGTTGTAGTGAATGTAGAAAAGAAGAGTCTGTACTTCAATGGAGTAGGTTTTAAATGACAACTGAAAAGCCTATGTTCCTTTATAGTTCAACACCTCATTTAACACTTTGCTTACCTTCAAAAATCCTGTAGGAATAGTGAATACATATACTTTTGCACTTAAAGAGCAAAAATGTACCTCTTAGAGTTTAAACATAAGACAAATGGTGAACCGAATCCAAAAAGAGAAGTGAGCTATGGTTTCTCTTTTTTCCAGAAGGCTGTCGGATACGGTTGCAACAGGTCAGGAAAACATTACTTTGCGGGGTCCTTTTATTCTTCTAGTCTTTACTTTTTGCCTCCCAGTTGCTTGCTTTCTTCTTCTTTTTTTTTTTAGTACTTTATTTTTAAGCAGTCTCCACACCCAATGTGAGACTTGAACTCACAACCCCAAGATCAAGAGTCCCCCACTTGGGGTGCCTGGGTGGCTCCGTTGGTTAAATGTCAGACTCTTGGTTTGGGCTCAGGTCATGATCTCATGGTTTGTGAGTTCAAGCCCCATGTCAGGCTCTGTGCTGGCAGTGCACAGTCTGCTTAGGATTCTCTCTCTCCCTCTCTCTTTGCCCCTACCCTGCTCATGCACTCGCTTTCTCTCTCTCTGAAAATAAATAAATAAACTTAAAAAAAAAAAAAGAGTCCCATGCTGTATTGACTGAGCAGGCCAGGCACCCCCCCCCCCCAGTTGCTTTCTAATATTGAAAAATTAAACTCAAGTTTCTCAAACGAAAAGAAAAAGGAATTAGAGAAAACAGGCATTCCTATTCTTCACTTTCATTGTTTTACTCTCAGATAAAAGTGTTCGATAGGAGCTTGAGGCCCCAACTGGCTTCATCCAGCTCCCATCCCAAACTTCACCCCCGCTGAATTGACCAGCACTTCTCCAGGCCACACATTCTGGCTTTCCCCTGCTCTGTTGCGGTCTGTGACGCTGATGCCTACACCACAACTTTTACACTTGTTGAATGAATAGGTAGAACTTTAGAACAAATGGGATGTCCAGTTAGGAAAGGGCTAGATAAATCTCTAGGCAGAGTCAGCAGGCGTTAAGTGCTCCTGCAACACTGGGGCACCGGACACAGAGACAAAGAAAGCAAACATTTCTGCCTTGATGAATCTACTCACAATTCAAATTCTCACAATCAGAGTATCTCTGGAGGCTATTTTAATTTCGGCATGCATAGTTTTTCATGACAAATAAACTCTTTTATATTAGATATGGAAGGATATAACTATCTTTTTGAAGCCCCTAAGTCAGGCTCTTCAATTAGTTCTCCAAAAGCCAGTTGGCAGCTATTGTCTTGACAGTATATAGAAAGCTGCAGTCTTGCATTAATCCCAGAGACAAGTTCTGGGGAGGGAGAGTATATGGAACAAAGTCAAACTTGGGAGCACAGAGTTCTCTGAAAGCAGTTTTCTAACTTCCTGGGTCCAATTCCCAGGGACCCCATGTAGTAGCATCAAAAGGTCAGGATTCCTTTTTTTTTTTTTTTTTTTTTTTTTTTTTGCTTCCAAAAGTAACACCTACGGCAGGGTTTCTCAAAATGGACTATGAGTCACTGGCCTCAGCATCACCCAGGGTACATATTTTTAGAAGCCTGACCCTCCAACTACTCCATCTGACTCTGAAGTTGGGGACTGAATGTCTGCAATTTTACAAGAGCTACCACACCATACTAAAATTTAAAAACCACCATGTGGGAATGCACATTCATTCATATATGTACATGCTTGGTGTAATAATTTAAGTATAAGGAAAATATTAAATGCATGAATTCAAAGAAGTCTGTGATACAACTGTTTCATTCTGCCAGAGGCATCTCTTATTTGGAGAAAACTCAAAGCAGAAATCATGACAATTAACCTCAGGAAGGTTATAGACCTATCAACAATTTTCCTTCCACCCATCCAAATAACCCTACTTTTTAGTTTCCATTGGCATAAATAAATAAGTCTTACATGATGTTGGCATTGTTGTCTTAAGAGGCCACATTTAAAATATATTAGTCATGAATTGCATGGCATTTAAAAAATTGTTAATAAAAGAACATAGAAAACAGAATGATGATTATAATACAAGGAAATAGAATAGAATTCTTGTATAGAGTGACTAACGTATAATAAAAGGTAATTATTTTTAGTAATTAACTATCAAGTCCAAGTCTGGAAGCAAAAATATAATTTTTGAATATCTGGCTCTCCTTGTACTGAAAATAAAATTAAAAAAAAAAACATTCCCTCCCAACACAGAGACATTTTCTATTTTTCCTTCAGAATCCAACCAGCAAGAATTTCAATATATTTCAAAGAGCTTTATTTCAGATGCAGTTCAAAGAGAAGGCAAAATTAACAGCAGAATCCTTTATGGGAGCTAACCTTATGCGAGAATCTAATAAAGGATGCCATGTATTTGTAAGGGAAAAATGCAACCTGAAACATTTTCAGTGACAATGCACAGAGAGCAAAAAGCTAATATGGCATAAACAATCTGTATTAGGTGGATTTCACTGTGGAAATACTGAGATGTTGAGGATAAATGATGTTTGACTATGATCACCCTCCCATCCTGTGGATTTCAGGTATCCAAAATCCCCTGCAGGTAGCATGCCTACTTCTGCCCTTCTGAATACGTCTTTCTCTCACCAATAATTGCAATAATTGATTTTCCTAATATCAAATTCACTTCTTCCAAGCAAATAGAAAGACCCCAGAGCAATGAACAAATCTTTGGGATTTTTTTTTAAACCAAATCTAACAAATGCATCATATTGATAAACTCACTCAGGTGAAAATATTGATGAGTTATCTGAAACTTGTCAAAATGTGACTTGTGAAGTTCTTTCTACTAGAAAATAATCGATGCATTTCACTTGGGTCATCTAGGCGTTTATGTGCATGAGATTTACTTTATGTCAAAGAGTTTACCAGCACGATAGCACAGTGTGCTTTAGTTATGGGAACAGCAACCCTGATCAAAGAGTTCTTTGGCTCCTTTCATTCATTTACCGCTTAATCCTGTTGTTTAATTGTGGTGTATGTGGCAAACACTGCCTGGCGAACTGGAAGGACCCTGACTTCCCAACCTCTACTGGAGTAGACGAGTGAAGAAAAAACAAATAGGAAACAGAAAAAAATTAAGAAAATAATTTCAAATTATAAAGTATTATGGAATAAAAACACAAAAGCTACAATAGAAATGAAGCTGTGAGAAGCAGGAAGGTCCTGCTTTGCAAAACACAATTTGGAAAGGCTTCCCAGAACACATGATATTTAAAATAAATATGTAATATCTTATTTAAAATAAATATGTAAATATTTAAAATATTTTATTTAAAATAAATATGTAAATATTTTATTTAAAATAAATGTAAAGATGATAAGAAGACAGCCATGTGCAGAAAAGGGAGCAGAGGTTTCAGACTGGAGACACAGTGTGTGCAAAGAGCCTGCAGCAGGAAAGAGCTTGGCATCTTTAGAGAAGTATACAGTGCCTAATGTTTCCAAAGTATAGTGAGGAAGAGACAGACAAGAGAGGAGATAGATCAAAGAAATAGTTGGGGGCCTGATTCAGAGCCTGGAAAGCCATGGTAAGGAAGTTGGAACATATTCAAATGTCATAGGGAATTATAGGACAGTTTTTTTAACAGAAGCTATTTGTCCATTTTTAAATGTTGGGATAGAGTATGAACTTCAGAAACTCTTGTACTCCAGGGCACGTGAGTGGCTCAGTCAGTTAAGCATCTGACTTGCGCTCAGGTCAAGATCTCATGGTTTGTGAGTTTGAGCCTTACATCAGGCTCTCTACCATCAGTACAACGCCCGCTTCAGATCTTCTGTACCCACCTGTTCGCTGTTTGCGCTCTCTCTCTCTCAAAAGTAAATAAACATTTAAAAAAACTCTTATACTCTTCCTTCAAAAAACAAGGAGGACAAAGCCTATCCTCACTGCCACATTCTCGCTCTCTTATTTATAACCCCTGTTCCCTTAGAGTGAACCTGGTCCTATCTGTCTGAAGGCCCTATATATTCATATGCTCGAAGAAACATTCATTACACCCAATACCATTCCTTCACAGCCCATCTAGAAAAGTTATTTTCTCTGCTTATTTCTTCTGGGTAATAGCCACCTCTATATTTCCCCTTTATTTCTGTCATTTTTCAAAACATGATCACAATGTAATGATTGCTTGGCTTTCACTTATTTACTCTTTGTGTCCACTATGAGACTATAAACTCCATGAGGGCAGGAATCCTGGCTAATTTGGGGCCAAATTATATCCTCATTCCCCTGCAAAGTGCCTGGCAGTGTGGAGTAAATGAAAGAGTTTATGAATCTTCACTTCATCTATGAGAATGTTAACAGCAATTTGGATTATATTGAAAACTTGGGCAACTGTCAGTACTCAGTTTTGATATAAGGACAGATTTTTCATTTGCTATTAGACTACCAAAGTCCAATAGAGGCATAGAAATGGTACCTACGATTTCCACAGTAGCCTAGTCTTTCTTTCCTTTATCTACATTTCTAGACCTTTTGTCTTCCCTGATGTGGAGAGAATAGACTCTACTAAATCAACAGTCTCAAAATCTCCAAGAACCCTGTGCTAATGCAACCATGATTAGTATTTTAAAACTAATGATGTGGGATGTGGGAAAGGAATTAGAAAAAATAAATATAAATGTTCTTATAAAAACATGGAAGACAGTGGGGAAGATATAACAAAATATATACAAATATAAATTCCCATTCTAGTAAAAAAAAAAAACAGCCCTCCTCTTCTGGATCAATATTCTCTTATCTCCCTCGTCACTAAAACAACTAAGGAGGATGAGTAAGACCCCACTGCTTTCCAAAGCCTCTAACTTCTCTAGCTTTTAGGATATAATAAGAAAAACAGACACAGTTAATGCCCAACTATCACTTCACAATTTTCAATCAATCATTAATTATTATTGATCTTTGTCTATGAGAATAATGAAAATTTCATAGATTTTGTTTTTTCACCCAACTAATTTATATTTTAATTATCTTTTTAATGAACAAGTAAAATGAATAGGCATTTTTTTTTTGCCTATAAACCAGATAAAATATCCCCAATAAGTATTAGAAGTACATACTGTCTGGTCATACAAGACAGTTCTTGCACATAATCAGTATTCAGTAAATATGATGTAATAAATAACGAAATGGTTTAACATTTTACAAGATAAAACTAAGAGTCTAAATATTTTCAGGTAAGCCAGATATATATGTATGTTGCTAATTATTCTGCTAATCAGTAGGACTTGTTCCACACGTGATTCATCACAAACTAAAGTACATGGGTATGCTTACTCCAGCAAATATTTTTTGAAATTCTTTGTTAATTTTCAGAACAATAATCCTGTACCATGTTGACCAAAGTTACAAAAACAGTTTACACACACAAATAAAATAAACTAAGTCTATCTACATATAGTGAAGCGGCATGTTCTATAGTACGCTCTAAAAAAGGTGAGCCATTTCATACTTCGATAGATCTGTGCAGAAAGTATAATGAGAAAAACTTACCAAAATCCCTTCAAGTTACCATCTTTCCGGGGAACTAAACTGATTTAAGTACACTTGTCTTTGCAGTTTTCAGTGCTCTCCTTTCTTGGAACTTTCACTCATGGGAGATTTTCAAAATTATGTTTTACTTCAGAATTTATCACTGCTGTGAATTAAAATATCAGGGAGATACAAACAGGCCAAGGTGCATAGGTGTTAACAAGTTGTTGCTCAGGCTCAGCACCAGATAGATGACTGGCAGTAATTAGCTGCAGTTCACAATTCTGAGATATAAAAATTGCCTCAAAGGATTAGGTGAAGCTTGACATGGAAGGACTTCTTAAAATTACATGGAACAGAGGGCCTGTGAGAAAGCTTTCCTTTGTAATGTAACAGGAAAAACCTGAGAGTAAGATATCTATATACCCTTTGCAAGGCTTTTGGAAGTATTTTAGCTAGTTGGTAATACTTTGATCTGGGCAATATTAACTGCTAATAAGTTTATGAGGAAAAAAGCTTCCTAAGGACTTTGTTTTATCGGATAAAATGACATTTGAAAAGCTGAGTCAAAGCTCAAGGGAAAAGAAAAGTAAACTTCAGAATGCTGTTGTATTTTCTCCTAAAATAGGTGGGCATACCCAGTCATGAACCATGAACTATATTGTCATTCAAGTTACTTTTTTTTTTCAGGATGTTTATCTTGAAATATTCTCAAGCTTACATAAAAGCTGCAAATAATCACTAAGAACTTTTCCAGAGCCATCAAAGAGTAAGATACTCCAGTGGGTAGTGCCCACTAGGAAAGACATTTTTCCACTAGATAATCACAATATAACCACCAAACTTGGGAAATGACATGGATATACCACTGCCATCTCATCCTCATAACCTATTCATGTTTTTCCAATTGTCTCAATATCTTATATATTAAAAAAATCACACATCATATTTACTTACGTTATTTCAATGTCTTTCAGTCTGGAACCATTTCTCAGTCTCACTTTGGGCTTCATGATCTTGACGGCTTTGAAGATTATGGGCCAGTTATTTTACCAAAAGTCCCGTAACTGGAAATTTTTGAAGATTTCTCCTCATGATTACATTAGATTATGCATCTTTGGCAGGATATCACAAAAATGAGGCTGTAACTCCTTTTTCCTTTGAAATTAGTAATTAATTTTGTGAGAAACTTCTTTTAAGCTATGTGAAAATCACATTTCTCATCATATTTTCAATGTATTCATTTATTTATTTATGCATTCTAATTATTATCTGTGTTGATGTTCAATTTATCCCAAATTTAGTGAGTGTCAACCTCTTTCAGATGCATTCTCCATCCTCTGATATGCCCATCATTCTTTGAGCATGTCCTTAGTTTATGGCATAACATCCATGTCCAACATCATCTGTTATTCCCCCCCCACCCCATTCAAGACCTGAAATTAATGATTTCTACCTTTCATGTCATTCCTTTAAATAAATGGTATTTAGAAATCAAGGTCTGGACATTAGATGTGCCCACTGTCCATTAGGGACTCGCTGCTCCCAAATCCACTTTGTGGACAAATCTAGGGAATACGTGCATGCGTGCATGAATGTGCATTCACTTACACATATCTGTCTACATACTGAATCCCATGCATTAAATGTTTTTTTTTCACACCTATTCCAATCAAACGCCATAAGGTTCATTCTAGTTTCTTCCCATTTTGTATTTGTAACTCCCTCCTCTGGCAGCAAGAAACTTGGTTTGTGTTAACCTTAACATACATATTCGTTTGATCAATTGCCCCATAATTAACCAGTTGCTCATCACCACTGTGGTCTCCTCCCTTGCATGGGAGTTCTCCTCACCCCTTTTGGGCTCCACGACCTGCTCTGAGCTGCCACCTCATATAGACATCCTCCTACTTGTGGTCAGCCTCAACCACGGTGTGAAGCTCACCCATGCATATATGTCCTCCCCACCAGGCTCAGGCTCTGATCCCATACACACAAAATATTTCATGGTATATGAAGCCTTTTTCCAAGGAAATATCATCACCATATTAGGATAAGTAAAAGAATCTTCATTATGATCGGGAGATATTTTGTGGACAGTTTACCCCAATTTTTTCTGTCTGTGAAGCATTTATTAGCAAACCTAGACCAATTTGTCCCTATGGACATTTGTGGCGAAGAGAAAATGATGCAGGGAAAGAGAGCAAAAAGAAGGATAGGGGATGAAAACATTGGTGGACACTAACGTTGTCATGAAGTCAAATTAAACTTTAATAGTGAAAGCTATATTAATTCATAACTTCCCAGTGGCCCTTCACTAGAAGATCCAAGGAACAAATGATGTTTTCTCAACTCTTTTTTATTCGTGACAAATAGAAAAATCTTTTCTGATTTTGGAAAACCTAGTTTTCATTAATCACTTTTAAGTATTTTTAAAGCATGAGAAGGAATTGGTTGTGTTTTTGTTTCTGTTTTTGTTTTTTCACTAAACAGAGTTGATTGTTCTGGATAATCTCTCTCAGCACATACTATAGTCCTGCCAGAGATGTGGTCTCCTTGTAATGTTTCCTACCTTTGAGCTAGCTCTGAGTCTATTTTTCTCCATATAACCTCTCCTCAGCCCCTGTAAAATAAAGAAATACAGTAATAAGGCGCATACAAAACCCTTTGATTTGCTGAATCCTGTTTCTGAAATTTAGTACTTTGTCATGCATACCACTGAGATTTTTTCGCCATTTTAAAGTGTAAAACTGAAGTAATTTATTTGGTAACTTAAATGATTAAACAGCCTCTGCAGGTAAATTAACTTTTGTCAAATAATAGAAAATAACTTCATGTTTTTAATCTTGGAGTTATTTTCCCCAGAATATATGTCTCCTCTGTGTCTCTCATCTTCCAAATCTAATCTGTTCCTTAGGTCCAGGTCAATGTGTGTTTTAAATATCTCTTGAATATGTCCCATCCTATCTATCCTGGCTTAACTTGGGCTGTGTTTGGAAGTTTTCTGACTTTCGAAAAAGCAAAAATAGTTATCAATCCCCTTTCCTCTGACTTGCTACAGTAAGAATGGAAACAGTAGAGAGCTCTAATTGAATGGACAGACATACAGAGCTATAGAACTATGACATAAAGAGGGAAGCTCTTTTCTGGGTAATAAGAAACTTGAGGCAGATATTTATAAATTATGTTGGGGGCTAGTAACACCCTGGAAATATAGCTGATAAAACTGTTCTTAGCAAAATCAAATTTATGTGATCTCAAGTTCTAGAACTTCTATAAAAGACATCAATATAAATAAGCAGTCATTTCAGAGAGCACCAACCTGGAAACTTCAAAATAGCCAAAAAACACAGTGTTTAAAACCAACTGTATAAAAAATTAGACGAGAGGAAAGACATTTTCCTTGATCATACCTAGGTTAAGCTTTTGCCAATTCTCTAGCAAAATAAACTAAAAATTAATACTAGCTTCATATGTACTATATGTGTATATATGTCACATGTATTATATACATACATGTACTGTATATAGTTGGATTATACAATAAACTTCATATATTTCTCATTCCACAATATTTTTAATTACTTTTAATTAATCTGTTGCATTCATAAATTACGTATAATAAAGTCATTTTAGTAATTGTTTTAGGTAGATGATTAGACCAAGTAGACCTCACATGGAAATTATGGGAAAAATTCTGGGGCCCAGAGTGAACAGACAAGATAAGCTGGTTTCTTACTGAAGTAGGCACCACACACTCTCTGTGAAGAATTCATTCAAATATCTGTGCCTCTGCACATACTATACCTTATGCCAGGAAAATTTTACCTACTCATAAAGTCCACATTCAAAAGTCATATCATCTTTCACTCCTTCCTAAACAACCCAGTCTAGTTTCCTTTTTTTTTACTCTCCTCTCCTCCCATTGCCCTTTGTACATTTCTCTGTAGTACACAGAGAAATGGTCTGTGGTCACAATGTACTATAAATACTCGTTTAGTAGGTAAGATAGGGAGGATTTTGAGAAATTTTATGGATATTATTAGCTATTAGGTCTTAGAGTAAGTAAACTTGACTCTAAATTTCCTTCTGGTAAATAAGACTTTCTCCTCAAAAAATCATCTCTTCCATGTCAAGAGTGGTTAGGTTTTTAGAAGAGATGCAATCCACAGAACGTATGGAATTTGCCCTAAAAAACAGATGGGCAGAATGTAAAACTAACAGCAAAGTAGAGAACAACCTAAATTTATGAACATTTTTTAAAGAATACACCCCTAATAAGCTCTTTAGTTAAAAAGGAAATTGTATTAGCTTATGTACTTTCATAGTCTCTCTGCACCCTCTCTTACTGCAGCCGTACCTGTGGTAATCTGTGTCACAGAAGCTTTGAGTATAGTTATGTATAAGCACTTGGGAGCACCCTGACCTTGGGTCATGAACTATTCATTTCTCTTCCTGCCCTGGGACTTCTCTATATTTTGGCACAGGACACACATGGGGACCTCTTCTATACTTGGGTATGTTCGTTCTTGAAGTGCAAGGGACTTAAGACCCATAGAACTACCCTTGGACTATTGAAGATTGGGAGCTAACAGGTGAGCATATCCCCATTTTATCTCCAGGTGGGCAATTCTAAGACGTATTTCAAAATACCCCTCCAAAGTTCCCATGAGATTAAGCCTTTTGCCTGTCTTGATGATGCAACCTGATCTTGACATTTCTTTCTTCCCTATTCATTCCCACTGCCCCACACACCTGATACCTACAGTCACATTCCCAAACTATTTTGTCTCAGGCATCACTTTCAAGGAAATCCAGACTAAAATGTAAATCAAAACTGCAATTAGCATCTATTTAGAAATGAACATAAATAACACTATATATCAAAAATGGTAGGAGATGGACAAAAAAGAACTCAGAAGAAAATCTATAGCCTTAAGTACATATGTGAGGTAACAATAGAGAATGAAAATAAATTAAGCTTTTATTTCAAAAAGCTAGAGAAGGGGGACGCCTGGGTGGCTCAGTCAGTTGAGCGTCTGATTTCGGGTGAGGTCATGATCTCGCGGTTTGTGGGTTTGAGCCCAAAGTTGGGCTTTGTGCTGACATCTCAGAGCCTGGAGCCTGCTTCAGATTCTGTGTCTCCTTCTCTCTCTGTCCATCCCCTGCTGTGCTCTGTCTCTCTCTGTCTCTCAAAAATAAGTAAATAAATGTAAAAAAAATTTTTTAAAGCTATAGAAGGAACAACCAAGTAAACCCAAAGAAAGTGCCAAAAAAGAGATTTAATAAAGATCAAATCAAAAATTAATGAAAAAGAAAACGTAAGTGTAGACATAACCAAAATAGTCTTAAATTAGTAGCAAAAATCAGGAATCTAAAGCTAGCCCTTTGAAAAGACCAATAACCTAAAGAAACTTCTGACAAGTGTAATTAAGTCTAATCAAGCTCATTTAATGATTAAAGCTAAGAACTAAATGGATTTCCAATGTTTTTAATACATTCACTCTCCTAGAAAAAGAAGCAAATGTATACCTGTCCCCATTACCCACCTAGGCTCAAAAGAATACTGGTATTGAAAAGACATGTATGTTACTTATGCTTTTGTCATATCCTAAGCCTGAAAAAGTAAAAATACCTGAACACTTATTTGGAATCCTATATTTCATCTTCATGTCAAATACATCTGTGAAAATTATTTCCTGGAAAAAATCCATTTTTTGAGTTTTAATGTTAAGTGATAAATTATTTTTCTCTCTTCCCTTAGTAAAGTGAAATGTTTTTCTCTATTTCAGCAAATGGCACTGAATATCGACAAGTGGGGCAAAGACCCAATTACTATCTCTTGACCATGTTCCTACCAGGTGAAGGACAAAATGAACAACAAACAAAACAAACAGAACAAAAACAAATGACATTCAATCAAATAGTACTTTCTCATTCTCACTGAAATATCAAAATTCAAGTAATTCAACAGTATATAGGAAAACATCATTTTGAATTTATCAGTTAATATTTAGTGGGCACTCATTTGGCACTGTGGTAAATTTTATAGATGCGTGTATAGTAAAAGCTTTAAATTAAGAAAGACCTAGAATTAAAATATGGCTCCCACTTGCTGTGGGTGACACTGGGCAAGTCAATTAATTTCTAATGGTCTCAATTTCCTCATTATAAAATAACAATAATAATAATAAAGAATTATACTTTCTATACAGATAATACCTATAGGTACTGGAAAAAAATACAGAAGACAACTACTTGAAGGCTTTAGGGATTTTGGAGAAAAGTTGAAATTTTAAGTAAATAACCAGCATGTAGTAAGTTTCTGATTTTTATTGCTATCCATAAAAAATCCAAAGGAATCAGCAAAACAACTAATAGAACTAGCAAGTGAATTTTTCAAAGCCATAAGATATAAGGTTAATATACAAAAATCAATTATATCAGCAGACAATTAAGATATAAGATTAAAATATTTCTATTTACAACATCAAAAAAATATTTAAGAATAAATATTATAAAAAATTGTAAAAAAATTAACAAATGGTGGTTTAATAAATCTAACCCAAGACCTCTACACTAAAAAGTATAAAATATTTCTGGGAGAAATTAAAACCTAAATAAATCTAAAATTACATGAATTCATGGATTAAAAGACTCGATATTGTTAAGATATCAGTTCTCCCTTAAACCGATCTATAGATTCTATGCCATCTGATCAGAAATCCCAGGAGGCTCTTTGTAGAAATGGTCAAGTTGTTTTTAAAATTTGTATGGAAATACAAAGAATCTAAAGTAGCTGGTCATTTTTTTAAAAAAGGATAACTCAAAGGATAACTCCAACTCCATTGGAAGACTCATTTTACCAGATTTCAGTGCTTTCTATAAAACTACAATAATCAAGACACAGTGGTATTGGTGAATGAGTAGACCTATAAATCAGTGGAACAGAAGAGGACTCAGAAATACACTCATGATCAATTGATTTTGACAAGGGTACCAGGGCAATTCAACAACAAAGAAACTCTTTTCAACAAACTGGTACTGGAACAACTGGGTATCTATGTGGGAAGAAATAGACATCACACCCTACCAAAAATTAACCATAAAAGAATCATGGACTTCAATGTCAAACTAAAAAGTATCAGACTTCTAGAAGAAACCAAAGAGAAAAGTCTTTGTAACTTGAAAGTATGCAAAGATATGTTAAATACCCCACACAAATAATTGATAAAAAATTGATAAATTATACTTCATCAAAATTAAACATTTTTGCTCTCTGAAAATCACTGTTAAACCAAAATTCAAGGCAGAGACTGAAAGAAAATATTTACAATACATTTGCATGATAAAGGATTTATATCCAGAACATATAAGGAACACCTATAACTCTATGTAAGAAGACAGATCGCCCAATAAAAACTGATCAAAACTCAAACAGTGGGGGGAAAAAATGGCCATCGACAAGTGAATGGATAAACAAAACACAACATTTGTACACATCAATAACTAATTGATTGACTAATTAACTCCTGTTACACACAACTGTATGTATAAATCGCAAAATCATTATGTTGACTGAAAGAAGCCAGACCCATACAGTATGATTCCGTTTATATAAAATTTATATAAAATTCTAGAAAATGGAAACCAATCTCTAGTAACAGAAAGCAAAGCAGTGGTTGTCTTGGACTAAGGGAAGAAGGAAGAATGAACAGCAAAGGGACACAGACATTTTTACAAGTGACAGAATTGTTCAGTATCAGGATTATGGTGTGGTTTCACAAGAATATAGAGCTCTCAAAACTCACTAAATTTATTGCACCTAAATTATACCTCATGAAAATTTATTTTTAGAAATAAATAAATAATATAAAGTTGGGATAAATAGTACCTACTTCACAGAGTTTTTGTGAGTAATATGTGAGATAATGCACTTAATGCATTTATTATAATGACTAGCACATAATAAATATTTAATGTTTGCTATTTTTATCATTATTATTGATAAGACTAAGATTAATCAATAGGTCTGTTATATGTAATGAGAAACTGAATAGGTTCCCATCTCTCTTTGATGATGGTACTGATTTGCATATTAATTGAGCCTCCTTACAATTTTCTATTTAGTTCCAAAAATGAGGTCTTGAGCTAAAATGACATCAGGAAGTTGGTTCTTCTGTTTCAGCTGCATTCGTGGAGTCTGTGTCCTGGTTAGTTGCAGTCCATTTTGCCAACCCCACCCACATTATTCTTTTGTTTAGTTGTGAGGTTTCTTTCCATTTCAGAGGCAGGTAACCTATGGGTGCTAGTGTCTTTACCTTCAAAGAAAAGTATGTGTGGATCTTATTCTGGCATTTTTAGATTCTTGTCACTTGCTAAGAAAGGCAAAATAATGCCAGGGATTCTCCCACTAGAATTTAAGAACAGGAGAAAAAGTGCTCTATATTTTACATTGTATCATCTCTAAACCTTCTCGATAACCCGCTAATAGAGCATGAACACAGATGCTACATGTGAGAATAATCTTGATACACTTCTTTGATTCCAAGCTTAAGTAATCAGGAGATACGATAGAGATGCTCACAGAACCATACAAATATACCTGGATTTTAAAGCTCTTGAACATTACAACCAGGCCCTGAAAAGCTAAAGATTAAAAATCTTAGGAAGTAGTTAATAACCTAATTAAGAACAATACATTTCATAGATCTTTATTCAAGATGAAACAGTTATTTGTTGTTTGTTTCTTCTTCTTCTTGGTGTTACATAGATTTTAAGTCTGTTTATTTGCTTATGTGTTTGAATAATTCATATTTAACAGGCTTTAGGACTTATGGCTCCTTGAGTATTCCTGGAGAAAAATATTTAATAAAGATCCAAAAGGAGCTGTAGCCAGTGGCTCTCCTACTGGACCTAAAAATCCACAAGAATACTCAAGACAGAGAGGGGCGGCAAGATGGCAGCTTAGGAGGACGCTGGGCTCACCGCACGTCCTGCTGATCACTTAGATTCCATCTACACCTGCCTAAATAACCCAGAAAACCGCCAGAGGATTAGCAGAACAGAGTCGCCGGAGCCAAACGCAGACGAGAGGCCCACGGAAGAGGGTAGGAAGGGCGGCGAGGCGGTGCGCGCTCCACGGACTGGCGGGAGGGAGCCGGGGCGGAGGGGCGGCTCGCCGGCCAAGCAGAGCCCCCGAGTCTGGCTTGCAAAAGCGGAGGGGCCTGACGGACTGTGTTCCCACTACAAGCGCGACTTAGCGTCTGGGAGGTCATAAGTTAACAGCTCTGCTCGGAAAGCGGGAAGGCTGGAGGACAAAGGGAGGGAGAGCTGCTGAGCCCCCTGACGACAAGCTCAGTTTGGTGGGGAACAAAGGCGCTCGCCAGCGCCATCTCCCCCGCCCATCCCCCAGCCAAAATCCCAAAGAGAACCAGTTCCTGCCGGGGAACTTGCTGGCTCCGAGCAAACACCCAACTCTGTGCTTCTGCGGAGCCAAACCTCCGGCAGCGGATCTGACTCCCTCCCGCTGCCACAGAGCCCCTCCTGAAGTGGATCACCTAAGGAGAAGCGAGCTAAGCCTGCCCCTCCTGCCCCGGTGCAACTTGCCTACCCACCCCAGCTAATACACCAGATCCCCAGCATCACAAGCCTGGCAGTGTGCAAGTAGCCCAGATGGGCCACACCACCCCACAGTGAATCCCGCCCCTAGGAGAGGGGAAGAGAAGGCACACACCAGTCTGACTGTGGCCCCAGCAGTGGGCTGGGGGCAGACATCAGGTCTGACTGCGGCCCCGCCCACCAACACCAGTTATACACCACAGCACAGGGGAAGTGCCCTGCAGGTCCTCACCACGCCAGGGACTATCCAAAATGACCAAGCGGAAGAATTCCCCTCAGAAGAATCTCCAGGAAATAACAACAGCTAATGAGCTGATCAAAAAGGATTTAAATAATATAACAGAAAGTGAATTTAGAATAATAGTCATAAAATTAATCGCGGGGCTTGAAAACAGTAAACAGGACAGCAGAGAATCTCTTGCTACAGAGATCAAGGGACTAAGGAACAGTCACGAGGAGCTGAAAAACGCTTTAAACGAAATGCATAACAAAATGGAAACCACCACAGCTCGGCTTGAAGAGGCAGAGGAGAGAATAGGTGAACTAGAAGATAAAGTTATGGAAAAAGAGGAAGCTCAGAAAAAGAGAGATTAAAAAATCCAGGAGTATGAGGGGAAAATTAGAGAACTAAGTGATACACTAAAAAGAAATAATATACGCATAATTGGTATCCCAGAGGAGGAAGAGAGAGGGAAAGGTGCTGAAGGGGTCCTTGAAGAAATAATAGCTGAGAACTTCCCTGAACTGGGGAAGGAAAAAGGCATTGAAATCCAAGAGGCACAGAGAACTCCCTTCAGACGTAACTTGAATCGATCTTCTACACGACATATCATAGTGAAACTGGCAAAATACAAGGATTAAGAGAAAATTCTGAAAGCAGCAAGGGGTAAACGTGCCCTCACATATAAAGGGAGACCTATAAGACTCGTGACTGATCTCTCTTTTGAAACTTGGCAGGCCAGAAAGAATTGGCACGAGATTTTCAGGGTGCTAGACAGGAAAAATATGCAGCCAAGTATCCTTTATCCAGCAAGTCTGTCATTTAGAATAGAAGGAGAGATAAAGGTCTTCCCAAACAAACAAAAACTGAAGGAATTCGTCACCACTAAACCAGCCCTACAAGAGATCCTAAGGGGCACCCTGTGAGACAAAGTCCCAGAGACATCACTACAAGCATAAAACATACAGACATCACAATGACTCTAAACCCGTATCTTTCTATAATAACACTGAATGTAAATGGATTAAATGCGCCAACCAAAAGACATAGGGTATCAGAATGGATAAAAAATCAAGACCCATCTATTTGCTGTCTACAAGAGACTCATTTTAGACCTGAGGACACCTTTAGATTGAGAGTGAGGGGATGGAGAACTATTTATCATGCTACTGGAAGCCAAAAGAAAGCTGGAGTAGCCATACTTATATCAGACACACTAGACTTTAAATTAAAGGCTGTAACAAGAGATGAAGAAGGACATTATATAATAGTTACAGGGTCTATCCATCAGGAAGAGCTAACAATTATAAATGTCTATGCGCCGAATACCGGAGCCCCCAAATATATAAAACAATTACTCATAAACATAAGCAACCTTATTGAGAAGAATGTGGTCATTGCAGGGGACTTTAACACCCCACTTACAGAAATGGATAGATCATCTAGACACACGGTCAATAAAGAAACAAGGACCCTGAATGAGACATTGGATCAGATGGACTTGACAGATATATTTAGAACTCTACATCCCAAAGCAACAGAATATACTTTCTTCTCGAGTGCACATGGAACATTCTCCAAGATAGATCATATACTGGGTCACAAAACAGCCCTTCATAAGTATACAAGAATTGAAATTATACCATGCATACTTTCAGACCACAATGCTGTGAAGCTTGAAATCAACCACAGAAAAAAGTCTGGAAAACCTCCAAAAGCATGGAGGTTAAAGAACACCCTACTAACGAATGAGTGGGTCAACCAGGCAATTAGAGAAGAAATTAAAAAATATATGGAAACAAACGAAAATGAAAATACAACAATCCAAACGCTTTGGGACGCAGCAAAGGCAGTCCTGAGAGGAAAACACATTGCAATCCAGGCCTATCTCAAGAAACAAGAAAAATCCCAAATACAAAATCTAACAGCACACCTAAAGGAACTAGAAGCAGAACAGCAAAGGCAGCCTAAACCCAGCAGAAGAAGAGAAATAATAAAGATCAGAGCAGAAATAAACAATATAGAATCTAAAAAAACTGTAGAGCAGATCAACGAAACCAAGAGTTGGTTTTTTGAAAAAATAAACAAAATTGACAAACCTCTAGCCAGGCTTCTCAAAAAGAAAAGGGAGATGACCCAAATAGATAAAATCATGAATGAAAATGGAATGATTACAACCAATCCCTCAGAGATACAAACAATTATCAGGGAATACTATGAAAAATTATATGCCAACAAATTGGACAACCTGGAAGAAATGGACAAATTCCTGAACACCCACACTCTTCCAAAACTCAATCAGGAGGAAATAGAAAGCTTGAACAGACCCATAACCAGCGAAGAAATTGAATCGGTTATCAAAAATCTCCCAACAAATAAGAGTCCAGGACCAGATGGCTTCCCAGGGGAGTTCTACCAGACGTTTAAAGCAGAGATAATACCTATCCTTCTCAAGCTATTCCAAGAAATAGAAAGGGAAGGAAAACTTCCAGACTCATTCTATGAAGCCAGTATTACTTTGATTCCTAAACCAGACAGAGACCCAGTAAAAAAAGAGAACTACAGGCCAATATCCCTGATGAATATGGATGCAAAAATTCTCAATAAGATACTAGCAAATCGAATTCAATGGCATATAAAAAGAATTATTCACCATGACCAAGTGGGATTCATTCCTGGGATGCAGGGCTGGTTCAACATTCGCAAATCAATCAACGTGATACATCTCATTAACAAAAAAAGAAGAACCATATCATCCTGTCAATCGATGCAGAAAAGGCCTTTGACAAAATCCAGCACCCTTTCTTAATAAAAACCCTTGAGAAAGTCGGGATAGAAGGAACATACTTAAAGATCATAAAAGCCATTTATGAAAAGCCCACAGCTAACATCATCCTCAGCGAGGAAAAACTGAGAGCTTTTTCCCTGAGATCAGGAACACCACAAGGATGCCCACTCTCACCGCTGCTGTTTAACATACTGCTGGAAGTTCTAGCATCAGCAATCAGACAACAAAAGGAAATCAAAGGCATCCAAATTGGCAAAGATGAAATCAAGCTTTCGCTTTTTGCAGATGACATGATATTATACATGGAAAATCCGATAGACTCCACCAAAAGTCTGCTAGAACTTATACAGGAATTCAGCATAGTTGCAGGATACAAAATCAAGGTACAGAAATCAGTTGCATTCTTATACACTAACAAGGAAGCAACAGAAAGACAAATAAAGAAACTGATCCCATTCACAATTGCACCAAGAAGCATAAAATACCTAGGAATAAATCTAACCAAAGATGTAAAGGATCTGTATGCTGAAAACTATAGAAAGCTTATGAAGGAAATTGAAGAAGATTTAAAGAAATGGAAAGACATTCCCTGCTCATGGATTGGAAAAATAAATATTGTCAAAATTTCAATACTACCCAAAGCTATCTACACATTCAATGCAATCCCAATCAAAATTGCACCAGCATTCTTCTCGAAACTAGAACAAGCAATCCTAAAATTCATATGGAACCACAAAAGGCCCCGAATAGCCAAAGGAATTTTGAAGAAGAAGACCAAAGCAGGAGGCATCACAATCCCAGACTTTAGCCTTACTACAAAGCTGTCATCATCAAGACAGCATGGTATTGGCACAAAAACAGACACACAGACCAATGGAATAGAATAGAAACCCCAGAACTAGACCCACAAATGTATGGCCAACTCATCTTTGACAAAGCAGGAAAGAACATCCAATGGAAAAAAGACAGCCTCTTTAACAAATGGTGGTGCTGGGAGAACTGGACAGCAACATGCAGAAGGCTGAAACTAGACCACTTTCTCACACCATTCACAAAAATAAACTCAAAATGGATAAAGGACCTAAATGTGAGACAGGAAACCATCAAAACCTTAGTGGAGAAAGCAGGAAAAGACCTCTCTGACCTCAGCCGTAGCAATCTCTTACTCGACACATCCCCAAAGGCAAGGGAATTAAAAGCAAAAGTGAATTACTGGGACCTTATGAAGATAAAAAGCTTCTTCACAGCAAAGGAAACAACCAACAAAACTAAAAGGCAACCAACGGAATGGGAAAAGATATTCGCAAATGACATATCGGACAAAGGGCTAGTATCCAAAATCTATAAAGAGCTCACCAAACTCCACACCCGAAAAACAAATAACCCAGTGAAGAAATGGGCAGAAAACATGAATAGACACTTCTCTAAAGAAGACATCCGGATGGCCAACAGGCACATGAAAAGATGTTCAGCGTTGCTCCTTATCAGGGAAATACAAATCAAAACCACACTCAGATATCACCTCACACCAGTCAGAGTGGCCAAAATGAACAAATCAGGAGACTATAGATGCTGGAGAGGATGTGGAGAAACGGGAACCCTCTTGCACTGTTGGTGGGAATGCAAATTGGGCAGCCGCTCTGGAAAGCAGTGTGGAGGTTCCTCAGAAAATTAAAAATAGACCTACCCTATGACCTAGCAATAGCACTGCTAGGAATTTATCCAAGGGATACAGGAGTACTGATGCATAGGGCCACTTGTACCCCAATGTTCATAGCAGCACTCTCAACAATAGCCAAATTATGGAAAGAGCCTAAATGTCCATCAACTGATGAATGGATAAAGAAAGTGTGGTTTATATACACAATGGAATACTACGTGGCAATGAGAAAAAATGAAATATGGCCTTTTGTAGCAATGTGGATGGAACTGGAGAGTGTGATGCTAAGTGAAATAAGCCATACAGAGAAAGACAGATACCATATGTTTTAACTCTTGTGGATCCTGAGAAACTTAACAGGAACCCATGGGGGAGGGGAAGGAGAAAAAAAAAAAAAAAGAGGTTAGAGTGGGAGAGAGCCAAAGCATAAGAGACTGTTAAAAACTGAGAACAAACTGAGGGTTGATGGGGGGTGGGAGGGAGGAGAGGGTGGGTGATGGGTATTGAGGAGGGCACCTTTTAGGATGAGCACTGGGTGTTGTATGGAAACCAATTTGTCAATAAATTTCATATATTAAAAAAAATAAATTAAAAAAAAAATAAAATAATGATATTAAAATACTAAAAAAAAAAAAAGAATACTCAAGACACTTTCTGGACAGTTTTCTTAGCCCAGTTTGAAAAATATCATAAATAAATTATAGAGCAACAAATGCTTTGAACATAGACAAAAGCCTTGAGCACAGGACTCATGGGAATATTTAAGAACAGAGTGCAAAAGTACAGTGTGTATGAGTGAACATATGCTTAAAGTATACTTGTGTGTAGGTGAACATTTGTTACTCGGATATCTGTGGTTGACTGAATTTGGGAAGGAAGTTTGGAGAGGGTGAAAGAGGAACATCTAGAATCTGGAGAAAACAGAAACTTTTTGACTTCCCTGCAAGCTTCACTGATTTTTCTCCTGCTCGGGCATTTCTTTCAGAATAAGATATTGCTCAGGGATGGCCTGTTTGTCTAATAAAGAGTACAGTGGGTTCTGTGCCTTCTTTTAGGGTATGATTAATCTGTTTGCTTTTTGTAGACTTTCAGTCTGGAATCCATTCAAGGTATTTACATAATTATCAAGTACTTCATCTGATGTATGAGGACCCATAAAAACCAAGAACTATTGCTATCCTGGGTTAGCATTACCAGAGCCATGAGTGTCTTCCAGAATGATGTCTGTGCTAAAAGTCAGGAAAACATTCCTGGATGTGATAGTCATTAGGCTGTAGACTCTCCCGAAAGGAAAGCCTAAGAAATTTTGCCGATTGACTCATTTAAAACCAGACTGCAACTGGCTCTGGGGGCCACTGGCACAGTCAGAAAGGGGCTGGCCAAACCCAACCAAATGGGCCTCTTCTTCTCCAATTCCTGTATTCTTTCTGGAACTGTGTTCTTATTATTATTAAGCTGGAAACTACTAGTAACTACAGAAAAACCTATATGATTTGATATCTAGAGCCCTGATTTTCTTGTTGATGTGAATGTTTCTCTACTCTGGAAGTCCCTCATTTGTATAGGGACAAAAGCTTTTAGCCAAAATTGGAAAATGTGGGCTGATATTATTTCTAACTATGAGACCAACTGCTTGAAATCCAGGCATTATGGTCATCATAGCTACAAAATCTGGCTACACAGAACAAAGTCAAAGAAAAACAGCAAAATAAATCTGGATATCACCAAGTCTATGTAAGAATAGTCCAGTACTCACTCATTATTATTCCTCAGGCTTCTTCCATGATCATTTCAATTATTTTAGACCCAACAGTCTAATGTGATATAGTGATATATAATAAGAAATAAATATTTGGTCTTATCCCCTATTCCTGGCTTATGTCTCCTAAAACCCTTGTTGATTTCCTGAATGATAGGAATAATGGGATCACCTTTTGTTATAATTCATTTATAGCTAATTGGTCAGAAATACTAGTGGCCCAGACTTGCAACTGGTATCTGAAGAGTAGGCAATCTTACATGACTGAGCCCGTAACCTGTGGGGTTTGCACTGACTCCTGAACAGTGTCAGAACTGCTTTTGTAAGACACCAAGTTAGTACCTAAAGAGTTGGAGAACTGGCCAGTGTGGGGGAAAAAATAAAATCACACATTTGGTGTCAGAAGTGTTTTGTGTAAGAAATAGAGACTAGTATCCACCTAAACTGAGCCTTGGACCCCTCAGTAATTATTAGAAGCAACAAAAATGGGGACAGGAAGAAAGATTCACAGAAGCAGGCACATGGACAACAGAGAAAAGTGACTCATCACAGATTGATATGGGAAGGGTATGAGAATTATCAAAAACTCCAAAAGCTTATGGTCTTTTCATTGCATTTAAATGATGTCTAATGTAGTTAGAGGTTGGGGGTTAGATGATGTCTAATATAGTTAGAGGTTAGAGGTTGTGTACTAGCCACAAAAATCCTGGGGTCTCCTAGAATGCAGTATAGCATTGTCATTAATTGCACAAACTCTGAGATACACGGCCTGGGTTTGACTTCTGGTGCCTCAGGTCTCAGTTTTCTCAAATGTAAAATGGGGCATAAGTGCCATATCTACTTCATAAGATTATTGTAATAGGTCTATGATTTAATATACGTAACATGCTTTGAACAGTGCCTAGCACATTATAGGCAATATGAAAAGGTTAGCTATGATGATTATGTTTGTATATTTAAACTGAAGAGACTGGATCATAATAATACTTATACTATAATATCGCAGAGCACTTCAGAAGATCCCTGAGAAATAAGTAGGACAGACATCATTGTTACAAACTCCCCCTCATTTTACAGATTAAAGAAAGCAAAGCTCATACCTTAATTAGCATCTTCTCTAAGTCATGAAAACAAAGTAATGTGGTGTGATTTTAGAATGGTGAAGTTAGATGGTTCTTAATCCGTTTTAAAAGTAATCTTGGGGCGCCTGGGTGGCGCAGTCGGTTAAGCGTCCGACTTCAGCCAGGTCACGATCTCGCGGTCCCTGAGTTCGAGCCCCGCGTGGGGCTCTGGGCTGATGGCTCAGAGCCTGGAGCCTGTTTCCGATTCTTTGTCTCCCTCTCTCTCTGCCCCTCCCCCATTCATGCTCTGTCTCTCTCTGTCCCAAAAATAAATAAAAAACGTTGAAAAAAAAATTTTTTTTTTAAAAAGTAATCTAAGAGATTTTTTGTTACTGTTATTTACAGGAATAAGATGGACATATCTGAAAAAAGTCGTATATGTAGATTTTATCACCTAATGATACCAGATAAAAGGGGTGGCTCATATAGGACACTTATATACTTTATACCTTATTCTGGATGACATTGTTTTATTTTCTGAACTCTAAAAGCAAAAACAAAACCATGGGGCACCTGAGGGGCTCAGTTGGTTAACTGTCTGACTTCAGCTCAGGTCAGGATCTCACAGCTTGTGGGTTCGAGCCCTGCATCCGGCTCTGGGCTGACAGCTCGGAGCCTGGAGCCTGCTTCAGATTCTGTGTCTTCGCCTCTCTCTGCCCCTTCCCTGCTCATGCTCTGTCTGTGTCTTTCTCTCTCAAAAATGAACATTAAAAAACAACAACAACAAATCTACTTTTCTATCACCTATCTTACACAAAGATAGTTCCTCCAAAAACTCAAACAGAATTTTGAACTCAAAGATAACCCACTGTGGGAGCAACTAAGAGATGATCGTTGGCTTGATTATTTAAACAAAGCACTCAAAGAAAATTGAGAAACACCAAGAATCTATACTGGAACTTACCTTCTACTCTTCACTGAAATTAATCTTCTCAATTATGTCATATGTATAGATTTGTCACAGATTTGTCATAACTGTGAAACATAATTTCTAATAAATGGCAATATCAATTACATTCTAAGTTAACTGTCATTAACGGCCACACAGGAATCCTATAAACAAATTTCATGGGATGTCTTTTAGATGGTATCTAATGGTTAAATACATGTACTAGGAGATGAGTTCAAGTCCTAAATATATCATTTCCTAGCTGTGTGATTTTCAGTGAAATCTTTAGACTCCCTAAGCACCAGTTATTCCATTTGATTAACAAGGAGGCTTTGAAGCCCACAGAGGTTAAGTAACATATTCGAGGTTACATAGTTAGGAAGTGGTGGATGTAGTAAAATGCAGCCGATAATAATTGCTAACATTTATTAAGAACTATCCATATTCCAAGCATTGTGCTAAGCACTTTACCTACATGACAACCTTATCCTTCAGAATAGCCCATGAAGTAGATCATTACTGATCTTCCCATTTCATAGGTAAGAAACGTGGAGAAGTTGAATTTTCCCAAGGCATTATATTAGCAATTGCAAACATGGTAATAATAGAATGGAACTTCGCAATTTAGTAAGCTTCCAAATAATGTTCATTACCATTACAATTATTAGTACTATTGGGCCACCCCAATAGTACTAATTGGTACTATTATTGGTACTAATAGTACTAATTAGTACTATTGGGCCACCCCAATAGTACATGCCATCCACATTACTCTGGACAAGTAACATAATATTTCTGGTTCTTATCTATATGAAATTTGAACAATAATAATGTCTGGCACACCTATCTTTCAGGCTGTCATGATTTTTTTTAAATTTTTTTTTAACGTTTATTTATTTTTGAGACAGAGAATGAACGGGGGAAGGGCAGAGAAAGAGGGAGACACAGAATCGGAAGCAGGCTCCAGGCTCTGAGCCATCAGCCCAGAGCCCGACGTGGGGCTCGAACTCACGGACTGCGAGATCTTGACCCAGACTGAAGTCGGAGGCTTAACCAACTGAGCCACCCAGGCGCCCCTAGGCTGTCATGATTTAATTAGAAACGTGTGGAAGTGCTTTGTCAATTCAAGAACATGTAGTTGCCAACTTTAATGGCTATAGAAGCAATTATTAATGTTTTCAGTTCAAAATCATTCAGTACTCAAAATGAAGGTAAAGAAAAGAAGGAAAAGATAAAGTTCTCTTGTCCCAAAGAAACCAACAGGGAACGTGCGTAATAAAGTCATCTATTTAAAGAAGGAATTAGGTCATGATTTATAGAATGCCCAGTACTCATTCTCTATTTTGAGGGCTTTATAAAATGATTACATTTGCTTTCTCTCTTCCCACAGTTTTATGTTTGGCATCTTCTTGATTTCTAAGGGATATTGTAGGGTTATTATATAAAGATACGTAGATAAAGATATACATGGTAGACAGACAAGAGAGAGATTGAGAGAAATATCTTCTCTACCCATTAAATTGGAAATTTCTAGGACTAACAGATTGTTTTAATCTATAGTTTTCTATCAAACATTTACAATATTAATTCCGTATTTCCATAATAAAGAGTCAATAAATATGCTATATATCTGAAATATCAAGAGTTAAGTATAGTAGTTCAAATTATAATGCAACCACCCAAAAAAAGAAAAAACATCTAACACAATTCATAAGGTAGAAGGGAAAGGGAAGGTAGTAGGCTGTGTGGTTGCGGTAGGTTCTTCATCTTTTTCAGTAAGAAATTAAATGATCTCATCTGAAGTAGAAAAATCAGGAAATATTTATTGTGTACACTTTTACAAAAACAGAAACTAATAGTAGCTGTAGCTTCTAAGAAATAAAAGCTTGGGTTGAGGGGTAAGTAGTAGAATTAGAAAACAAAATTTTCTTTCTTATAGTCATTCTTCTATCCCATTTGTAGTTTTCAAACTCCTTGACTAAAAGAAAATTGGTTTACTGAAGCCATGAATCATTTCAGTGACTCCTTTTATCTTCAGGATAAAGTTCAAACCTCATAGAATGCCTATAGACTCTCCATAATCTGGCTTCTGTCTATTTGTCCAGGCATTTCTGCCTACAGTCTCTCACATTGAATTTTTTCTCCCCACTTTAACAGTCTACATATAACACCCTTATAAACATATTCTCCCTATCTTATGTGCCTTATTTATCTATTGACTGTGATAATATGACATACATATGACATATACCTATTTAAAACAGATTTACACAAAATAATACTTACCTGATCCCATCCAGTGCCTTCTGGTATTTTCTTGTTCCATTCTGTTTTACTTTTTAAAATGTCAATCTTGACTTTATTTTTATTTGACATTTATTTCATGAACACTGTCACCAGTGTTTGAAAAACACTGCCTTAAGCATATTCTGATCCCTTGACCTACATTCTGATCACTTGCTCATCCCCTAGGTAAATCACTTTCAGCCTCTAAATCTCAGCTCAAGTATCACCTCCTCTTAGAACCCTCCTGTGACCAGATGGAATGGCTGTTTCTCCCCTATGGTCTTCCTCTGTATTCCCATAACATGACTATTATAGCACTCTGTTCTGTGACAGTGTGCTCGACTCTCTGTTCCACTAACTATAATGTATGTACTACTACCTCATTCAGTAGGAAACATCCAATCCCTGACATACAGTATGTGTTCATTAAATGCATTATTTTAGTATTAAATGAATGAATTTGTCAGTTTGAAAGCAAGCCAAAGTACTAAACAATCAATTTGCCAAATGAAAAATTCATAAAATTCACTAGTTTACCAAATATGTCTTAAGGAACATTTTTAAAATTCATTTAATGGCCATGAACATATTATTCTTATTATTAAATTCGAATTTTTGTTACTGAGTTATCATTTAGTGATTCGGCTTATTGGAAAATTAGCTTTCAGCAAATTGGTTTTAGGAAAATTGTTTTCTTAGTGAGTTGAACTCTTAGAGCTCATAACTTTTCCTATTTAGTAAATAGTGACATTGATATCCCTTCTTCCCAAGAATATTGTACATGATGAAATAACTTATGTGAAAATTGGATAGGAGGTACTTTGGAAATGTCTATATACTTATAAGAAAATATTATTACCTATTTTTATTTACATGGCTAATATTAGCAAAACCAATGCTACCTGAATTGGCTATGTGCTACTCAGAAAAATAGGTTTGCTTGCCTCAACCTCAGAATCCTTCTGCTTATTGACACAAAAGCATTTATATCAACTTGTAGCTACTCCATATGAAATCCAACTAGAAAAAGAAACTAAGTCTTTTCGTGCTGCTATAACAAAATACCATAGACTGGGTAGTTTGTTTGTTTTTTAAGTTTATTTATTTTGAGAGAGAGACAGAATGTGTGTGAGCAAGTTCAGGGGATGGGCAGAGAGAGACAGAGAGAGAGAAAAGACTGGGTAGTTTAGAACTAAAAAACGGAATTTTTTCTCATAGCTCTGGATTCTGGATAGTCCAAGATCAAAGCACTGGCACATTCAGTGTTTGAGAACTTGCTTCCTGGTTCTGAGACAAACATCTTCTCTCTATAACCTCACATGTTAGGAGGACCGGGGAACTCTGTGGGGTCTCTTTGATAAAGGTACCAATACCATTCATGAGGGCTCTTATCTTAGGACCTACTTACCTCCCCAAACCTTCACCTCCCAAAACTACCACAATGAAGGTTAGGACTTCAACATATGAATTTGGGGGGAATGTAAGCATCCCATCTATAGCAGATCTTAAGGTAGGACTACATTAAGTATTGGGCACTGAATATGCCATCTTACTTACAAGTTGAAGCAAGCCCTCAGCTTCACCACTATGTTTTAGCATTATCCATGACTTGTTCATAGAAGCTGGTTTTAGAAATAACTACTTGTTTTCAAAAATTCAAATTAAATCTCAGGAATTTAACACAGGTCAAATGAAAGCAAATTATTATCCTTATTAGTCAATTGTTACTTGTGATTTAATCTAACATTTTGAAATAATATACAACCAAAGTTTAAATCAATCATATCTCCTGTAACATTTCACAATAAAATATGGCACAAGAAGTGACTACAGTTCACAAACCCATAGTAGCTTAAAGAAATGTAACATCTTTAGGGCATCCAGATTTTTTCCTCTCTGTAATCTCCAACTATATTCTTCTGATATTGATTTAACTACACTTTATCCTCTAAAGAAAAAAAAAATGAGGAATAGAATATTGTCTTTACTTAGCAAAATCCTCATACCTCCACCAAAGCAATTGGAACATTCTCTGTCAACCAACTTTCTTTACTCTCTGCTAACATATATTTATGCTAGAATCTGTATAGTGGTACCTCGGTCTACAATTCAGCTATACCATTTTTTCACATTTCTTGAATGAACTTCTATCTAGTAGTAAGAGGGAAAAAGGGGGGGGGAGGGTTGTCCTCTCCCCAGGCACTCTCCCTGGCAAAATACTGCAAAGATACTATTATGTCTGCCAAAGCAAACAGAACAAATTAGGGAAGGGTAGAGTACAACGTGTCTGGAGGAGATGGGTATTTTCTCCATAGTAAAAATTATTAATTTCTCCAATGTATCTCACATACCCAAAATGTGAGATAGTTATGCAGTTGTCAGTTCTTTGATGGATATAGCTCAGAAATGGATAAATTCTGAATATTCATAACCTTCTCCCATCACATTTAATGAATTCATATTCACTCTGTAGCAATAAAGCTGTTTGGAAACTTTTCCTCACTAACATCAACACTGTTTCAAAAGTAAGTGTTCTTCCCGGTTCGTAGTTAGGGTTTTTCACTTGCGCATATTTCTATTGGGTATTTATTATGATGATCATCTATTATATGTTCGTTGATAGCAGAGACCATGTCCAGTCTCCTAGATCCTCATTCACTAACCCATTCATTATCTGTGGGTGCTGAGACAATGCTCATTAATTGCCTAAAAACAATGCAATTAAAGGTACTCCTTAATAAGTATCCTAATGATGTAAAATATCCTGCCACTTTAAGGAGAAATAATACTTGCCTATTTTTTAAGAATAGTCATCTGCCTGCCTTTGCTGATGTGAATGTGACCAGTGTGTCATCTCTTGCTGTTCTCTGAACAAGACAGAGGAGTTGAGAGACCTTGGGAGGAGGATGAGAAGGGCAGACTGGCTAACAGAAGGAAAGCTTAGAATTTAAAGTATCTTAATATGTTTACAAGAAGGAGCCATGTTCCAAAAACACCAGGCTGAGCATTAAAAAAATAATAGATATTTTCCAACTGTGAGCACACCCAGTGGAAGGATATATCTGAAACCTAGTCCACGGTTCCCATGAAAAGTGTGAGAGTCGGATGACTCAGCAAATTTTAAGTGCTTATTTCCTTAGGAGGAGGTTAAACTTAATGTCAAGTGTTGACTGAGGTTTGACTGCTTTCCCAGGTGTCCAGCACATCTTTGTAAACACGAGTTGGAGATGAATACGACTCATTTATTCGTGATATTTGCATGACTTAAACCTTTTCACATGTGCCTGGAACAGCAGAGCTCTGAAAACTCTGAACAAATCCCAGCGTGATTTCTGGAGACGTTCCGCTCTCACACCAGGACCACAAACATTTAAAGTAGATGAAGTGGCAGGAGAAGCAGTTTCCTCTACCCAGTTGGAACTTGAGTGTGGGACATTCTAGGAAGGTCAGGAAAGCTAGGTACCACTGAAAAGATAATCTGCTTAATAAAAGCTTTTCTAGCTCTAGCTTTTATTCTAAGTGTCCCGTTGGAAAAAGAAATCTTTTCTTTTCCTGCTGATGCAATTATACACCTGGACACCTGGGTGTATAACAATGAGAACTTTTATATTTGTATTCAGCATAAAAGAGAAGAAACACTATACCACTGACTTGGGAAAAGGTAATTAGAAGGAACAGAGAAATGGGTTAGGATATGAAATAGGCCTTTTTGCCTCTAGTGGAATTTTTTTTTAATGTTTATTTATTTTTGAGAGAGAGAGAGAGACAGAGACAGAAAGCGCACAGGCGCGCGAGTTGGGGAGGGGCAGAGAGAGAGGGGTCAGAGGATCCGAAGCAGGCTCCATGCTGACAGCAGAGAGCCCAATGTGGGGCTCAAACTCCTGAACCGTGAGATCATGACCTGAGTGAAGTCAGAAGCTTAACTGACTGAACCACCCAGAGGCCCCCCAGTGGAATATTTTTGAAACAAATGCGTTCTCTTCTAGGGACAAGTCAGCCATTCTTTCCTCTTAAAACTGGCCCTTGGATGAGTTAACTCTCCCCTTCATCTTTCAGAATTCTCCACTGTCCCAAACCCCACCAAAGAGCAAATGTTGAATGCCTTGCCCCAGAACTTTTACTTATGAATAGGGCAGTGTTTGTTTTTCAGAAACCTTTATCAGCAGATCCTCATTTTCAACCATTAATTGTCAACCATTAATTCATTTTACATCATGGATGTCCAAAGAAAATATTTTTTTATATTTCTTTTTTTATTGTGGTGAAATATACATAACATAAAATCTCCCATTTTAACCGTTTTTAAGTGGGCAGTTTGAATGCATTAAGTGTACTGACACTGTTATGCAGCCATCACTACCATCCATCTCCAGAACTTTTTTTTCCAGCTTTATTGAGATACAATTGACATTTAATATCGTATAAGTTCAAATCATCCAATGTGTTGACTTCATACACATACTATGCAACACTTCTGTATTGTGTTACCTAACATCCTCCATCCTGTCACATAATTAACATTTTTTTGCATGGTAAGAACACTTAAGATCTACTCTCTTAACAACTTTCAAGTACACAATACGGTATTGTTAACTATGGTTACCATATTGTACATTAGATCCTCAGAATTTATTCATCTTATAGCTGGAAGCTTGTAGCCTGTGACCAACACCTCCTCATTTCCCCCACCCCTCCCGCTGCTGGCAATCAGCATTCTACTCCTTGATTCTCTGAGTTTGTTTTTTTAGATTCCATGTATAAGTGAGAACATACAGTATTTGTCTTTCTCTGACTTATCCTAGTATAATGCCCTCAAGTTTCATCCATGTTGTCACAAATGGCAGTATTCAAAGGAAATGACTTGTCATTGACATTAACTGACATGGCAATGACTTTAGCGATTATGAACAATGACCATAATATTCTGAACAATTTATTTCCACAGTTTTGATGAAATAAATATTCAAAATATCTAAAAATATGGAATATGAAATATTCCATAGATACAAAAAATCTGAAGAGTATTATAAGTCATTCATTTAATTCCCAAAGTCTGTTGTAATGTCCAAGGCAAAAGTAAATACAAACTTAAATGAAAATTTCATAAATATGTTGCTCTCTTTGCACATTAAAATCTCTTTCTTAAAATGTATAAGATAAACTTAAATTTTAAGGATCATAAACTCCATGAGCATTACTCCAAAGTTCACATTAAAATGGGTAGGAAGAGCCACTCATCTGTTTGTAATGAAGACTATGGTAAATTGTCTTGGGGCAATTTCATTTTTCTCACTTACTATTCCAACTCCAAAGGCCAGTACAATGGAACCATGGCCCTATCTCCATCCACCTTGCCAGAAGGAAACTGCAGTGGGAGAAAACCAAGTTAATGAGGAGTGAGAGAAGACATTAAGGACCAGCTGAGTCCCAGAGACAAAGCTGAAAAACCATCCAAGGAGGTTGCCAGACTGCAACAGCCACATCTCAGGTACTATAAAGCAACAAATCATAATTCAGTTGGTTACTGATAATTTTTGAAAGTATTTTTTAGGGGACTGAACAATCATTTCAAAGTCTAAGGGTACAATTCAGTGGCAATTCCTGCGGGCTGAGGTGCTTTAAAGCAAACAGTAGCTGCATTGTTCTTCTCTGTCAACCTGCTTTTGACAATCAATGGAATCAAGCTGGTGAAGAACTAATCAAACCTTGATGGGTATGGGACTGTCTTGAAATAAACTCCTCCCCTGGGTTTTTAAGGCATCAGCTCTGGCAGATGAGACCTGCAGTCAATCAGATGTGTGATTGCATCATGTAAACGACACCCGCTGGACTTGCCTTATTTGCTTTTATGAAATTCCTGTCAGTTTTGAGACATAAATAATTCAAGCAAATGGCTTTGGACACCAGAGACTGCCAATTATTATTGTGTCACCAACTCGCCACCATTTGTTTTGGTCACCAGAGTATTTCCTTTAAAAAAACAAGACTTCTGACTCTGAATAAGTTCCACCTTAACGCAATTTTCTTTTCCTCCAATTTATGACAAACTAGTTTTATTTGTATTTTGAAAGAAGAAATGGAAATTTATCATTTAGAATGTCTTTTGTGTTTCTTTGATTCCTCTGCAAAAGTTCAAATATAATAGAGTTGGGAATTAAATAGTACAAGCAATTACATCAGAAAAATGGAGCAAAGCACTTTCAGTATTTTTAAAAGAACCATAAAATTCCCAGAGTACAATCAACACATTTAAGAATTCAAGAGAGAGAATTACAATGCTTACATCAGTCTAATAACTGAAATGAATCCAGCATTTCCATTTTAAAGCCACTAATCCAAGAATAAAGGGGAGATGAAACAAATTCAGACAGCTATAAAAGAGCTATGTTTGGGACTGAGCGTGGTGGCTTCGCCTCTAGTTTAGGATTACCTCTGATAGAGCCAGAAGTTGCTAGGTGGGCTGCAAAGTCATGCTGTCTTCTTGGCCCTGTCCCCCCTGTCATTAGCAAGATGATGAACAATGGCATTGATGTCTGTATCATTGATTTTATGTAATACAAATTTTATTATGGCACATTCTCTGCTCTTTTTTTCAGTTCTTCACTGTGCATTGTAAATCACCATCAGAATGTTTTTATACTTTGAAGGCTAATGCCACAAGTTCTATCACCTCAGCTAGCTGTAAAACAAAACAAAACAAAACAAACAAAAACAACCTACTGAAAATTAACAGTAGCATGACTTATTCTTGAGCACAAACGATTTCCAGAACTAAAGCTATTTCATTTGGTTCTGCTCTTCACACTTCCATAGGAGAGAAAAGCAAAAAAGCACAAAAAATAAAATAAAATAAAATAAAATAAAATAAAATAAAATAAAATAAAATAAAAAATAAAGTTCCCAGCTCTGAATTAGTCATTGACCGTCTGTACTTTAAACTGCTGTTCTATTCTGGTGATCAAATGAAGCTCCATGAGGTGCTCAGCCAGAGCCAGTCAATAAGTCATTAGTCCTCTCAACACTCTTTTGTCATAGCTAAGATTCAGATTCAGTGACTATTGCCATTATTAAAGTGTTAGTCACTCCAAGAAGAGCATATCTGGTATTTCTGAAAGGTGAACACACTGTTCAAATGACTTGCGATTCCTTCCCACAATGTTTGAGTTGCATCAGCTCTTTCCTTGCTGTTATGATGAAGAGAATGCTCCTGATGTAGGATTGCTAGATTTAGCAAATAAAAATAAAGGATGCTTAGTTAAATTTGAATTTCAGATAAACAACAAATAATTTCTTAGTATGTCTCATGCAAAATTTGAGATAGACTTAAAAATTATGTTCCATACAAATTTTGAAACATACTTCTACTAAAAATGTACTCATTATTTATCTGACATCCAAATGTAACTGAGCATTGTGTGTTGTAGTGGGCATTACTACTGGATGACGTCACTTTAAGTGGACAAGTGAGACTGCAGATGAAGGAACTGATGGCAGCAGCTGATACTACAAGCTAAAAGTCAAGTAGCACATAGTGCCGCTACAGATACTTTCTTCCTGCAAGCAAAGGGAGATTTGGCTGGCAAAGTAAGTGAAAGGAGACTGTGGAGAGAGGCCAAGCCCTGGAGAGAGGGGTGGCCAACAACAAAGGCCTCACTGGTGCTCATGGGCATGTAATAAAGCACGCGCACCTGCTCCAAATGCGTTTGCACCGTAAGGTGGTTTCCCTGTGAACATTCTTTTCAAGACTAATGATGTGCGACTATAGTAGTCAAGCAAAGCCAGGAAAAGACCTTAAATGGAGAAACTAGTCATCCAGCTTGTTTTCATAATCACCCCTTCTTTTTTTAGGGGTCTTTGTTCTACCCAATCATTCAAAGGAACAAAGTCAAAAAAGTCAAAGTTTATGACTTGAAGCTGACTTGATTTTGAAGAAATTTCCCAAGAGTCCTTTATCACAAATCTCAGATACATCTTGTGTTAAAAGTGTATTAAAATAGCAGAAAACCAACTGCATTCCTATTACACGTGTGATACATAAAATTGTGGATGAATATAGAGAGATGCGGGAAGGAGACAGGCGATAACGAAGGCTAATTGATAGTTCAGAGGTAATTTTTATAATTTTCCTATAAAGCCATGATTCTTATGTTTATCTTCATCTTGATGACTCGAAATCCTACTGTGTCCAGTGCCTGTAAAAATGCCTAAATATGGGTTTTATGGCCCCCCAAGTAATCTACTCTGTGATTATCTTTGCACCCTTACAAACATTGCTGAATAAAACAAGCACAGGAGATTGAAAGTATGGATCCCCCTGGTGTGATTTCTCTCTCCTTCCTGCCCCATTCTTACCTGTCCTTTAAATATAGTCATGTAGGAGCCAGCGGACAGGTATATTTCTAACTAATGAAGCAATGAGTATAATATTCATAATAAATATTAAGATGACCTTAATAAGTGAATGGCTTAAGACCTATGTTGCCCAATATGGTAGCCCCCAGCCACATGCAGCTATTTAAATTTAATATAAAATTAATTAAAATTAAATAAAATTTAAAATTTAGTTCTTCAGCAGCACTAGCTACTTTTCAAGTACTCAATAGCAACACATGGCTAGTGTTTCCTAAAATTGGACAGCATAGATATATGACACTTCCATCATCACAGAAAATTCTGTTGGGCAGTATTGTTCTTTAAGTTATATTTTCATAATGAACCAGGAAAGGTACACATATTTTTAGGTTCCATTTTGCCCAACAATAATTATGAGGAAATAGAAAAACAATAAATAAATTTTAAAAGACATAGTTAAGCAATGTAGTTGGATTAGGCTCTACGAATGGAACAATTTCAGGACAGCTTTGGGTAAATAAAGGCAGAGAAACAACAGATATGTAAGTACGCATTTCAAATATGAGTAAGGATTTGCTATTGCAAGTGTTATTAGAAATAGGCCCCATTGGGAGCACTGAAACAAGACTGCCAATGTAAACCTATTTACCACTTACTAGCTGTTTGGTCATAGGCACGTTATTTGATCTCTCTGTGCTGCTGTTTTTTCATCTAACAAATGGAGTAATAATAATATCTACTTTTTCAGCACAACTACCTCATCTATGTAATTGGTGCCCCCTGGAGTTTTGTAGCACACATCTTGTGCAACTCCATAATTAGACTCTCTTCACTGGAATTTGAGGGGATTAAAAAAAGCAAATTCATTTAAAGGACTTAGTACTTGGTATATATTAAGGCACTCAGTAAAAGTTAGCTACATTTAGCCTCTTTCACAAAAGGAAATTTCCAGAAGGGAAGAATCAAATAGTAGAATTTGAAAGTCACTCATAATTAGGATTACCAATAGATGTGGTAATGTGCTTCTTGTGCTTTTTTTTTCTTTTCTCTCCTATGGAAGTGTGAGGAGCAGAACTAAAATGAAGTAGCTTTAGTTCTTGAAATCGTTTGTGCTCAAGGATAAGGTATGCTACTGTTAATTTTCAATGGGTTGTTTTTTGTTTTTGTTTTGTTTTTTGTTTTGTTTTATTTTTTTAATATGAAATTTATTGTCAAATTGGTTTTCATACAACACCCAGTGCTCATCAAAAGTTGTCCTCCTCAATACCCATCACCCACCCACCCCTTCCCTCCCACCCCCCATCAACCCTCAGATTGTTCTCACTTTTTAAGAGTCTTTTTTGGTTTGCCTCCCTCCCTCTCTAACTTTTTTTTTCTTTCCCCTCCCCCATGGTCTTCTGTTAAGTTTCTCAGGATCCACATAAGAATGAAAACATACTGTATCTGTCTTTCTCTGTATGACTTATTTCACTTAGCATCACACTCTCCAGTTCCATCCACGTTGCTACAAAAGGCCATATTTCATTCTTTCTCATTGCCACGTAGTATTCCATTGTGCATATAAACCATCTACACATTCAATGCAATCCCAGTCAAAATTTGTTTTGTTTTATAGCTAGCTGAGGCCGTAGAACTGTGGCATAAGACTTTAAAGTATATAAAAAACATTCTGATGGTGATTTACAAGGCACAGTGCAGAACTGAAAACAGAGAAAAGAAACAGTTACCAACTGGACTAAGCAGTGTCTCAGTGAGCAGAAATTTCAGTTTTAAAACCAGGAAAACCCCAGGCAAACCAGGATGAGCTAGTTATCCATAAAAAAAAATTAAAAAGAAGGAATATATTTAACCCCAGGAAAGATCCAGAGTGGATAAAATTTATTCACGCTATTCAATGATTATCAATATTAGTAATAGCATCTGGATAAATATAATGAATTCTTCAAACAAAATACAAGGGTCAGTGGATGAACAGGATTGACATTGTTCCTCACATTAATGCAGAGATTTGCATGAAAGTCAAAATTGTCCAGCTGGAGCAGAAAATAGCACAATCCCTGTGGCTTGTGGCTTTAAAATAACAGCACTGGATATCTCAGCATAGGATCAAATTGCTGAACCAGAGCTGCTTTTTTTTTTCCTTTTCTTTTTTGACTGATGTGAAAAGGTTTGACTGTGTATCCCCCTAGCCTCTAGCCCTGGAAACCTCTACTCCAAAGGAAACTGCTGACCAGAAAATCTTTCATTGCTACAGGGCATCTTGTTGTGATGCACTCTTTTTTACAAACCACAAAACAGGAACTGCATTTCGTCCCTACGTATTTATGGCATCACTTTTGTTCAAAAGTAATCCATACCTTGGCACTTGGAGAAAGGAGGCTAGACATGGTGTTGGTAATGGTCTTAATTAAATCAAGTATTTATGATTTCCTCTAAAGCTCTTTATTCACACAGCCTAGAGCAACAACACAACAGGGCAGCAGCAGTCAAATCGGTAGAAGAGCGGATAGAATTAGCAGGGTGATCCTAAAGTGCAATATGCCATTTTATTCTACAAGTCTCCCTTCAACTAAGCACTAAATTGGATTTTATTGGGCAAGCCCCAACCGCTCAATGCTTTTATGAGTCCCAACAACCACAGCATTATTGTTCATCCACATTGCTTTGGAATGCTGAGCGATAATAAGGGAGAATAACAGGTCATTCCAAATGGAGATCTTCTTACTGTGTAGAAGTTGAATGTGTCTGTTTTCCATGAGAATTCTTCCTGCCTAAATCTCTATTCTTAAGTGGTGTTTAAGTGGCTTCCCCACCAGCAGAGTGGTGAGCGTGAGCCCCTGGACATAAAGAAAGGGAATATTATCCTTTGTTTCCTTATCTGCTTCAAAGTCAGCATCTTTGATCTTTGTCTTTATAAATATGTGCGGGAAATTTTATAGCAGCTGTTCCTTTATCCGTTCATGCTTATTATATGAATATAATAATGGGGGGGAGGGGCCACAGGAGTGGTACTGAATGGGCACAGTTCACTTAGAGCACACTAGAGGGAAAAGGAAAACATGAATACAGAGAAACCCAAAGTCAGCTTCCAGTGAGGGGTGATCATCAATGACAGGCCAGCAGGGATAGAAGTAAGTTTCTGAAAGTAAAGACAGATGTCATTTTTATTTCACTTAAATTATTTGAAATAGTGTGAGGAGGCATTAGGGAGGAGTGGTAGTTTTATGTTTTGGATGATAGGTCACCAGAATCAACATTAAAATGGATTTTTGCCTCTGAATACTGACAAATTGATCAGCATATCAGGAGGAGTAGAAGACTACTAAGGGATAAGAGGAGTTATTAAAATCATATGGCAGATACCCCTCAACATAAAGTCTCATGTCGGTATTGGGCAAATTATCATGCAAAATTTTTTGGCTTTAAAGGCCAATAGATGGATTCTGATGGCTAATAGTTTTAACCATCAGGTTTGTATTGTGTAACATATCATTTTAAACAACAGGTCAAGGTTTGAGTCTTCTTCATGGAGTCCACATCAACCATTAGTCTTCAACAAACATCCTTACAAAGCTCAAGGCCGAATACCAATCAGGCCAGGTACTCATTCTTTCTCCTCTATACAGGAGAGCCTTTGAAGTAAATGAAGCTTCATGCATGGAATAGATGAAGAGACCCATGCATTGGGATGGAAATCAGACTGAATAAGAAGTTAACAAGTGAGAGAGTTTCTAACTTGATAGTGAATTAAATGATTGAAGTCTAATCTAGCTATTCTGCTGACTTCTGGTGCCATTTTTCACTTTATTATGTCCCTTGGTTTTCTGTCTGCAAAATTAAAAGCAGTAATCCTACGCTGAATGTGGAGAACACCAGGTTATTGCACCAAGTGTTGCAAATTATCACAGACACTTGGGCCTAAGGCTTGAAAGAAATTGGGGCATGCCTAAAATAAATCATATCCCAGGAAGATAAATTGTTTCATAAAAATTAAAACTATTATCCTCGGTCCCTGTAGTAGACTTCTCAAAGCCTGTGATATTCACTGGAATCAGACCCTAACACTACTGAGTGAGAGAAAAGACTGTGGACGATTTTGTAGATTAATAAAATTTCCTTTTTTTTAATGTTTTATTTGTTTTTGAGAGAGACAGAGCATGAACAGGGACAGGCAGAGAGAGAGGGAGATACAGAATCCAAAGTAGGCCCCAGGCTCTGAGCTATCAGCACAGAGCCCGACATGGGCTCGAACTCACGAACTGTGAAATCATGACCTGAGCCAAAGTCAGACACTTAACCGACTGAGCCACCCAGGTGCCCCAATGAAGTTTCTTGACAAATAATTTTTTTCTTTAATCTACCTGCCTGTAAAACAATATTTAGAGATAGTTCTTGAATTCAAGATTGGAAAGTCAAATCCATCTCAACATGGGAGAAAGACTGTTTCTAAAGATTTTCTATAAAGGAAATCCAATTTACAGATCAAGCTTCCTATATATTTCATGTAGTTGTTGAAATAAATAACTAAGAAAATTAAAGCTCAAGCAATTTGCTTGTAGGAAGTACCACGTAAATGCAAGTGTTCATCTCAACATTGCAGGAGTGCTCCACCAGTGGTTTCCAACTCACCAGTTCTGGTTTCCAGAGATTCTGTATACCTTTGACTCTCTGTTATTCAAAAATTGGATACAAGTAGTAAACTTCTCCCTCAAAATGAGGTTTTAAGGGGATTTTCAAAATTGAAAATTCCTTTTTTATAAGTTCTCAAATTTTAAAAGCAAAAGATAAAATAGTAGATTAAAAAAAGAAAACAAAGAGGTTAATAGCTGAGCTGGTAACAGGTTAGCATTCTGATATTAGGCAGATACAACTAGGAATTGGTTAGATACAGAAGTGTTATTCTCAAATGGTTCAGAAATATAAACAATTGGGAATCTGAGTAAACGGTATAGTGGAACTCTGTGCATTTTACTACAACTTTAGTAAATTTGAAATCATTTCAAGACTAACACTTTTTAAAAATAGAAGTAGTTTTTAAAACAAAAAAGCAAAAGAAAATGTTTTTCTAGACCAGCAATTCCCAAAGAGTGGTGGTGTCTGGACCAGCATCATCACATAAAAACGTGTTAGGAATGCAAGTGTCATATTTAATGAAGAATCTGTTATTCACTGCAAGAGAAACTTTGCCAGACTGAGAAGCCAAATGATACGGACAATAAAGGGAAGGACCCATATGCAGATATGCCTCTTGGTTAGTGGGGAGACACCTCAGGCACAGGAGAGAGATAGGAATCCAAGACAGGAATCCATCTGAGGTAGTGGGTACACAAGCAATCCAAAATTCTGGGCTCTCTTTATCTGAATCTTTATGTTGGGGATGACCTGGCCCATGTGAAGGTAGAAATCTCACTACTCAGGAGAGCTAAAAACACAAGAACCTTGACTTTGACAGTGGGCAGAAAGAAGGTAATGTGCTAATACTGGATTAAATATTCCTAGAGAGTATATACTCCTTGAAAAATTACTACATTCATAATAACATCCCCAAAATAGCATTTTTATAAACTATTTTATTTTATTTTTTAATGTTTATTTTTTTGAGCGAGTGGGAGAGGGGCAGAAAGCAAGGGAGACAGAGGATCCGAAGTAGGCTCCACACTGACAGCAGAGAGCCCGAGGTGGGGCTTGAACCCATGAACCATGAGATCATGACCTGAACCAAAGTCAGATGCTTAACTGCTGAGCCCCTCAGGTGCCCCTAAAATAGTATTTTTAATACTATTCCAACTGTGATGACTTATAATAAGCTTTCACTTTAAATCTGAAGATGATATACATGCTCACTGTCCTCATATAACTCATAAATAGCCTAAGATAAGTACACAGGAGCAATTATTCCACAAGTAAGGTACAAATCTCCATAGCATTGTAGTGGAAGGGTAGTTATCATTTAGTTGTAGCAGAGGGTCAGAAAAGGTAAAGTTGATGTTTGAAGTGGAACTAGAAAGCACAGTCTTGAAAGAAAAACTGCATATTTCTCTCTTTGAGATTTCTAATGAGGAGAAAAGTTTCTGGTGAAGGGAGGGCCAGGATGCGAACTTTTAGCATGGGCCTTGTATAGCAATGGTTTGATGAATCAAGACAATGAACCAGAATTGGGAGCCAAAATGAAATTCATATAGAAAAGAACATTTCAGATCTAGAGAGTCTATGGAAAATAGTGATTACAACAGAGCAGAGAGACAGAATTTACCAGCATAGCACTGAACTGTGACTGGGACGCAGAATATGGGGCTCTAGTCTCAGCAAAGCCATCAGGTAACTGTGTAGTCTGGACAATTCATTTACCCTTTCAAGACCTCAATTCAATTTATAAAATAGGAGGTGAGAGGGGAGGGGCTCTGAGTAATGATCTCTAAGTCTCCTCCTTCTCTGAGAGCGATATGGTTTCCAGAACACAGAAGCTCAGGAAATATGGATTGATTTGAGAGACAGCTGAAAAGGCTGCCTTCTGCAGGTTGCTTTGAAGATGCTCTTACAGAATTAGAAACAGAAACTGACTTGCCAGTTCAGCCTGGGCCTGCAAGCTTTGTCTGCTATCATTAGCACATCCTCATACCTGGACACTATCTTCAGAAAGATTGCTAGCTGCTGCCATTATTGTAGAGAAGTCACTGTAGGACACCATCAAAATATGGTGTCCCTCTGAGAGGAGCTAACCCTTCAGGCCATGAAATCAAATAGTTTTATTTTCAATTATGAAGTAAACATTTTCAAGCAACCCACCTAAATATTACAGTCCACGCAAATTAATAAGGTGGTTGTAGACAGAACTCCATGGATGAAATTCTTTTTAAAGCAGTTGTAGCCTAAGGTCCCCAGTTTTACCTGGCAGAATGAAGCTGAGGTGAACTCATCACTCTTCATGGCCTCCAAACAAGAAACGTCAAACAGGAACACCTGGGCCCAATTAGAAACTTCATTTTCCTTATGTAGTAACTTTTATTGTCAAAATTATTGCTCCAGCTATCCAATGTGTTTTACCTGGCTCTAGGCAACCAAAGAGACTTAAGCTGGAAATTACCTGCGAAATCTCCATAGTATGGACAGATAAAAGATCCAGGTGCTTCCTGTGACAAGCAGCACAGAAGCCTGCAATATTGATTGGTTGCCTAAATTTACTAAGAAAATCTGGGCAGAGCAAATTTACTTGAAATTTATGTGCCAACAAGTACTGTAAATTATAAAGAGAACTCACACTGGAAAAAATATCCTTTACTTTAATTATTTTCCCCCATTAGTGATATGATCTTTGAATTTGGAAACCAAATTACTATAGACAGACAAACTACCTATCAGTTAAAATAATAAGGATAACCATTTTTGTATCATTATCTTATATGTAGCTATCTTAATGAGTAGTTTTCTTTTTTTTCTTGAGTTTATTTATTTATTGGGGGGGGGGGCGGGTGGGAGGCGGAGGGGCAGAGAAAGAAGGAGAGAGAGAATCTCAAGCAGACTCTGCACTGTCAGTGCAGAGCCTGACGTGGGGCTCAAACTTATGAACCACGATCATGACCTGAACCAAAATCGAGTCAGACACTTAACCAACTGAGTCACCCACGCACCCCAAGTAGTTTTCTTAATAGTGTCTATTGGTAGGGGTGCCTGGGTGGCTCAGTCAGTTTAGCTTTCAACTTCAGCTCAGGCCATGATCTCATTGTTTGTGAGTTCAAGCCCCACATTAGGCTCTGTGCTGACAGCTCAGAGCCTGGAACCTGCTTTAGATTCTGTCTCCCTCTCTCTTTGCCCCTCTCCCACTCACATTCTGTCTCTCTCTCTCTCTCTCTTTCTCTCTCTCTCTCTTTCTTTCTCTCTCTCCCTCTCTCTCTCTCAAAAATAAATAAACATTAAAAAAAATTAATAGTATCTGCTAGTAAATACAAGAAGGGAAATAGGCCTTATATACATAATGTTTATATTCACAAATTACTGCAGACATTCTTCCAATTTTAATGGCTAACTTTTTATTCTAAGCATATAAAAACAGGGGAATACAATGTTTTTATGAAAATGTTCCTAATTAAATTTAACTCAAACCTAAACATTCTCCCTCCCCCCTAAAAAATTCTTGAATGCTATACTTTCATAAAACCCCCACCAACAAATAACATCTTGTGAAATTTCTAAGAATCTATTATTTAATAACTTTAATTCATGTTCATTGAATTTTTTTATTTTTATCATCAATGAGAAAAGTTAGTTTGCCATACAATTTTCAGTATCTTGTGTGGGCTCTGATAGATTCAAGTTGATGTTTTTGTCCATCCTAACTAGTCCCCAGCGACAACTTGCTAACGCCCTTTTGAACAACAAGAACTAAGAGCAGAGTTGTTCTGATCTATGATGTGAAAATACAAAGAGAGAATGCTATTTAAGAAGAAATTTGCTTAAAGAGCCCGTCTAATTAAGTAGAGGATTCTGTGTAATGAAATATAGATACTGTCTGCCAGATGAAGAAGCCCTGCTTCTGGAAACCAACAAAGCCTCAGAGTAAAGGCTTCATTCTGCACATCAGTCTAGACTTCTTTATTAGCACTGGGAACACATTCACAGGGATAAAAGAAAGTGTCTCTCATTCTTTGCTTTCCACATACCAGACACAGATTATTGTTACAGGGCATGGATAATGGACTACTATCTTTCATAATATAAAAGAAACATGCATTCAAAACTTCTTTTACAGAGCTGTTAGTGACTCCATATTTTCAATGTCAAACAATGTTAGTAGGTTTTATTCTTTTGAGATAAATAGAGCCAGAAATATGGAAGCCTTCCCCAGTCTGCATTAGAACAGAGAAATTGAACCGTAAGTTGTAGAGATGTTAATCATAGATGGCTATCTTAAAGGATGACAAAGGACTGTTACATGAAGGTATGGGGAAATGAGTGTATAAGGAGTTGAAGGATTGGCAAGATGAGTGGAGTGGGGGACAGAGTTTGCAGAGATGATTCTAGATGAAGGTAGGGGTTCTGGAGAACAAAGTTCAGAAAAAAATTTGGAGCTTTTAGGGGATAGTTTAATCCAATTTTAAAGCTATTTGAAGGAAAATACAATAAGAATTGAAGTAAGAGAGCAGTCAACCTGGGATAGTATAGTAAGATGCTGCATTTCAAAAACAAAGAAGAGGCAATGTGAGTAATATATGTCAGAAACTTTGGCCGATCAGAACTCAGTTAATACCTAGGAAAGAAATTGCAAATAAAGCTGAATATACCTTGAAAAAAGAAGATTCTTACTACTGAAGGATATAATATAAGAAAGTTCCATAGTGACCTGGACTGAAAGATGGCTAAGTTAGAGACCAAGGAAGAAACAGACATGTCCTGAGGAGGCTAGTCAGTTTAAAGAGATGTAACATGAAGATTTCTCTCTCTTTGGGGGCGCCTGGGTGGCGCAGTCGGTTAAGCGTCCGACTTCAGCCAGGTCACGATCTCGCGGTCTGCGAGTTCGAGCCCCGCGTCGGGCTCTGGGCTGATGGCTCGGAGCCTGGAGCCTGTTTCAGATTCTGTGTCTCCCTCTCTCTCTGCCCCTCCCCCGTTCATGCTCTGTCTCTCTCTGTCCCAAAAATAAATAAACGTTGAAAAAAAAATTTAAAAAAAAAAAAAAGATTTCTCTCACTTTGGAGAGAAAGTCCTTCTCCTTCAGCACACATGTACTCATGCATGTATGCACACTTACACACACACACACACACACACAGACTCACTCACAAATACACATTGAAATTTCACTAAAATTTAACACAGGAAATGGTGACCAAAATAATTTTTGAACACTTCTCTTTAGTGAAAGACTTTGAGATGCCACTTTTATCAAAGAGAACAAATGTGTCATGGGCAGAATGTTAACTAACATTTGTGGGGAAAAAAACTAATATTGTTTGAATCAGGTATTCTTGAAGAAATTCATCTCTTCAATACAGTTAATCACTTGAAACTAAAAAACTAAAGAGAAATTGTTTCTTCATCATTTCTTTTGCCTCTGCATTCCCCATCAAATTTTCCATTCTCCTAAACCATGTCAGCTTTGTGGAAAAACTGAATGAGAACTTTTCTAGCAACTATGCCTCTTGTCAATACAGGTCTGGTATAACATCTGACCTAATTATATACAGATAGAGTCATCATCATTACAATAATTTTTTATACTTCAAAATCAAATAGTTCATTTCAGGAATGAGTATTTCATGACATAAACAGACTTTGACCCTGTTATGTCTTAGTCTTTCAAAAAGTAAGGAGCAATTTTTTGAAAGAGAAAAGAAGGAAAGTATTCTTTGTTTGATGATGATTTTCATTTTGAATTCTATTTTTGGAAGCTAATATCTTACTTTAACTAAATTGTCTGAGAATTTGTCCCAGTGTTATTAAGTTCTATATGTTTTAATTGCTCTATAATTAAGGCATACCATCAACGGTCCTGTACCTGAGTAACTCCATTCCTTCATTTACCAACATTTACTAGGCACATGTTTTATTCCAGGTATTGTTACAGGCACAGAAAATATAAAGAGAACCCATCCCATCTGCCTTCCTAAAGTTGAGTCTCTTGGAAAAAACAAGCAAAACAATAATTACAAAACAATATGTCTTTGCTGAGATTCAAGAAAGATATCCTGGGTGCCATGGTGCTTGAAGTATCAAGCAACTGGATGAAAAGGAGAAATTGGTGTTCCAGGCAGTGGTATTGACATATACAGTGCTGTAGAGGTAGGAGTACTTTGGTGGATTTGAGAAATTGCCTGTGGATAGAGAAAAGGAGAGTAGAGAGTGAAGGAGATGAGATTTGAAAGTAGAAAGATTAGTCTTATGTGATAAATTAAGGAGTTTGAACTGAAGTCTACTCTCATAAAGTTAAAGGAAACTTCTGGAGGATTAAACAAGGAGTAACTTCAACAGGTTTTCATTTTAGACTGCCCACTCTGTAAGCAAGATGGAAAATGAATTAGTAGGTAAAACCATGAGAAGAGCTATGCCAAAGCAGGGTGTGTGGGCCTTGCCAAGGGTTAGGCAAGAAAACAAGTTCATTACTGGATGTTTTAATTTGCAATTAGATTAACTCAAATCAGCCCATTTTAAACTTGGAAGAAAACACCTAATTTATTGACAGTTATACTGGAAAGGCAAGGATGAAACTGGATTTAGTCAAGATTGAACAAATAGCATCAAAGCATGTCATCAGAACTCAATCCTTCCCCTCTACATCTGCCCATGTGTTGAACTCATCTTGTCAGGCTTCTCTGTGTGTTGAAGAACTTGGCATTCTCAGGATCATTTCTTTTGAGCTCAGAAAACATAAGTAAAAGAAGGTCCCACTCTACCTTCAATTCAGAAAATTCTGGAGGCAGATGGCCTGGCTGGGTCTTGTGCTTTTTCATGAAGCATTGTGGTTACAAGGATGGAGCATTCTAATTGACCAGGTGTGGGTGCTCATCTCCATGGCCATGGGGGGAGAAGACTATGATAGGCAAACCAAAAACACCTAGAAAGGTAATATGTAAGGATCTGTTACCTAAAGGAAAGATGGGTACTACATGCAGAAAGTGGGAAGAGATTTTGTATAGACAGAAATAACAAATGTCCACTATGGTTTAGCAGCTAGGTGGATACTGACAAGGACATGAATTCATTTGGGGAATTATTGGTTAAAGAAAAGAACAGATCTAGGAGATATTTAGCAAGCAAATTGATAGGACTTGACAAGTGCCCCATAAGATTGTGAACAAGATGGTATGGCATTTGAATTTTCTGTCAGGAATAGAAATTGTGTAAATAGGAAAAGCCGAATCCCAAAAATGTAGCTGCATCTGGCATTGTGTTTAACAGATATAGCTACTAAAAGAGAGATTTGGGGAGAGGTGAGAAAGAGGGAGAAGTTAGAAATCACCTCTATTTATCTGCTTAGACCTAATGAATGGTGCCATTAACCTCAGTGGGAAATAAACTATTGGGAAAGATGGTCTATTGTTTTTGGTGGTGTCTGGAACATTAGAAGTCTGACACGTCACCACAAAAAGAGATAACAAGGAATTGGTGCCAAATTGTCATCCCATGGGGTATCCTGATACAGTAGTTTCAGAGCAAAACAAACCTGAATTAGGATCCTAAGGCCTATCTGGATAGTTGTATGACTCTAATCAAGGTGACTATCAACTGGTTCTTCAAATATAAAATTGGGAAAATGGCAACACCCCCATCATATATAATGTACATAAGTTGTCTGGCATATAAAAAGAATTCAATAAATTGCATGTTCCCTTCTGACCAGCACCCAAAGGAAATAAATTACCAAAGACTGAGTACTAATTCAAAGTGAAAAGAGGAGTATTTATCCAGTCCATACTATGTTCCAGGACTCCTGAGTTTATGATACTATATAAAAGAGGCAGCACTTCTAACCTCAAGGAGTTTTCATTCTTATTGGGATTACAAAACAACATAATTTCAGAATGGAAAAAGTATTTTGAAGGAAATAAACAGGATGATGTGATAAAAGGAAACTGCAGTAAGCCCTACTAACTGACAGGTGAGTACTTTAGACTTTTCCATCCTGGAGAGGAGAGAAATTTACCTTTAACAGAAATGATACCTACTCCACACATGGCTCTACCTTCCCAGAAACTCCCACCAACACCACCCTCCAGAGACTTAGAGAATACCTGACCGGTTTGTGTGGAATCTCACACAATGTTGCCTCAAACCAATTTAGAACGTTTTGGGACCAAAAAAAAAAAAAGTGCAAGAATGGGAAAGTAACCACAGGATCCACCTGCCCCAGCATATACCATGCCACTCTTGAAACAGCAATGGAATGGGCTGGTACAAGCTCAGGTAAGAGATTGGATTGGGAGCAACACCCTTCAGAATTGGGGCATATTCTTCAAAATACAGTTTATCCACTGAATCACCAACTGATTCTCTAACTCTATAATGTAGATCTATGATACAGGACCACTAGTAATCATATATGTACAATATGTATGCAAAGAAATTGATACTCCATAGGACAACTCTTTTCCAATGAGGGGAGAGAGATTGTCAGTGACATCTGCTATTTTCTGTCCCTGGTAGAGCAAGGGATAAGTTCTGTGATGTAATCCATATAGCTCCTCAGAACATCCCTAGAGGATCAAGCAGAGTTGACCATAGTATTGATCAACTAGAGAACACACCATTTGGAATTGGCTTTGACTCTCTCTCTTTCCCCTGTTTTATTCCCCCTGTCCTACCCTCCTATCTTCCTAGATCACCTCCCCAAATAAACAAGCTCTTATCTCCAGCTCTGCTTTCTAATGACTCAGGCTCAGACCCTACGTTTCCTCTAATCCCTTTCCTACCCTTTATTTATTATTTTTGCCAATTCTGTGCATTACTATCTGAAATATTGCTTGTAGATACTTTGAAATGTAGTATAATGCAGTGTGTGATTTGTAATGGTTATATAATAAACTTGACCCTCATACCTTCCAGTAACGCATCAAACATGACCCAAAGAGTTCTTTATTTTGGATGACAAATTTTGTGAAATTTAATATGAGATGTTCTCCATTCAAGCTGAGCAACTTAAATAGGAGTTTTCCTTTAAAGGATGTTTCTTGATTACAGATTTTCAAATAGCTATGAAACATAATGATTGAACATTGGCCTCTGATCATTCAGCTAAAAATTGGGACTGTACCATGAATTCTTGATCATCCATATTAATTCCCATGCTACTGAGAGGCTCCCTTTAAAGTCTTTGAAGTATAACAGGTATTATCTCCAGATTATTAATGTTCAAGAGAGCTCACTGTTTGCCAGTCTGTGGGCTTAACCTTACACAAATATTATTTTAATATCTGTTAATCCTTTAAGTTGAACATTTTTTTTTCTTTTCAGCAGCAAAAATAAATTTACTCTTGTTCCTGTGATAACAGATAACTGTTTCCCTAGACAAGGATTTGAGAAAATGCTGATATGGTGGTGCCAGGCTACTTGCATTGTTCATGCAAAAGCTTGAAGCATACACAATATGTTGGCTTTGTATAAAGATAGAGGCTTAGGAACTGGAAGGTGTGAAATGTCTTTCCTCAATGTTGTTTGCTCACATCCTGGAGAGACCCACAAGGCTGATAAAGCTGAGCAATCATTCATTGAAGGGTTTGTATAGGTTTCTGTGTGGGAACACTGCAGACTCAGCATGGAAATGAAAGAATGTGAAAAGATCTCCTGAGAGAAGTCTCAAAGCACTTCCTGAGAGCATGCCAAAAGGAACCCCTGAAGAAAAGAACTGTGGATTGCACATAGTGGATGAAAATGCAAGACCCTTGAGTCAATTCCCATTAAGTACACTTTCCCTTCTCTTGTTTTGTAGTCCCCTAGGGGGCATCAATTATTTGCACCCCAAGGTACAAGATTTCCCATTTTCCTGAACAAGATGTCTTTGGAGAACTTAAGACAAATTTTCCTTTTACTTCCATGGCTTGAACTCTCCCTAAATTGTTCTCCTTTAGTTCAGTTATTTTGAAAATGGAAAAACAAAAGAGTAAACTGCAGTAAGACCTACAAGGTGCCAAGTAAATTCAAAACAAGTTAAATTGAAGTTTTCTCAACTAAAAAGTCTCCATACCTTGAAATTAGAGAGGCTTTACTCTTTCCAAGCACAACTATGGTTGGAGAAATTTGTGTAATCCCTCTGGATTCTATGAGGAGTCGGCAATTAAAAAGACAACAGCAGAGAGGTCAGAACTCCAGAATCAGTAATGGCCCAATCTGACTCATTAGCAATGAGAAATACCAACTGAAATCCATTACTAACAGCAATGCCGGTTTTTACAATCTATTCTTAAATCAGTCATTATTTGGGAAGAAAAGTCATCACTATTGTGATCTGTAAGAGAATCCTCATATACTTAATGGAAAGGTTGCCTTGTAAGATGACTTAAGACAATAGATTTTTCAAATTGCTATGAAATCTAGAGGATACTTGAACAAAGGCCTTTGCATCTTAGTGTTAAAATCTGTTTAATGAATTGTTGAACACTGTTACAAGATTTGATTTCCCGATATTTTCTTTCCCCAAAAAAGTCTCGAGAATATATGAAAGTCAAACTTAAACCAGTTTATATGTAATATATTATTGGGAAATCTATTATTATTATTATTATTATTATTATTATTATAGCAGGTTGTTGTGTACTTACAATTATTTATCTCTGCACCTAAAACAACTTACCAATAAGCAGACTAAGGGCCAGTTTATGCCCAGCAAAAAAGGGGAAGAGCGTTGATTCTACAGTTTATTGTCTGTTTAAAGAAACAGAACAAAGTGAAAATTTAGAGCAACTGAGTTTTAAACATATTTTCGTGTTACTGTGTTGGCTGGTAAGTCTGATTAGTGTCAAAGCAAAACTGGTCTTAGAAGAATGCAAAATCCTTTATGTTTAGAAAAAAAATCAGTATCTTTTATGATTTATACATAGCATAGACCAATACAAGTAAAATATAATATGTTAGACTAATCATTGTATTTTGTTTCTATCTGGTTCTTTCTCAGATACTTGGGAAGAAAAATAAGTGGGAGGATAAATTAAGTTGTAAGAGGAAGTTTATATGAAGAAAATCTTGAAAATTCATTATTCATTCAAATAATATTTACCAAACTTTAATAATGTGTCAAAGCATGATTTAATAGTGGTTTTGCCAAAACATTTGCATTTTCTCCTGGCACCTTTTTTAAGCACTTGGCACATAGTTTGCACAATGCAGACCCTCAACCAAAACTGAATGAATGAATGAATGAATGGGACAAAGAGAACATGGGTTTTTTCCTGTCTTGTAGAGAGTAAAATCAATAGAGATGACACTGTTTCCTAAAAGATACTATTGCTTATTTAACATTGCAGTTTTTAATTTCTTGATTATATATTGTATGTAGTATACACTTTAGCCTGTATATTACCTAATCTCTATTTTATTTAATGATTTAGATTTTATTCTAAAATCAAATGAAATTATTTTATTAGTGCTTAAAGTGTATGTGGTAAATAGAATTAAGATCCTAGAATAGGCAAAAGTTGTGATAACAGGCTTTGATTATAAGTTGTTGTGTTGGGGGACCTTATGCATTCATGACATATTTTAATCCACAGAAGTTGAAAGGCAAGACCTACTACAAATTTTAAAGGACTTGTGAAAAACAATTTGATGCAAATTTGTCCATCATTTATGAGATAAGAGATGATCTTTGTTGTCATTTTAAAAATATAATATTGATTAAAATTAAGTTCAGGAAAAAGAATTGAATTAACCAACATCCAAACAAATTTTGAGAAACAAAAAGAAATCAGAAAACATATCATATCTTCTATGGAAGGGAAGACAGTGGTCTTGTCTGGTTATGTTCAAACTAACTCTTGAGAATCATAATCCAATCTCAACCATACAGCCCTGCCTGCATTTAAATTCTGATTTTTAAATTTCTTATCCTATTTGTGTAACATCTGGTATGAACACTGAACTCTTTACCTTCATTCCAAGCATAACGTTCCTGAATTCTACCATCAGGACTCCCCCTGTCTTCTGCTACTTCCTACCCTTTTCTTGTCCTTCCTCCCCACTCTCCCCCGCTTCACCATTGATAATCCATTGATCCTACTCCATCACACAAGGGCTTTTAGAAATTCCAGGGTCCTTGACCTGTTCTTCAGACCTTCTGTTCCAATCCGTACCGTCAACATTTTAAAATAGATTCAAAATGGAAAAATTCTTCCTTGGGATAGGTAGACTCAGAAGTACAGCACTTGGAGCTAAGACTTCTTTGCTCATGATTCCTTCTTTGTAGAAGAGTTAATGTTACTGAGGGAAGGTTCAAAAGGAAAGACAATGTTGTATCCTATTTCTTAAAACTCAACACCTCTTATATCCTTATCTTTCACTCTACCCTTCCTGTCCTGGCTACTATATCTGAGCTAACTGATGCCCAGAAATGAGGTCAGAGCAACTTCTAATGAGAGAATAATATGATCAAGGATCAAGGAGGAAGAATAGTATATTCTTTGAAAACCACTCTGCAGCTTTCACAGCAGCATAATTAATGATTAATGAGCTGTCCTTTTGTTTGTGAGGATAATACCACTGGCCCAAGACTGGACATTCCTTTCGAATTATTGTTTTGGAAGTGGGGAATGACTGTACAGAATCTTCCACAGCTCATTGATCATTTGCTTTTTATCAAGCAACTTACAGGTTGGATGCCTAGGATAAGAGAAGTCCGTGACCATTGAGAATCTGTATTTTTTAAATGTAAGGGTGGTGTTGATTCAAATTTTTTGCTGGTTTCCTTTTTTATTTCATCCTTGGAGACTCCTATTTTCTTTCTTCCTTGCTTTTTCTTTCTCTCCTCTTTTGAACTTATTTTTTCATTCTTCACATCTTGACACCACCTCATCATCACATGTTTTCCTCACTTCACCCAAAATGGATTAAAGCTTTCATAGCATATTAATAATCAAGGATTTTTGCATCAAATATTTCTTATTTGTGTACATAGAATTGTCTTTCAGTAGACTTGATCAAACAAGGTGGGCTTTAAGACTTTATACTATATTTCACAATCAAGTCTTGAATTTTTCAGTTAATCTCAACAGATAAAAATCTCATTCCTATCTTAATACTCAAGGTGAAAGTATTATATTACTAATAATTTTGCACCTGAACATACTATATTAGTATCGAATCACACAACTGAAGTATGAAATCCTATTAAAACTTGTTTTCCCTTCATTACACAAAAGACAGCATTGACAGCGTATTTTGTCAACATTGAATACTATGGACAAAAAGTGCTAAATTACATTTTTAATCCATGACATCACCTTTAATAACATGGTGCTCAGAATTCATCTCAATATTATGGGGAAATAGTAGAATGCTATGAACAATGTATATTAGTGAGTAACTCGTGGCTGAAGTTTCAGGGGACATCTGTAGCTAAAAAGCTTTTCTCTGCTGTCCATAATACAGTGATTGAAAACCTCTCTTTCAACTACATACCTCCCACCCTCATTTTAGCAGTCTGTGAAATTTCCTTTGCATCATTGAAATACACTCTAAATGGGGTTTTCTTTGAAGACCACCCAGAAGCTACAGCTGGTGTAAAATGCAGCTGATTGGTCCAATTTGCATTCATATTTAGTCCAGAGTGCAACTAGGCCCACGTGGCTTTACTTAGGCCTGTTTCCTGTGGGTCAAATGACAAGAAGAGCTGAGAGATCCCTCAGCTTTCTCTAAGTTCTATCTAAAGTTATGATGACCATATAATTTATCACCCAAGCTGAATATTTTCCAGAATTAAAAAAAGGTGCTACTAATAATGATACTTCAAGCAAACTGAGTCTTCCAGCACAAGGAACAGGCTTATGGGGAAACCCATGAAAGATCAACAATCATAGACTCCTTTGCCCACAATGAATTGACATCAGTCTACTGGACATTACCAAGTCATTGACATTTCACTAGTAACATATGCTGATCCATATTGCTGTGGTTTACAGATGGTGATTGTTATTAGTATATGATTGCAACCTATGTTAGGCTATCTTTCCTATATCATAATTTAGTTTAAAAAATACAATATAAAAATGTTTAAATACATTTTAATTTCCTACTATTTTTTCCCTAGCACAGCACTTTTGCCTAATTTAAACTCTACAAAATTAATTAAGAATAAATTCTTTCTCACTTTTTTCTCTTTCCATATCGATATGAAGGTATGGCTAGGAAATACCATGAACTAACCAAAGCTTTTTTAAAAAATCTCTTTACTCTCCTCTCCATACCCTTTGCATTCTTTTACATTGTGTCTTCAAACACCTCATATGTTTGGTGTGGGTTTGGAAGGGCTTTTTGTTTGTTTTTCTACAAGCCAGGGAGAATTAAATTATTAAACGAGTCAGTTTAAAATGTCCACAGAAAATTCTGTTTCTTCCTCTTCATTGATCCTGGGCCTTTTCAAACCTCATCATCCAAAATGTATTTGCATACTTCATTTTCTGTTGTCTGGAATGAAGTAACTAAACTGGAGTTTGGCACTAACAGAAAGTGATTTTAATGGAGAAACAAAGCCTAGAATTGTTAGCAGTACAGGAAGCTGCTTTCTGGTGACAATATGCTGCTGTATGATAACTATACACATGTGCTATTGAGACACATTATACAAAGCAAGACTGATTATATACACAGAGGACACCGATCTAATAATATTAATGACAATGAGAGCCAAGTTTCTCAGTGTTAGGGAAGGAAGTTATAATAAGAAAAGTGAGAAATCTAGAAAGAAGCCTTGAGTTTGAACTGGAATTGGAGATATCAATATAAACTTATGATTTTAAACATATGCATATAGATACTAAAGAAGAGATAAAAAATGTGCTTAGTGCACATTTTATATTTATATTTATACATAGATTCCCTAACTCCATCCACTGAGAGGTACTAACAACAAGTAGCAACATCCACATTAGATGAGTTTATGCATAATACCATGATGCACTAAAACAAATACAGATTCCTTGGAGAAATGCCTGATTCCTGATCACTACAGCTAGAAAGGATCCCTCTAACCTCTGAATCCTTGTGGAGTTTTATGCTAATGAAGTGATAATAATGCCAGCACACTGTGCCACAGGTATTTGCATAGGCATTTCCCCACAGGACATGAACAATGTCCTTTAGATTTTTCTGAATGCTTTGGAGTTCAGTGCCTCCTGAACAAAATAGATTCCCAATAAATGACAGTGGAAGGAAGGAAGGAAGGAAGGAAGAAAAGGAGGAAGGAAGGAAGGAAGGAAGGAAGGAAGAAGGAAGGAAGGAAAGGAAGGAAAAGTGACTTTAATATGAATTTAATAAAATGTGCTCAACATACTTCTCATGCATAGGATATTGTGTTAGAAATAAAATATTGCCAAAAAGACGATATACCATAGCATGGGACAAAAATGTCCAACAAGTAAATCAGATTCTGAAGATAAATCTTGAAGACTTACCTTGTTGATCTCCAGCCAGGTGCCATTCTTGGTGTCATTTGACAGTAGACAGAGAAAGAACCCACTCAGGCACCTTTTTATACCATTCTACTTAAGAATTTCACTACCTACTTTCCCAACTGCCCAACTATTTAGCACCTCTCTTCTTATTCCCTTGAGAGGAGATTTCAAATCTTCACGGAAATAAAAACAAACACTCCTCAAAATCTTTGATAACTCTTGGTATAGATTAGGTTTTAGATACACCCATCCCATGCATTACTCATTTTGATGAAAAACAATTAAGATAAGTAGCACCATGGGGCGCCTGGTCAGTTAAGCATCTGACTCTTGATTTTGGCTCAGGTCATGAGATGGAGCCCTACATCAGTTCCATGATGGGCATAGAGCCTACATAAGATTCTCTCTCCCTCTCTCTCTCTCTCTCTCTGCCCCTCCCCCACTTGTTCTCTCATTCTCTCTCTCTCTGTCAAAAAAAAATCCATAAAAAAAAGATAAGTAGCACCAGGGCTAATCATAAATGGCACAATTTTCCTTTCTACTTGCTATTTTATGCTGCTACCACTTAATCATAATTTTATTCACTACAATGATCACCAAGTATTTAAATGAAATTGTGGAATATCAGGTATAATTTTTATCTGTGAAATACTAAGATTGAGTACAGATGCTCTATGCACATCCAGTCACTTTTAAGCAATGTTTGTGTTTCCTAGTGAAATATAAGATGATCCATTTTGCCCGAGTTTCTATAAAAGTGTATGCAGAGGGGCACCTGGGTGGTTCAGCCAGTTAAGCATCCGACTTCAGCTCAGGTCATGATCTTATGGTTTGTGGGTTCAAGCCTGGCACCGGGCTCTGTGCTGACAGCTCAGAGCCTGGGGCCTGCTTTACATTCTGTGTCTCCCTCTCTCTCTGCTCCTCCCCTGCTTGAGCTCTGTCTCTCTCTGACTCTCAAAAATAAATAAACATTAAAAAAATTTGTAATAAAAAAAATGTTTAAAGTGTATGCAGAGAATATTGGACAAGAAGTATAATATCCATCTTTTATGGGTTAAGGCCAAATGAAGAAAAATTTGATAGACCTTATGATATTATAGCTATATTTCTGACTTTAGGCCATACTTGTAAAATGTTGATCAAAGAGACATTGGGTGTTATAAACTCCTTCTTTTATAATTGGAGAAACTGAGAAATGGCAAGTTTCATCATCCCCAAAATAATTTGGTACAAAGTTCAAGTGAGCCTATTATTCTTTCCACTACATTATACATTGGTTTAATACTGGTTTTGCATGTGCTATTTACCTTAGATCCATGGTCACTTGAAAACCCTTTGCCAACATAAAAAAATCAGGACTGACTTGTACCCAGTATATATAGATTCTTTCATATGTAGAAGGTCTGTGATAAATATATATTAATTTGATTTGCCTGTTTAACTTGCAGCAATCGTTATATCTTCATGGTTGATATCATGTTTGTTCATGCTGCAAAATAAAAATTATTTGAAGCTTTCCACTTCTAAATATTTTATGAAATGATCAATATACTTTTTGTGGTGAAATACAAAAGGCAATGACAACCAGACCTACCAGTAAACCATTTTATATTTTACTTTAATTATCACTCACAAATCTTTAATTATGAGTATAAAGAAGACCTACAAAAATAATTGCCAGCACTTTCCTTTTGATTGTCTTGTGTAATTTAAAATCAATGTTAAAACTAAATAGACATTAAAAAAATTTTAAATCAATGTTAATAATTAAGTTATATTTTAGAAATGTAAAACATCTGGGAAAAGACAGTCATCAAATATTATCTTGCAAAAATGCTGCTTTGTTAAGCATTTTGAGATGTAATTTATACTGTCCTCTCTGTCAACTACGCTCATCCCTGTTTCTCCATAGTAGGTTTAATAAAATTATGGAGACAGCCAATTTATGCAGAATTTCCTATGTATCTATTCAACTACAAAAATTACTTGGCTAAATTAGGGCCACAAACCCAATACATAAATCATGAGGTTGTTTTGAGGACTTCTCTTCAGCTGCATAAAATGGAACAATTTATCTTTTTATTTAACCAATAGAAAAATCATACAGATCTTTGGATTAATTATTCGTGTCATGGACATCAGTAACGAATCTCTTGCATCAGTTCCCTGTTTCTACATGAAATGAATTTGAAGTTTTTTGCCTTGAAATTGTTTGGTTTTTTTGTGCTTATTATGATATACCTAATTCTAACTAAGCCCAGTGCGTAGCACAGAGTAAACATAAAATATAATTGGTAGAATTATGTTGAATGCTTACCTCAGCATTTATAATCCTTTTGGTATTAAAATATGTGTATTGATATTAAAGTACTGGGCAGATAGATGAAATGTGCATGGTTGGATAGATTACATATATATCTAGATATATGTATACATATACATATCTAGATATATATGTGTATATATATGCATATACACATATGCATATATATACACATATGCATATGTGTATGTATATATCATTCATCTTTGAAAATATCTGAGGCATTAAATATCTATTTATAATTATTAGATCCCTTAGTGAGTTCAACAATAATCTCTGCACTATTGACAAATATTTTAAGCTCCAGCCATCTTATTTCAGGCAATAGCAAAATTCCAGTGCAATAAATAATTTGTACAGTTTCATAGAGGGTCATTGTGCTGGCATTTGATTTTTATTCCTAAATATTGGTTTATAACTTTTAATGTATATTTAGATATCAAAATGGTAGCATTCCCAACATCTCTTGGAAAAAGTTCTATTAAGGAACATAGATTTTGAATGCTAATTCCCATTCTGTAAGTAATATACCAGATGATCCTGACTGAATTCATTAATTTTTTTTTCTTGCTGTTGGCTGGGACCATTTTGGAGGCCATTTATATGACTCCAGGAGAAATAGATAAGCCTGTATTATTGATTTGTCATAACTTCATGTATATTAAGTTAGAGACCTAAAAGATAATAAAAATTTCTGGCAAGCACCGATATTCATTTTTTCTTACTCTTAAGGTAATAGATGATTTTCTAATTATTTTAGTCTTAACCTAGGCCCCCTTCCCCCTTTTCTTATTTCAACCATTGTTATTTAAAATCTTTAGAAAATGTATTAACATTAATGTTAATAGAATGTAATAGTCAATAGAATGTAATAAATATCATATGATCTTTCTTTTGATTTTGCATGTTTTAGGCCATCTAGGTTATCTCTGTCAACATCAATGACTTTATAGAGGATGACAGATATAGAAGATGTAGACATGTGCTGATCTTATAGAAGTACTGGACACGTCCTGAGTAAGGCAAACATTCTAGGGTGACTTTTTAATTTAGCTTTCTGACATCAGCTTTGTTGACTTGATTCTTTGCCAGAAAAGACAGTTATACTTTTAAACTCCCGTTCATTAACAATTCTGGCTAGATAAAACCAATGTCTTCTTAAAAGAAACTGCATATGAATAAACCTGCACTGTGTTAGTTTCATTTACTTCTAGTTTTGTAATAAGTAAAACAACTATAATTAATTAGACAGTATCTATAAAGACTCCTAAACTTAAATGGAATTTAACCAAGGCTATTTCACATGCTATTAAATAAAAAATTATTCTATTAAAAAAAATGTTAACAAATCAGCCAAAGCCTTCAAATAGAGTATTTCTATTTTATCCATGTCAAGATGTAATAAGTAAATTTATTTCATATGCCATAGAAAGATAAGGGAAAATCTCTGGTTAACATTTAGAATCAAAATTCAAATACATCTTCCAGGATCACTTGGTCTTTTCTGGATCTTGCTCTCTTCCCCTTATATGTGCATGGATCAGCTGATCTCAAATGGTCTTGAAATCAAGGACTTCTGAACACTAAGGAAGCAAATTTGGGCCTTTGATCACAAGTATTCACACTCACAACAGGGAGAAACTAAAAGAGAAGAGGGTCATACAGCTGCAGAAGGAAAAGCTTTTTGAAAATTCCAAATATATGTTGAAAACATGAAATAAAACCACGTGATTCTGTTTTTGAGGCTACTAATTATCATTCTAAGATAATTACTGAAAAATTATTGAACCAAAAGCATGTTTAATGTATTTTTATTGTTAATTCATGTTGAACCACCTGGTAGAAAATCCTCAGAATGATCTCCATTTCTGCTTGCCCAGGAAATACCTGGGTTGAAGAAAAGTCAACTTCATCAATAAACATATGTATGCATGTGCCAACATAAAGGTGGCAAACTATTAGATTCTCTCAAATCTGTACAAAAACAACAACGTTAGCAGCATACTGAGCTCCCTAGCTGTCTGAGTTTCCCACACTGGGGTTCTTTTACTGACAAGAAGCTATGATTTGTGTTACCAAAAAATGTCAGCTCCTAATTCGGATGAAGCTGAGATGAATTATACATAGGTCATTAGAAGCGGTGTGGTCTACAGTGAAAGGGATCTCAACAAAATTCAACCACTGACATGCTGAGTGCTTTGAATAAATCAATCATTAGCCATCTGCCTTGATTTAAGCATTGAAAAATGGGGGTGCGTAGAGAACTACTTATTAATATATGCCTGTAAATTATTTTGAACTTCTCTTAGCAAAAACATCAAAGAAAAAGAGAATATTCCAAATTATCTATAGTTACCATTATTTCATTTTCTTGTGGACTAAAATGTTTCTCCTACATTTTGAGTCCCTGTTGCCCAGCTGTTCCTGCTGATTTGTTTTCTAAATGACCACTTCTAATGATTTTTTGGTCATCTCTTATAGGATATTGTATATCATTCCCTATCTAGAAAACACAAAAAAGAAGTAGGGGGATGAGGAGTGGGGGCAGAGGGTGTGGTCTGCATCATTATAACATTTATGTCAAGCAGCAGGGAAGTCCCAGTTAAGGAGGGTACAGTTACTTCCCTTTATAGGAAATCTTATACTCCGTAAGAGAGATCTAGGCACAGGCTAGGATTGGGACTAAGAACAGGAAAAAAATGACACAGAACACTCTATAACCATGAGACAGACTGTGATAGATATTTCCACTAAGAATCCAAATAGCCAAGTATTACAGAGTTCTTAAGTTCTAAGTGGAGGAACCATTGAGCTACAATGGCAGTCAGATGAAATCCAAAATCCTGAAAGTAGTAAAACCAAAGAGAATCAAGGTCACCTATCAAAAGCAGTGACACTGAGAATAATGCCAAGAATTCTAGTAGACTCTCATGGACCCAGCTATCTAGCAGACACATTCTACTGGTAACAGAGAAATGCAACTGAGAATAAATGTAATCTGTTTAAAAAAAAAAAATGCATCATCTCCCCTGGGAAAGTAGCTCAAAAGACATACTTGTTTATATTGTTTAAATCTATCACAACCAAAACCCCATCTTGCATATATCATCAAGCAAAATAAACAGGCTTTTCTAGGATACAAACTTCCTATGAAGAAATATGGCTAAGACTGGCAATAATATGAACCCATGAAGCGGAAGATTATTCCTATATTCCCAACTCACCTTCCTCAGAGATCTTTGAGAGAACTCTGTATGAGGAGAGAGACACCATGAGGATTGACATTTCTGAAGAGACTCCAGTAGCAAAAACTATTAAAAACTAAACCATAAGCAGGGAGACTCAATCTGAGCCACAGAAGAAAAATAAGACAAATAAAATTTTTATAAACCAAATTCTGCTTGTCTTGGACATTTTGCAAATGGAAAACATTATATTAAATCTTAAGTTATTTATCTAAGGTTGATACTTTACATTTTGAATTTACACCACCACCATTTCATAACATCAAAGCAAGTCTGTTTAAACTTTTCTTCCCTCATCCTCATACCAACATGAAAGCTGAATAGGAAAAACCAATCTGGCCAACTGTAGGTAACTTAATGTATTCTTGTCCATATTTCAAAATGAACTGTCAGGACTGTGGAAAGAGAGGGGAGAGGGGAAAGAGTGCATCTAAAACATAATAGTGAACAATGTATACCTGTTGAGGATCTGGTCAAGAATGACCAGCAGCTGACCATTAAAGCTGCCACCCATAATTGAAAATATTGAAGTTGCCCAATTTTGAGCACTCTCATTCATAGCAAAAGCCCATGGAATGCCAGCTGTCATTGTGTTGGCGCAGGCAGTATCGTTTCTTCTCCTGCCAGGCACACACATCTCATTTGCTTCCCCCAGTTATTTTTCCAAGCCAACCAGCCCTCCGGACAGCTCTCCCTGCTGTATCTGAGCTGCAGTCTTTTGAGATTTCCTACCTAACTTGACTTCAGTATACTTCAGTGGGAATAAGCTAAAATTTACTAGACATTAGAAGAAGTTTTTGTTATTGTTGTTGTTATAATTCTAAAGGTAATATAAAAAAGAGGCAGGGCCTCCACCTACAGCCATGTGGCTTAGACTGCATACCACACGATACCATGCAACTCCATGGGATGACATTGATATGGACTATGATGTCACTGGTGCCTCCAAAAGTTGTAAAATTCAGTGGCTCTATCCTGTGGCCTATTACAGTATAGAGAGTTTAACAATCAGATAAAACCTGTTCGTTCTTCTCAGACATCTTCCTAGCATTCTTCCTAAAAACTTACGTAAATCTCTCTTTTATTTTCAAGGTATACAGAGAATCTCTGTACAATACGATGTCCATATTCTTTCATGATACATTATTAAAAGAACTAAAGAGGGAGAAAATCTTAAATATCTGATTTTCTTTACCAAAGAGAACTTTTCAAAAAGAAAGAAAGGTGTTTAGTTTTGTTTTTCAGCTGGTATATTCACCAGAATTCAACAAGAATATTCTTTTTTTTTTAATTTTTTTAATGTTTATTTATTTTTGAGACAATGCAAGAGACAGAGTGCAAGTGGTGGAAAGACAGACAGAGGGAGACAGAGAATCTGACGCAGGCTCCAGGCTCTGAGCTGTCAGCACAGAGCCTGACGCAGGGCTCGAACTCACAAATTGTGAGATCATGACCTGAGCCAAAATCGGATACTTAACCGACTGAGCCACTCAGGTGCCACAAGAATATTCTTTATTTTAATGTTGTAATTGTTTAAATTGTATTTTCTGAAAAGAACATTTTAAATCTGCGCATAGTCTTCACTATGTTATTAATTCATCAAATTAAATAATTTTAGACTTAAATTGTTCTATTTACATCTACTACTCTTAAAAAGACAAGAAAATGATTGAATTTTTATTGGATTTAGTTTGCCTTTTTCCCAATCATTAAATGTGGAACAATTGTTTACAAGTGCTGTTGTAAATCTAAAAATGTCAATCTTGGGGCGCCTGGGTGGCTAAGTCGGTTAAGCGTCCGACTTCAGCTCAGGTCATGATCTCATGGTCCGTGAGTTCGAGCCCGGCGTCGGGCTCTGTGCTGACATCTCAGAGCCTGGAGCCTGCTTCAGATTCTGTGTCTCCCTCTCTCTCTGCCCCTCCCTCGTTCATGCTCTGTCTCTCTCTGTCCCAAAAATAAAAAAAAATGATAAAAAAAAAGTTGAAAAAAAAAATTTTTAATGTCAATCTTTATGATTGTCCCCTATTATATTTAAAAAGTGAAGGCCCTTGGGAATGATGTATGTCCTTCTCCTATTCCCCCAAGCAACACTGAGAAGAAAAAAGTCCCAAATATATTTTTAAAAATCTCACCAATACCCTCCCCCCCAATCTGAAGGATGTGGTCTAGCGAGGAGAAAGCGTGACAACACAGAGGATATACAATGTCCTTCTAGATTTGAAACCCTTTTCCCCACAATAGATCATAACACACCAGAAGCCAAAAGTACTCCCTAAATTACAATTTGGTTTTCTCTCACTTAAAATTAAGCAGGAAAGACTCATGTAGTGACTTACCAAAAATAATTGAACCCACTGTAAATGCTTAGCAAAACTGAATCCTAAAAGGGGAAAATCAAGAACACGCTAAAAGGTTAATCAACTTGGTAAAAGAAAATTAGAAAGCCTGTGTGAAGATCACCTGCTTTTTGCAATTAAATAGCACCAGAATTACCTGGAAGACTTCTTACATTTTTACCTTTACTTTCAGCTCCACAGACAGTGGAAGCAAGGCAGAGAGGCAACTGGAAAGAGAGAGATGGATGAGAGCTGCCGAAAATGAGAGCTTAGCAGAACAGAATGTGAAATCCAAGGAGTTTTCCAAGAGGTAGGGATAAAGATCTGATAACAATGACCTCTATGAGGTACACTGGGGAGTTCCCATAGCCCAGTACACTCCCCTGACTCAGGACCCTCTGCTATGTTTCTCTTGCCCCAACATTCAGCCCCATTGGACTGGGTCCTGAGAAAACTTAAGCCTGGCTATCTTTTTCATGTGCCCATTTGCCCTTTAGGAAGGCTCTTGAATGTTTGACTCTCACCAAATTACGGAGCACAGCTAACTGCTGGCCCCTCAATCCTTGCCTCGCCAGCCGAGGAAACACACCAGCCTGACTTCTGCCTTCAGTATTTTCTGAACAGGAGGTGAGCACAAGTCTCCTCATGTTGCAAACAGCTTTGATTTAATGGATGGTTCTTTTGTGTCCGCTTCCCCCCACTTGCCTTGAGGAAGTGGGAATGAACTACCCTCTCCTATCCTTTCCCTTCCCATGAGTGAGAGGGAAAAAAATGCCACAGTACTCCCCACTCCTAAAAATTCTCTTTAAAGAACTCAGCTGATACATTTCTAGCCTTTTTTTAAGTTTACTTCTATTTATTTTGAGAGAGAGATAAGAGAGAGAGAGAAGGAAGAGAACTCACACTCATGAGAGTGGGGGAGGGGCAGAGAGAGAGGGAGAGAAAAGAATCCCACTGATAGTGCAGAGCCTGCCACAGGGCTTAATCTCACAGACCAAACTCATGAACCATGAGATCAGGACCTGAGCCAAAATCAAGAGTCAGATGCTTAACCGACTGAACCACCCAACTTCTCCCCTAGCCCTTTTTAATATAGACTAGAGTTGAGTGACGTTCACAGATCTATATGATCGCATATTAAGTGTGTGCTGCAAAGATATATCTAGTCCATCGATTCAGATCATGAAATACTTATCATCCAATGGCCTCAACTTTGAGATTTAGCCAATGTTCTGAACTATTTACTTTACTATCCTATTTACTTTATGTTACATGGTACTTGAAATATTTTGTTTATAACATTTGTTTGTGGCCCCATATTTTGGCTTAGTCTAACATTTACTAAACCAGAATGCCTTGTTGTTCTTCAAAGATTGGAAAAAATTATCTACCTACATTTTAGTCTCACAGAGGGGCCATGATTTGATTCTTTTGGTTCAATGATTCACAGAAATGTCAAACAAGAAATTTTTTATTAGTTAAAACAACCAATTTTTGCTAAACTTTAATTTTAATGTCATGAAATTAAATATTTCCCCATAATTTCAGATTTTCTTTTAAAATATCAAAAGAGGTGAGATATGGTTAGGCCTATTAAATGTATCTTCTAAATGCTGTGCTTTTCTTTCAAAACCAAAGTGTCCACCCTTCTGTCTGGAACACAGTATGGATGCTCATATCCACAGACTTGCAGATAGCTTTGGAGGCAAAAAGTAAGAAGCATATCATTGTGGGGAGAACTTGGATTCTAAGTTGTGTGACTTTTGGCAAGGCACTCAATTTCACTAGGCTACACTTTTTAAAATATACAGTTGATGCCCCTCAAAACCCATGCTTCCCTCTTCTTTCTAGGTACACAACTGAACTACATTTCCTAGCTTCCCTTACAATTAAATGTGGCCATGTGGCTGAGTTGTAATCAATAAAATGTGAACATAAGTGATGTGTGCCTTGGAGGTTTTATCCCATGAAAAGGTCCCAGATACACACCTCTATGTTCTCTCTTCTGGCTGGCTAGAAAGGAGATGACCCTCAGGGAGACTATGACAGCCCTGCTTATTGGACACAAACCTTTGTGCCTTCTCAGAATGTCTGATTATCTCATTCTTTCCAAAGATAACAGTCACTGGCTGGACCACTCTGCAGCTGCCTTATACTGGTGCCATGGATAAGTTCTTCAAGCTAGCTGGAGCTCTGGGTGAATCTTCATGCCTGCAGGGCCCTGTGGCCCAGTCATGCCCCTTATTGCTGTCACCCTCTCCACTTCTGCATGAAACACCACACTGAATCTGCAGAGGCTGGCTTGCTAAACAGTCACTGCAGGCCAGACCACACAACCTAGAAGTGCTAAGGAATTAGAGCATGAAACTTGACCACTGAGAAACATGAAATAGGAAGACCAGCCTTGGGATGGAGAAATAGCTCCACATTTAGAGAAGCCCTTTCTGCTGAGTTTCTTTTCTTCTAGCATGTGTTGAAAAAAATGTCTAAGGGGGATTTTCACTGTTCTCCCTCTCCCGAACCCAGCTGCCTTATTAAGCCTTTTTTCTACTTATCCATTGTGTTTAATGTACTTCTTTACTTTTTTTTATATATGTTTCTATATTCCTGCCTTCTTATATGGTCTACTTCTATTCCAGAGTGGTGATATTCCAATCCATGTATATTTTAGAGAGGAGGCAAGTATTATATATTATTTTTCATGAGTTAGCTCTTCCCCTATGCCTGAAGGGTCTGTTTGGTTAGCAGTAAAGTGATGGAGAATATATTTATCTTAATACTCAGACTATTTGAAGTAGGAAGAGTGTGATGACAACTCTAGGTCAATAGCTTTAAAAACATGCACTCTAAATGAACAAAAACTTCCCCTGTTGTGAGAGGGGGGTGAATTTAGTAAAAAAGAACAAGGACATAGATAACTGTGCTACTCATCTGAGTACTCATCTGAGTAGCAAAAGGAGTGCCTGAACTCTCCAAAAGTACTCGAAGCAGATTTTATTCCTCACAGGTGTTATGTGTATCCTTTGCTTTCTTCCTGGGCCCTCTTTACACCAAGCTTCTAATTTTGTTTTGTGCCCAAATTTAGCAACCATCTCCACTTACTAACCATATCATTAACTTGTTTATGTTTCAATCTCTCACCATAAAATGTGAATAGTATTTACTTCTATAGGTTGTTGGGAGGATAAGATATGATAATGTGCTTAGAATGTTCTAATATACGACCTGTCACATGGTAAATACTCAATATAGTATGTTGGGTCCGTCCCTTTCTATGATCTTCATCTCTGTAGACAGATGAAACCATGAGTCCATGCTGAGCATGATCAGGAAATATAGATCATATCTGACTGTAAGTAAGAAAGTTAAACTATTCTTGCCATTTGTGTGTGAGGGTCCAGAGGGAGGAGAGTTACCTCTTATATGAGTAAATGGACTGCTTACAAACATCTGCTTTGATAAGGCCAGTGCTTCTCCTAGAAAATCAAATCCTGCATTAATGGGTTTGCCTTCTTTCTAGGTCACACAGGAAAGTATAGAATCTGGCCTGAAAGTTTCTCTATTCCTTTAAATCATTGCAAATTTCTGCATTTATCTTTCAAAGACAAAACAAAGCATTAAGAGAAGTCAGGCAAGTAGAAAAGAAACTGTACCACAGGATGCTTTCTGTTCATTGACGACTGAATGGAGATTGAAATAAAACAGGGAGGTAGACAACTTAGTTAAATGATATGAGTGTGATTAATGTTTTAAGCAATTTCTAACCAAGTCAGAGCATGTATTTTTACTATTTGTTAACAGACCCTAGAGCCCTTGGTCCAGTTAGTTTTGATAGGCTCCAACCGGAATCCTTAAAAATAAACAAAACCTCACTTCCTGAACTAGAAACAAAGGAGTTAGGCAAATAATAAGGTAAAGGAGTTAATCATTGTTGCTGTGTATATTTTATATCAATTTCTATTTCTGACTAAGCTCATTTCTCATAGATATGTCACCTAGTGTCTCCAAATATATATATATAAATATATATAAATATATATATATATATAAATATATATAAATATATAAATACATATAAATACATATAAATATATATATATATATATTTACCTCCATCTATAAAATGGGATCATACCGCCATATTACTGTGGGATCCTGTCTCCCAACAGGCAGAAAAATCCTAAAGCAATTAGTATCTAACCTCTTCACATGGCTAATGCCGTTCATTGGTCACCTACTCTGGTATCTAGTAATCCAAATAGTGGTAAATAAATAAAAAGACAAATAAGGTTTGGGTTTTTTTAAATCTATATATTGTGTCCATTTTAGTTCAGGCAATATCAACAAACACTTATTGCTTACATTTCTTACCATGTGCAGACAAAAATATTAGGCGCCACATTTAGTTTATTCAGGTTAAACACGGTGCTGGTGGGACCGCATTTGTAAAATCAAGCTTCAAATGATCCATTTAATATAAATCTATTATCTGGGCACACAGTATTTACCGAACCCTGGCACTACAAAATTAAAGTTATCCTTTGCTTGCAGAACAGGAAAACCAAGGAAGATATTATGGCTCCATTAGACGAAAGAATGAAGGCATGAACCTACAAAAGGTGAGCTAGTACCCCTTTAGTGAAAGACACAAATCATCTACTGACTACCATACCATCAAGTTTTCCCCCTGCACACATCTGATAGAGAAATTCTGATCACTAATTAGGTACCTATAAGTCTGAGCTTTTTAAAGCTTTATTCAGATTAAAATTGTTTTGACTAACTGCCACATTCTGATAGTGGTACATGTAGCAGGACCTAGGAATTTCATTTCTAACCCTATTCACTTGTCTTACTCTTAGGATGACACCATTTAAACAGAGGCTTTATTATATCCTTCCTTACAGCTTACCCTCATGAACACCACATATAAATAGTTTTAATAAAGTAAGAGTACTTCCTGTTGCTGTAAATAATTTTCATATTGGATGAATCTTGGCTGCCCAAGAGTAATAAACGGGAAGGAGAGAAAGAAGTGCCAGAATGGTTGATAGACCCTGGTTGCCAAAGTTTTAAAAATATGATTCTTTCTCTGAAGTCAGATACCCAATACTATATTTTTTATCACTAATGTCTTTAAAAAGTTTTTTTTAATGTTTATTTATTTTTGAGTGAGAGAGTGCACGTGCACAGAGAAGGGTCAGAGAGAGAGAGACAGAGACAGAGACAGAGAGACAGAGACAGAGAATCCCAAGCAAGTCTCCTCCATGCTGTAAGCTCTTAGCGCAGAGCCTTATGCTAGGCTCGAACTCGTGACCTGAGCCTAAATCAAGAGTTGGAGTCTTAACGGACTGAGCCACCCAGGAGGCTCAGTAAGTTGTTTTTTTTTTTTTTATGTGAATGTTATATTTTTGATTTAGTCAATGTGGTTTGAATTGTGGAGTTAAATACCTGTTTGACTTACTTTGAGGATGTCAGAGAGGAATCTTTAATAATTGCAAATTTATATACATTCTGTTAGTAATGGCTGTGGTTTCATAAATGTTTCTAAGTGTTCAAATTTAAAAAGCCACTGGGACTTTGGAAATATAGAATAAAACGAATTTTAATGTATCAAATTACCTTCAAATTTTTCTACAGTTTTTACTCAGTTAGAAAGAACTCCTAAGTCTGTAAACTTTTGGGTTTTAAATTTTTAGGAATTTATTTCATTAATTTTCTGGAGGAAATGACATGTTGTATGAAAGCAGAACCTCTAAAAGAAGCAGAGTTGCTGAACTCATCCTATTTTCTCTAACCGGGTTTTAAATAGGAGTACATAATTAAAGATCATGTTCTATTTTTTTCTGTTCATTTGGAATATGAGAAACAGAACTGAAGATTTTCCTGTGGCTGCCAAGTCCTAAGCACATATTGACACCTGTCAAAATAAAAATGCAGGCAATCTTCATTATTTAGGGACTCTATACTTGTTAATTTGAGTACTCACCAAAAGTTATTTGTAACCCCAAAATCAATACTTGCTGTGCTGTTGAGGTCACTCACAGACATGTACAGAGCAGAAAAAAAAAAAAGAGTCATCCGATGGCCACATTCCTAGCTGAAGTTGAACAAGATGACCCTCTGCCTTCTTGTTTCAGGTTCTGTCCTATAAACAAGTGTTCTTTCTGTGGTCTGTTTTAGTGTCACGTGTTTCTCACATTGTTGTGCTTTCTGTTGGTCATTCCGCTGTTTAAAATAGCCCCAAAGCAAAGTAATACAGTTCTGTCTAGTGTTCCTAAGCACAGGAAAGCTTGATGTGCTTCACACAAAAAGTCTATGTGTGAGAGAAACTTCTTTCAGGAGTTCGTTAGGGAGCTGGTGGCCATGAATTCAATGTTAATGTGTCAAGTCTATGTTAAATAAGGTGTCTCTAAATGGAAACACACCTAAAAGAAGGTTATGTATTGATCAGTCATAACATTGATCAACTCTGTTTTCCCTTAGTTCAGTATTCATTAATTCAGTGTTTGTGGCAACTTTAGAGAACACCTCTATCATAAATGAGAATCTTCTATAAGTACTTATGGTCAGAATTAGTGTAGGAATGATCAGATGATGGGTATGAGATGCCTTCAGTTGGTCTTTAACCTTCCCCACTCAACCAAGAGTTCTTCTGCTCGCTTTGCCTTCCATCCATTCCTCATTTTTAAAAATTTTTTTTCAACATTTTTTATTTATTTTTGGGACAGAGAGAGACAGAGCATGAACGGGGGAGGGGCAGAGAGAGAGGGAGACACAGAATCGGAAACAGGCTCCAGGCTCTGAGCCATCAGCCCAGAGCCTGACGCGGGGCTCGAACTCACGGACCGCGAGATCGTGACCTGGCTGAAGTTGGACGCTTAACCGACTGGGCCACCCAGGCGCCCCCATCCATTCCTCATTTTTGTGATCACTTGTTAACTTGGGATCTCCTAATTAAAATCTGAAACCCTTCTTGGGATTCTATAAATACCGAAATATAGATTTAAATAAATATAAATTCTTGTTCACTTCTGGGGCTCATTCCACTGGTTCTGAAGATTTCATTCAGTCTATGGACTGCCTCAGCAGATTTCCATTAAAAATTATAAACACATAAAAATCTTGGGCACCTGGGTGGCTCAGTCCACTAAGCATCTGACTCTTGATTTCAGCTTAGGTCATGAACCCAGGGTCATGGCATGGAGCCCCACATACGGCTCCATGATGATACTGTGGTGCCTGCTTAGGATTCTCTCTTTCCTCCTCTCCTGTACCTTCCCTACTCTCTCGGGGCGGTGGGGTGGGGCGGGGGGGAATACACACACACACACACACACATATATGTGTATGTATATATATATTCTCTCTCTCTCTCTCTCTCTCTCTCTTTCCTTCTGCCCCTCTCCCTCACTCATGTGTTCTCTCTCTTTCAAAAAATAAAAATTGAAAAAAATATCTCATATAAGCCATTGATGAGGTTAGTGATACCACCTGAAATTTGGGGGCTATGAAATAGGACAGGATCATAGTTCAGGAAAACAAGCAACTTTACAGTAAGCAATATGCATTCTTTTCTTGAGATGTCCTTTAGCCACACCACCATTGAAGGACTTTCAGTGCTTAGTCCTCCTCCATCAGGCCTCAGTGTCACAACACCATACTCCATACCCATTTCCTTTCAGGAGCAAAAAAAATGAATTTTATTTTTTCCTAAAGAGAAGTTTACTACCCTATTATTTTGTCCTGGAGCAATATGATTAGTTATACCTTAAGAGTTTCATCATCTGTACCAATTGCCTATTAAAGTCTTTTTTCTGAATCAAAATTAAAAGGTTTCTCCCTAATAGGAAGTCTATTGCCAGCTTGTTCAATATGAGACTTTTCAATACCACAGAGCTAGTATACAGTGGAGCCAGGATTGTAGGCCACACACGTAGACTTCACAGTCTGTTATCTTAACCCCAAAATTATAATGTGTTCTCTTCACAAATACTATCCCTTCCTCCCCTTAGTATCCTACCTTACATATAAATACTCACTAATTCCATCTTCTTCGCCTTAATTCTAAAATCAGGAGGCCTGGATACATACATGTAAGACTGCATCATCTAGATTACACAAAACAATGGAAAGGAAAATTTAATGTATTTTCTGATAGACACAGAAAGGAGAGAGCAAAAGACTATAGAGAGGCATTGCTGTATGTAGTAGACAGAATAGAAAAACTTGTCTTCATGGACAACTTGCACAGTGGGGGCATGCTTTATGCACACCATCTACTCAAAACACATAGCAAGTGGGTGGAATACTAAGAGAAACCAAATAAGATGCACTCAGATTCATATAAAAGATAATATCCATACTGTCCAAAGAGTAGATAGGGGCCGAAGTGTCAAGTGTGCCGCCACCTAGGTCAGTAGGGAGCCATTGACCAGTGGGATTTTGACTCCTGGGAAGGAAGGGATGCTGCAAGTGTTTCATGCAAGACAGGAACAGTAGCGTCACTGCTGAAAATCTGGACCTTACGTGAGTTCTCTCACATGGACAAGGAAGCTAAGAGAAAAGGTGGCAGACCTGCTGATGGGGACTTTGGCTTCATCAGTAACAGTGAGCCTAAGGAGAAATATGACGTTGGTGCTAGGAGCACAGCTCCACTGCCTACTGGGTTGTCCATACTCCTACGTATCAGTGGAGCAGATTATAAATCCTGGTTTTTGACCGGGAGCCCAAAGAACTAAGTGGAGGTAACCATAAAACAGGTCAATAGTACAGGGAGATAGAGAAAACAAAAAACAAACAAAAACATTCAAAATAAGCCTGCAAATTCTAAAAAGAGAGAGAGAGAGAGAAGCTGAAAAAAAAAAAACCCTATTGAGGAAAAGATTAACCTGGAGGTGGAATTTATTTTATAGAGCATAAAAATTAGCTTGAAATAATGTATGGAAGATTTCAAAAAGAAATGTAGGTACAATATCCATTGAGAAATAATATGACATCCTGAAACCAATATAGGCAGAAAGGATATAAGAACAAGTTGATATTAAAATGATAATGTAGGTGTGTAAGCTCCTACCACACCTTACTCCCTTGCAGATAACAACTATAAACTCTGAACAAAATACAAAAAGCAACAACCTGAAGGCACCAAAGAGAGAACCAAAGCAAGGTTTGAGATCCCATTTTTTACAGCTTTTAGCCTGAAAGCAAGTAAAAGTTGGCGCTATACAATGTGGCTAAGATTCCAGTAGGAAAAACCACAATCTTTTTCACCTGAAGAACCACAGTACAGAGTTCAAATGAATCACAAACAATGGAAAGCTGGGAGAAGGATAATTCTTTGGGAAAAACAACAAAACAAAACAAAACCACAGACAAGGAAATCCCCAAATTTTGATATAGACTCTGTACAAATTTCTAATTCCCTAAACATGCATGCAATGCACAGACTCCACTAAAGATTAAAGAACCCAAATAAGATTTGAGCTGTTTGCCAATGCTCAGTTTGTATTTTGAATCCAACCAAAGTAATGTCTGCTAAAATACAAAAGACAACACTCTTTGGAGGAATATAACAGAGTTTCCACAACATAACATTTCACAATATCTAGGATAAAATCCAAAATTACCAGGAAATATGATCCATTTTCAAGAGAAAAATATAATAAGCAGTGACCAATCCTTGGCGATCATAAATTGGAAGTAGCAGGCAAGGACTTTAAAGCACCTATTATAACTATGCTCAAGTACATAAAGGAAAATATGTACACAATAAATAAATTTCAGCAGAGAGCATCTGGGTGGCTCAATCGTTAAACATCTGACTTCAGCTCAGGTCGAGATCTCATAGTTCCCAAGTTTGAGACCCATATTGGGTGAGTTTGAGCCCTGCTTCTGGTAAATACGAGCCCCGCTTTGGGTGAGCCCTGCTTCTCTCTCTCTCTCTCCCTCTGTCTCTCTCTCTCTGCCCCTCCAGGGATTCTCTCTCTCTCTCTGCCCCTTGCTCACTTGTGTCCTCTATCTCTCAAAACAAAAATAAATAAAAATAAATAAATAAATTTCGGAAGAGAAATGTATTAAAAGATGATGGAAATTCTAGAACTGAAAAATATAATATCTAAAATTATTAAAAATATATTTGGATGGATTTAATAGCAGAAGGAAGATGGCAGAAGCAAGTTAATGAACTTTAAGTTAGGTCAACAGAAATAAATCAACCTGAAGAACAGAAAATACAAAATTGAAAAAAAAAAAAAAAAAAGGAACTTGAGGGACCTTTTAGACAATATGAAAAGGCCTAACAGACATACACAGAAGGGGAGTCACAGAAACACACAAGAAAAGGAAACAGAAAAAATATTTGAATAAAAATTATTGAAAATTTCCCAAGTTTGATAAAAATTTCCCATTAAAGATTCAGAAATCTCAAAGATCCCCAAGCAGGGCTACTATGAAGAAAAGTATATATGAGTACATGATAGTCAAACCACAGAAAACCAAAGACGACAGGTAAATCTTGAAAGCAGCTAGAGAAAAATGATACATATGCATAGGGCAACAACATTTAGAGCTACCGTTACCTTATTAAGGCTTCTGGCAGCCGGAAGGAGTGGAACAACATCTTTAAAAAGCTGGGGAGAAAACATAACTCTCAACTCAGTATACCACATCCAGTGAAAATATCCCCATATATGAAGGCAAAATAAGGACATTTTTACATAAAAGAAACGAAAACAAAAAATATATATTGCCAGCAGGCCTGTACTACAAGAAGTACTAAAAGAAGTTCCTCAGACCGAAGAGAAATGATAGCAGATAGAAATGTAAATCTTCAGGTAAGAATGAAGAATACAAGAAATGGTAAATATCTGGGTAAATATAAGATAAGTATTTCTTTTTAATTTCTTTAAAACACAGGGTTATTTAAAGCCAAAATTACAGCATAGTCTTGTGGGTTTGAAAAGTATAATGAAATATATATGACAACTGTAGCATAAACAACAGGGGTAAATAGGCCTATAGTATTGAAAGCTTTCTTTATTTCATGCGAAGTGGTATAATATTAACTCTGAGGAAATTGAAAAATTAAGAATGTAATAATAGAGCACCTATTAAAAGAAGCAGTGCGGATGTGTGGGTGGCTCAGTCATTTAAGCATCTGAGTTCAGCTCAGGTCATGATCTCACAGTTCCTGAGTCCAAGTCCCTCATCCAGTGAGCATGAGCCCTGCTTCGGGTAAAACATGACCGCGGAGTGAGCCCTGCTTCTCTCTCTCTCTCCTTCTCTCCCTCTCTCTCTGCCCCTCATGAGATTCTCTTTCTCTCTCTTTGTCCTTCACTCACATACTTAATCTCTCTCTTTCTCTCTCTCTCTCTCTCTCTCTCAAAAAAAAAGAAGCAATGCAAAGTTATAAATGTAAAAAATAGATCAATTAAGATGGAATTCTAAAATATTCAAATGATCCCATATAAAGTGATAAAGGAGGGACAGAAACAAACAAAAAAGCAGAAGGAACCAACAAAAAAATAATAAAATGGTACACCTACATCTACCATAACAATACTTTCATTAATTATTAATATATTAAACCCCCCAATTAAAAGGCAGAGATTTTTAGAATGGATTAAAAAATAATATGCAGGGGCGCCTGGGTGGCGCAGTCGGTTAAGCGTCCGACTTCAGCCAGGTCACGATCTCGCGGTCCGTGAGTTCGAGCCCCGCGTCGGGCTCTGGGCTGATGGCTCGGAGCCTGGAGCCTGTTTCCGATTCTGTGTCTCCCTCTCTCTCTGCCCCTCCCCCATTCATGCTCTGTCTCTCTCTGTCCCAAAAATAAATAAACGTTGAAAAAAAAAATTAAAAAAAAAAAATAATAATATGCAATCTAAAGAGATGTATGTTATGCTAAAAAATGAAGATGAAAAGTAAGATGTAAACACGTGAAATGAAAGTAAATGAATGGAAAAAGATGTACCATGCAAACAGTACACCCAAGAAAGCTGAAGGGTTTATATTATCAGATAAAAGAGAAAACAAGAAAAAGACTCCTACAAGAGCTAAAGAGGAAAGTAAATTTCATGATGATAAAAGGTTTAATTCATCATAAAGACATAATAACAGTCCTTCAAAATATATAAAGCAAAAATTGACAGAATGGAAAAGAGAAATAGAAAAGTGCACCGTCTTAGTTGGAGATTTTAATACCTCTCTTAGTAATTTATATACCAATTAGACAAAAAAACAAAGTATCAATTTAGAATTTTTTAAATAGTTGAAATGAATATTTAGCAGTGAAAGTAAAAAAAAAAAACTTTTCAGACATTCAAAGACTATGAGAGCTTACCATCCATGCACCTGCAATAAAAGAACTGTTAAAGAAATACAAACCACAGAAGTTGATAATATGTCAGCTATTTTAATAGTAATAATAAAATAAAAATGCCAAATCTGTAGAGTTAGACTGGTAAAAATAAAAATCTAAATAATAATAATATTCCAGAAAGATCCCCAATGCACACTTAAAACATATTAATACCTTTTTATGTTTAGGAAAAGGATGGAAATACCGAATAATGGGAGCCCTGTTAAGGAAAAATTATAATTAAAAAATGTATCTTTATATTTTAAGAGTAACACTAAAATAATAAAAACAGAAGTTATAGCTTTTGAATAAGAGAAACAAAAGGAATTTCATCAATGTAAAGAAAGCAAGGAAGGTAAAAAAGAGAACAATAACCACAAAACACAAAGTTAAAATAGAAGAAATAAACCCAATACATGAATTGCCACAAATAAAAACTACAATAGTTCTAATTACAGCAATTATCAGTTGATTTTTTCTTTAATTCCAACTTAAACACTGCTTTCAAAAAACCTAACTAAAAGAAAAAGCCAAACTTAAAATTGAAAATAAAGGGAAAGAAGCAGGGGCACCTGGGTGGCGCAGTCGGTTAAGCGTCCGACTTCAGCCAGGTCACGATCTCGCGGTCTGTGAGTTCGAGCCCCGCGTCAGGCTCTGGGCTGATGGCTCAGAGCCTGGAGCCTGTTTCCGATTCTGTGTCTCCCTCTCTCTCTGCCCCTCCCCCGTTCATGCTCTGTCTCTCTCTGTCCCAAAAATAAATAAACGTTGAAAAAAAAATTTTTTTTTAAAAAGGAAAAGAAGCAGAGATATTGTCAAAAATACTATTCTTGTAAAAAGCTTGAGTAACAACATTAACATCAGGCAAAATAAGGTCAAAAGTCATTAGCCAAGATGAAGAAATCTATATAATAATAAACAATCCACCAAGAGGAAATAATATTCATGAATTTGTATGCACCTAATAGTATAGGTATAAACGTAAAGAGCAAAAACTTTTAATTACCTTTATTAGGAACATACAACAAGAACTTTTTTCTACTACTTCCCAGGGAACTAAGTAAAAGACTTCAAATCAATCAGTTATACTCTGCTCCCTTTTTGTAAAATGGTGGTGTTCATGCTCATCTTACTAAACTCAGTGTTTTTAACTAAACAAATATATACTGATGTACATGTGTACATATATATGTACATATGTATACATATACATATATATGTGTATGTAAGCATGCATGTGTATATGTATACATATGAATATTAACAGACACAAGATCAGAAAAAGAAGAAAAACAAAAGATCCACCGCAAAAATTCAGGTATCATCAGGTACAAATGCCTCTACAAAAGGAAATGGATAAATGACGACAGAGGATAAACCATGAAAGTCATGATGGACATTAAAGAGAAAGAAAGAACTAATTACAAAGATCTAGAACCAGGGAGTTACACATAATAATTAAAATAAATAAAAAATACATTTCCTTTGGGACCTTGCATTATTTAAGTCAAATAGAAAATAAGTTAAATTCTTGACTATTTCATAAGTGAATAGGTTATCAACATTAAAACAGACAAAACCATTGGCTCTAAAGTGTCTCCTGAAGCATCTTTTAGAAAAAATAAATAAATAAAGGTAGTTGGATTGCATCAGGAGGTATTTGCTCTGATGGAAGATTTTTTTTAATTTTTAAGATAAAATGAGCTGCAATACAAAAATATGTAAAATCTGACAATTAATATGACAGATTTTCTTTAAAAATTAGGTACTTTTGTGCTTTAAGAACAAAGTAGTTAAATAGTAATGCAGTTCATAATGAAGGTTGTTGAATTCCTTCTCATTACTTTGATCTCTCACCAATGTGTGTGACAGTACTTAACGCTAAATGGATAAACTTACTAAATTCCCAATGTTCTCTTCTCCCTTGGGAAAGTAATTTCTATTGACATACTCTTCAAAGAAAAGCAGTTGTCTGAAAAACTGAGAACTAGTACAAAACAAGCTAAAAAGAGCAGGTTCCAAAAAGCCTAGTATCTAAGGAAGACAATACTGATAAGGTCAGAAGATTAAATTATGTCAACAAAATGCAAAAAAAAAATGTTTAGTTATTTAAAGATAAGACAGATTATTTCTTGCCTATGGGCTTCTTGAAAGTAAGATCCATGTCTTTTTCAACTGTTTCTCCAGGGACCAACAGAAGGCCAGGCATCAAACAGGCATTCAGTGATTAATTGTTGAATGGACTTAAATTAAGAAGGCATTGGTGCATTTACCTGGATCTGAAATGAAAAGGGAACACAAGAAAAGCGAATATGTGTGGAGAACAATGACATCAGTAAATGGCTGTTTTTACCACCCAGTGCCCATTTGTGTTTCTGTTGGTAATAGTGCCCTGAGGTAGTTCCTCTCCCTCTTAGCACATAGGTTCCAAGTGAGCCCCCAAAGATAGCTTAGGGATAGCATGTGATAAAAACCGAAGCCAGTAAGCATAGCACATTACCCTGGGCAGCATCAGTTAGTTCAGTGATGGGCGCCTGACACAATTAGAGACAAAGATACTTCTAAGAATCAGGGTAGGGGTGCCTGGGTGTCTCAGTCGATTAAGCATCGGACTTCGGCTCAGGTCATGATCTCAAAGTTCTTGACCATGGCCCCGCATCGGGCTCCATGCTGACACTCAGAGCCTGGAGCCTGCTTTGGATTCTGTGTCTCCCTCTCTCTCTTCCCCTGCCCTGCTCACACTCTGTCTCTGTGTCTCTGTCTCTTTGTCTCTCTCTCTCAAAAATAAATAAATATTTTAAAAAATGAAAAAAAAAAGAATCAGGGGACAGAATCACTATTTTGCATTTGAGATTTGAAGACCACACCGCTATGGATTAACAGCTGCTGCTGATCATGAGGGGAGAGCCCTCGCAGGGTCAAAGTCAACCAAAACAATGCAGAGATGAGAGAAATCCCAGCTCCAGATTGAGCCCCTGAGTCCAGCTGCACCATGTGTGTCTGCCTCACAGGGTTATTTTGAAACACAGCTTTCAGCAAAGGGAGCCATAGTATTTCCCCCCATATCACACAATCTTTAATTTTCTATGCTCTTGTCAGTTCTTATTGATATACCTCTTCGTCTTTTCTTCCCTTGTCCGTGCATGATTCCTGGTCCTCACAACCATCCTCTTTATTTTCTGTGAGTTTACTCATTCTACCTTTTTCCAAATACTTGTGCTTGTGTTCCGGAATTGACTTATTTGTGTGTAGGCCTGTTTCCTTTCTGAAGTATGAGCTCTCCCAGGTAAGGGATTATGTCTTATTCATTTCATATTCATAGCGCCTACATAATTTAATTTCTGGAACATGGTAGGTACTCAGAGTAATTGTAGACATAGTATGTGTGGTGCTGCAGAGAGAGCTGTAAAGCAAGCCCAACTAGCTCCCAACTGGCTACTTAACTACAGTACAGAATATCGTGGCATCTCAGTTTCCCCTGTATGTAAAATAGGAATAATAATATAACGTTCATGATTGTTCTGAAAAGTAAACAATGTTTGAAACATGTTTCTATGATGCCTAGCTTACAGAAAGTCCTCAATAATCACTGGTTTTTTAATTCCACTTCCAATAAACTTGATAATTCAAGTAAGCAATAATGAGAATGTAACCGAGGACTATAGTTACAGGGAAAAAGAAGACCAAATTTAGGAGCTAAAGTAAAATCAACAAATTTGGGCAAAGGACTAAATAGAATGAAGAACACAGATAATTAAATGTAACCTAGAAGATTTGGGGACTCAGAGGGACCACTGATGATTCATTATGGTGCAGAAAAAAAGCACAGAGCATGTTATCAGCTGGTTAAGAAAGAAATCCTCCTCCAGAGCTCTAGTAATGTAACTGGCAGTAGCAATGGTAAACTATAATTCAAGTGCTGTGAACACCTTAATTAGTCAGACTCCAGTTCTCTGTTAAGGCCTCCATCAGCCATTCCAGTAATTAATTGCCCAAATTAGTTGTAAGCGTTGAGCTCATTGATAAACAATTTAATGATAACAAAGCATATGGCAACAGCAAAAAAGAAACAGCTGAATATCCAAAATGGGGTAGAGCTACCGTATAGAAATTTCCTTAATACTTAGTACCCTTCTCTCACTAATTAAAGTTTCAGGCCCTTCTATGGAATTTCTACTGAACCTTTCTGATGAAATTTGCTGACTGGAAATGGCAGATCTAACTATCAGAATGAAGTGGAGGTTGAAACATATATTTGACACATAGATACTATACACATCAATAGTGAAATATCAGCCCACGAATCTCTTTTTCATTACTAGAAAAGTGCAAAGCTTAAGTATGATAATGCATTTTTGCTGACAGACTGGACAGTGCCAATAAGGCCAATGAGATTATATGTGGATTATCTCTAGTATTAACCATGTCTATTCAAGTAATATAAATCTATGTACACAAATTTAGACAAAGAGTGTCCCATATGGGACAAAGAGTGTCCCATAGTATCTGCTATGGGACCCTTAGTGAATTCTTTTTTTTGAAAGTTGATTTCTTAATTTTATATATCCAAACTCTTTTATTTAACTATCTGGATGGGATTCTTTACAAAATAAATTGCTTATTTGCCCGACTCCTTATACAAAGAATATTAATGACTCAAGTTTATCATTATAAATAACAATTACTAAAGTGTTTTTTTGTTTTTTGGTTTTTTTTTTAGTTTATTTGTATATATTTTGAGACAGAGAGTGGATAAAGGGTGGAGAGAGAGGAAGAGAGAGGGAACTCCAAGCAGGCTCTGCACTGTCAGCACAGCACCCGATGCAGGGCTTGAACTCATGAACTGTGAGATTATAACCTGAGCCAAAACCAAGTCGAATGTTTAACTGACTGAACCATCCAGGAGCCCCAACAATTATTAAAGTCTTTTTTTTTGAGAGAGAGAGAGAGTAAGAGCACAAGCAGAAGAGGGGCAGAGGTACAGGAGAGAGAATCTTAAGCAGACTCCACGCCCAATCGGAGCCCAGAGCCCTATGCGGAGCTGGAGCCCATCGTGGGGCTGGATCTCGCAACCTTAAGATCATGAACTGAGCAGAAATCAAGAGTCAGACACTTAACCAACTGAACCACCCAGGCGCCCCTAAAGTCTTAGGTATTTAAATACCCTTTAAATTAACATTTTCATTACTAGGACTTTGTCTTTGTAGCATAGTCAGTCTTAAAGGTGCCCAACATTTTACTACAAGGATATTGATATAAGGTTGGTTTCACACATAATTATTTACAGGATGTATACTCAAACACCGTCAAAATAGTATAGGTAAATGATAAAATATGCAACATTTACATAATTTTTACAAAATAAAAATTATAAGGAACATGTCATGCTTTTTTAAAAAAGGAAAATATAAATGTTACTATGAAAATATGAATCACAATATTGTGCAATGACATAGTGGTGACCTTAAAACCCCACAGATGAGCATAGAGCTGTTTGCTCTAACACACACAAAATCAGGCTCTATTATAATCCTTTTCAGGTCTTGTCCTTGAGTTTTGAAATGTTTTGCCCTTCTCCATGGCAGTACAGCTATGTGCTCTGTCTTCTCAATATTGACAGTACATCTTTCCATAGCAACCCCATTCCGTTTTCATTCTCTTAGAGTCATGAGAGTAAGATGTCAGTGATCATTGAAACCAATCACCTTCTCAATGCTCAAGTCACCCCATTGACACCTCTGTCAAATGCCATTCAGCTGAAACTTGTACCCATACACTTATGACAACTTCTGCCTCGTCTGTCTATTCCTTTCAATTATGCGAGTTTCTGCTAGTTCCCTTACAATGTTAAAATTTTGGTTTTAGGGATAGTCCTTAAAGTCATTCAAATATAAACACCTTTCCAGTCACAATTCTTGAAATCTTTAAAAATGACTATCATAGTACCCACAGTCTTCTCTTTTCCTTCATTTTTCATTCAGTCAATATACCATTATTTACCACCACCACCACCACCACCACCACCCCCCCCCCCCCCCGGTACTTTGTGCTGGGCACTGCTCTAGATACTATTAATACAGTAATGAGTAAGACCAATAAGGTCTCTGTCCTCATCAAACTCACATTGTAATGGGGAAGATAATAAACAAGAAAATAAATAAGTAAACAAGATAATTATAGATCACAGCAGGTATCAGGAAGAACCTAAGTAAGTTTTTGTTTAAGAAAAGGTACTGAGAGGGTCTGAGTACATAGAGAAGGCAATGAATCTGAGTAGATATGGAAGTTGAAGCTCCACCCATTGCAAAAGTCAAGGGAAAAGCATTTTAGGCAAAAGGAACAGAATGTGAATTCACTCTTAAATAAGAAAACTTTCAAAATCATGAAGGAACACAGTGGAGGCAACCGTGACTGGAGAGAGTGAGAAATGGGTGGAGCAGGGAATATGAGATAAGGTGGAAGAGGTAAGAAGCACAGATCAAGTAGGGACTTGGTAAGAGGTTTAGATTTCTTTCCAAATGCAATGGCACGTGACAGGCAGGAGAGTGATAACATCTGATTTGTGATTAAAAGAACATTCTGGCTGCCTAAACTTCACAAATTCCTGTAACCATTTCTCACAGGAATGATTTGCATTGCTTCTCTTGGTCCCACCCCTCTAAACAAGCTCTAGTTTTTCTACATTCTTCTCTAGAAGGGAACCCAGAGGGGAAGGCAGTGCTTTGAGAGTGATCTATCATTCAGAATAAGGTGAAATATTCTGGGATCTTCTATTAATTTAGCCGAAGATTGTTTTCCTACAAGATTGGAAATCGTATAAGGAAGCTTATTAGGAAAAAAAAAAAAAGTAAACTCTGCTTGAGGGCTCAGAGCAGTGGTTCTTAACCTTGCCTGCCCACTAGAGTTACCTGGGAAGCTTTGAAAAAAAAATCCCTGGTGTCCAGACACTATCCCAGATCAATTAAATCAGAATGTCTGAAGGTAGTCTTTTAAATATCCCCAGATGGTTTCATTGTACATCCAAGGCTGAACATCAGGACAGAATGGCTAGCCTTGTGCTTCCTAAACTTTAAGGAACAGAGGAATCATCTGAAGATCTAGTTAAAATGTATGTTCTGATTTTATGGGTCTGAGGTCTGTATTTTTTAATAGCTGCCAATATACTTTTGCTGCTGGCTTAAGAATCACACTGTGAGTAGCAAGAGTTTAATCCCAAAATTCTCATACCATGCACAAGAATCATTTGGAGAGTTTGTTAAGACACAGGTTCCTGGACCCAATCCTCAGAGATTCTGAGTTGGTAGTGTAAGGCCTGAGAATCCGTATTTTTAACAAGTTCCCTGTTGATGTTGATGCTGCTGGTTCAGGGACAACATTTTGAGATCTACTGGGCTCTCCAGTGAGAAGGAAACACATAAACTGTAGGCTCTGATATTCAGAGCACAGAATTTATAATTTTGATTTTCATTACCCAGAAAACTTTTCATCTTTTTTCATTCTCCCCTGAATTCCATTTGGGCACATAGTTATGTATAGTCTCAACAGGAAAATGCTAGCTAAAAGTCAATTTATTTCAGGAAGAAAAAATATGACAATGACAAGCCAGCAAATGTGCTTTGGTAAGAGGGAAATTAATCAGGAACATTGAAGCCAGCCTGATATGTTTCATAAGAAAAGCTTATGTTAAATTTTGAATTGTCTCCTTCTCATAGATTTTAGCTATAGCATGTAACCAGTTTCTCTACTTAATAAGATCTTGAATATTCTGAATTCTTTTGTTTTCACTGTGTATCTGCCTATTCACTTTCTTGTTTCCTTTGTTTCAGTGAGTCTTCGTGTCTCTTTCCTGTGAACATGCTGCATAATACAAACTAATAAAAATATATGCCAAAGAGTAGGGAATTCAGTATCATAAATAGAAAATAAAGTGAATTGTTCTCCCAGCACCAAGTGTTTCTCAGTAAACATGTTTCTGAGTAATATATTTCCTTCAGGCTCATCTGCATATCAAAACATTGATAGATATATCACACTTCATCTGTCATATATATGTATATATATACTTATATATTTCTGATATGACACCATTCATTTCCTTTTGCTGTTTATCATCCTAGGAGTTATTATTTAAAGAATTTTATTAATAAACTTTGTTTAACAAACCAGAAAGTTTGTATTTTCCTGATATAAATAATTATTTACTCAATAAATAAAATGTTCATTGATGTCCAGGAACTACAAAATAATGATTAACTGTCTATAATGTAGATATAAAAACTACCAAGCTTAGCACTCTTCTTGAATCAGTTAAAAATTCAGGGGCACCTGAGTGGTATAGTGGGTTGAGCATCTGACTCTTGATTTTGGCTTAGGTCCTGATCCCAGGATCGTGGGATCAAGCCCTGCATCAGGCTCTGCCCTGAGTGTGGAGCCTACTTAAGATTCTCTCTCGGGGGCTGGAAGAAGATGGCGGCCTAGGAGGACGCTGGGCTCACCGCGCGTCCTGCTGATCACTTAGATTCCACCTACACCTGCCTAAATAACCCAGAAAACCACCAGAGGATTAGCAGAACGGAATCTCCAGAGCCAAGCGCAGACGAGAGGCCCACGAAAGAGGGTAGGAAGGGCGGCGAGGTGGTGCGCGCTCCACGGACTGGCGGGAAGGAGCCAGGGCGAGGGGCAGCTCCCAGCCAAGCAGAGCCCCTGAGTCTGGCTTGCAAAAGCGGAGGGGCCTGACGGACGGAGTGTGTTCCGAGAGCAAGCGCGACTTAGCGTCTGGGAGGTTATAAGTTAACAGCTCTGCTCAGAAAGCGGGAAGGCTGGAGGACAAAGGGAGGGAGAGCTGCTGAGCCCCCGGATGACAGAGCTCAGTTTGGTGGGGAACAAAGGCGCTCGCCAGCGCCATCTCCCCCGCCCATCCCCCAGCCAAAATCCCAAAGGGAACCAGTTCCTGCCAGGGAACTTGCTCGCTCCGCGCAAACACCCAACTCTGTGCTTCTGCGGAGCCAAACCTCCGGCAGCAGATCTGACTCCCTCCCGCTGCCACAGGGCCCCTCCTGAAGTGGATCACCTAAGGAGAAGCGAGCTAAGCCTGCCCCTCCTGCCCCGTGCACCTTGCCTACCCACCCCAGCTAATACGCCAGATCCCCAGCATCACAAGCCTGGCAGGGTGCAAGTAGCCCAGACGGGCCATGCCACCCCACAGTGAATCCTGCCCCTAGGAGAGGGGAAGAGAAGGCACACACCAGTCTGACTGTGGCCCCAGCGGTGGGCTGGGGGCAGACATCAGGACTGACTGCGGCCCCGCCCACCAACTCCAGTTATACACCACAGCACAGGGGAAGTGCCCTGCAGGTCCTCACCACGCCAGGGACTATCCAAAATGACCAAGCGGAAGAATTCCCCTCAGAAGAATCTCCAGGAAATAACAACAGCTAATGAGCTGATCAAAAAGGATTTAAATAATATAACAGAAAGTGAATTTAGAATAATAGTCATAAAATTAATCGCTGGGCTTGAAAACAGTATACAGGACAGCAGAGAATCTCTTGCTACAGAGATCAAGGGACTAAGGAACAGTCACTAGGAGCTGAAAAGCGCTTTAAACGAAATGCAAAACAAAATGGAAATGACGACGGCTCAGATTGAAGAGGCAGAGGAGAGAATAGGTGAACTAGAAGATAAAGTTATGGAAAAAGAGGAAGCTGAGAGAAAGAGAGATAAAAAAATCCAGGAGTATGAGGGGAAAATTAGAGAACTAAGTGATACACTAAAAAGAAATAATATACGCATAATTGGTATCCCAGAGGAGGAAGAGAGAGGGAAAGGTGCTGAAGGGGTACTTGAAGAAATTATAGCTGAGAACTTCCCTGAACTGGGGAGGGAAAAAGGCATTGAAATCCAAGAGGCACAGAGAACTCCCTTCAGACGTAACTTGAATCGATCTTCTGCACGACATATCATAGTGAAACTGGCAAAATACAAGGATTAAGTGAAAATTCTGAAAGCAGCAAGGGATAAACGTGCCCTTACATATAAAGGGAGACCTATAAGACTCGTGACTGATCTCTCTTTTGAAACTTGGCAGGCCAGAAAGGATTGGCACGATATTTTCAGTGTGCTAAACAGGAAAAATATGCAGCCGAGAATCCTTTATCCAGCAAGTCTGTCATTTAGAATAGAAGGAGAGATAAAGGTCTTCCCAAACAAACAAAAACTGAAGGAATTTGTCACCACTAAACCAGCCCTACAAGAGATCCTAAGGGGGATCCTGTGAGACAAAGTACCAGAGACATCACTACAAGGATAAAACATACAGACATCACAATGACTCTAAACCCGTATCTTTCTATAATAACACTGAATGTAAATGGATTAAATGTGCCAACCAAAAGACATAGGGTATCAGAATGGATAAAAAAAACAAGACCTATCTATTTGCTGTCTACAAGAGACTCATTTTAGATCTGAGGATACCTTTAGATTGAGAGTGAGGGGATGGAGAACTATCTATCATGCTACTGGAAGCCAAAAGAAAGCTGGAGTAGCCATACTTATATCAGACAAACTAGACTTTAAATTAAAGGCTGTAACAAGAGATGAAGAAGGGCATTATATAATAGTTACAGGGTCTATCCATCAGGAAGAGCTAACAATTATAAATGTCTATGCGCCGAATACCGGAGCCCCCAAATATATAAAACAATTACTCACAAACATAAGCAACCTTATTGATAAGAATGTGGTAATTGCAGGGGACTGTAACACTCCACTTACAGAAATGGATAGATCATCTAGACACACGGTCAATAAAGAAACAAGGGCCCTGAATGAGACATTGGATCAGATGGACTTGACAGATATATTTAGAACTCTGCATCCCAAAGCAACAGAATATACTTTCTTCTCGAGTGCACATGGAACATTCTCCAAGATAGATCATATACTGGGTCACAAAACAGCCCTTCATAAGTTTACAAGAATTGAAACTATACCATGCATACTTTCAGACCACAATGCTATGAAGCTTGAAATCAACCACAGGAAAAAGTCTGGAAAACCTCCAAAAGCATGGAGACTAAAGAACACCCTACTAACGAATGAGTGGGTCAACCAGGCAATTAGAGAAGAAATTAAAAAATATATGGAAACAAACGAAAATGAAAATACAACAATCCAAACGCTTTGGGACGCAGCGAAGGCAGTCCTGAGAGGAAAATACATTGCAATCCAGGCCTATCTCAAGAAACAAGAAAAATCCCAAATACAAAATCTAATAGCACACCTAAAGGAAATAGAAGCAGAACAGCAAAGGCAGCCTAAACCCAGCAGAAGAAGAGAAATAATAAAGATCAGAGCAGAAATAAACAATATAGAATCTAAAAAAACTGTAGAGCAGATCAACGAAACCAAGAGTTGGTTTTTTGAAAAAATAAACAAAATTGACAAACCTCTAGCCAGGCTTCTCAAAAAGAAAAGGGAGATGACCCAAATAGATAAAATCATGAATGAAAATGGAATTATTACAACCAATCCCTCAGAGATACAAACAATTATCAGGGAATACTATGAAAAATTATATGCCAAAATTGGACAACCTGGAAGAAATGGACAAATTCCTAAACACCCACACTCTTCCAAAACTCAATCAGGAGGAAATAGAAAGCTTGAACAGACCCATAACCAGTGAAGAAATTGAATCGGTTATCAAAAATCTCCCAACAAATAAGAGTCCAGGACCAGATGGCTTCCCAGGGGAGTTCTACCAGACGTTTAAAGCAGAGATAATACCTATCCTTCTCAAGCTATTCCAAGAAATAGAAAGGGAAGGAAAACTTCCAGACTCATTCTATGAAGCCAGTATTACTTTGATTCCTAAACCAGACAGAGACCCAGTAAAAAAAAGAGAACTACAGGCCAATATCCCTGATGAATATGGATGCAAAAATTCTCAATAAGATACTAGCAAATCGAATTCAACGGCATATAAAAAGAATTATTCACCATGATCAAGTGGGATTCATTCCTGGGATGCAGGGCTGGTTCAACATTCACAAATCAATCAACGTGATACATCACATTAACAAAAAAAAGGAGAAGAACCATATGATCCTGTCAATCGATGCAGAAAAGGCCTTTGACAAAATCCAGCACCCTTTCTTAATAAAAACTCTTGAGAAAGTTGGGATAGAAGGAACATACTTAAAGATCATAAAAGCCATTTATGAAAAGCCCACAGCTAACATCATCCTCAACGGGGAAAAACTGAGAGCTTTTTCCCTGAGATCAGGAACACGATAGGGATGCCCACTCTCACCGCTGTTGTTTAACATATTGCTGGAAGTTCTAGCATCAGCAATCAGACAACAAAAGGAAATCAAAGGCATCAAAATTGGCAAAGATGAAGTCAAGCTTTCGCTTTTTGCAGATGACATGATATTATACATGGAAAATCCGATAGACTCCACCAAAACTCTGCTAGAACTGATACATGAATTCAGCAAAGTTGCAGGATACAAAATCAATGTACATAAATCAGTTGCATTCTTATACACTAACAATGAAGCAACAGAAAGACAAATAAAGAAACTGATCCCATTCACAATTGCACCAAGAAGCATAAAATACCTAGGGATAAATCTAACCAAAGATGTAAAAGATATGTATGCTGAAAACTATAGAAACCTTATGAAGGTAATTGAAGAAGATTTAAAGAAATGGAAAGACATTCCCTGCTCATGGATTGGAAGAATAAATATTGTCAAAATTTCAATACTACCCAAAGCTATCTACACATTCAATGCAATCCCAATCAAAATTGCACCAGCTTTCTCGAAACTAGAACAAGCAATCCTAAAATTCATATGGAACCACAAAAGGCCCCGAATAGCCAAAGGAATTTTGAAGAAGAAGACCAAAGCAGGAGGCATCACAATCCCAGACTTTAGCCTCTACTACAAAGCTGTCATCATCAAGACAGCATGGTATTGGCACAAAAACAGACACATAGACCAATGGAATAGAATAGAAACCCCAGAACTAGACCCACAAATGTATGGCCAACTCATCTTTGACAAAGCAGGAAAGAACATCCAATGGAAAAAAGTCTCTTTAACAAATGGTGCTGGGAGAACTGGACAGCAACATGCAGAAGGTTGAAACTAGATCACTTTCTCACACCATTCACAAAAATAAACTCAAAATGGATAAAGGACCTGAATGTGAGACAGGAAACCATCAAAACCTTAGTGGAGAAAGCAGGAAAAGACCTCTCTGACCTCAGCCGTAGCAATCTCTTACTCGACACATCCCCAAAGGCAAGGGAATTAAAAGCAAAAGTGAATTACTGGGACCTTATGAAGATAAAAAGCTTCTGCACAGCCAAGGAAACAACCAACAAAACTAAAAGGCAACCAACGGAATGGGAAAAGATATTCGCAAATGACATATCAGACAAGGGGCTAGTATCCAAAATCTATAAAGAGCTCACCAAACTCCACACCCGAAAAACAAATAACCCAGTGAAGAAATGGGCAGAAAACATGAAAAGACACTTCTCTACAGAAGACATCCGGATGGCCAACAGGCACATGAAAAGATGGTCAACGTCGCTCCTTATCAGGGAAATACAAATCAAAACCACACTCAGATATCACCTCACACCAGTCAGAGTGGCCAAAATGAAGAAATCAGGAGACTATAGATGCTGGAGAGGATGTGGAGAAACGGGAACCCTCTTGCACTGTTGGTGGGAATGCAAATTGGTGCAGCCGCTCTGAAAAGCAGTGTGGAGTTTCCTCAGAAAATTAAAAATAGACCTACCCTATGACCCAGAAATAGCACTGCTAGGAATTTATCCAAGGGATACGGAGTACTGATGCATAGAAGCACTTGTACCCCAATGTTTATAGCAGCACTCTCAACAATAGCCAAATTATGGAAAGCGCCTAAATGTCCATCAACTGATGAATGGATAAAGAAATTGTGGTTTATATACACAATGGAATACTTCGTGGCAATGAGAAAGAATGAAATATGGCCTTTTGTAGCAACGTGGATGGAACTGGAGAGTGTGATGCTAAGTGAAATAAGCCATACAGAGAAAGACAGATACCATATGGTTTCACTCTTATGTGGATCCTAAGAAACTTAACAGAAACCCATGGGGGAAGGGAAGGAAAAAAAAAAAAAGAGGTTAGAGTGGGAGAAAGCCAAAACATAAGAGACTGTTAAAAACTGAGAACAAACTGAGGGTTAATGGGGGGTGGGAGGGAGGGGAGGGTGGGTGATGGGTATTGAGGAGGGCACCTTTTGGGATGAGCACTGGGTGTTGTATGGAAACCAATTTGACAATAAATTTCATATATTTAAAAAAAAAAAAGATTCTGTCTCTGTCCCTCTCTCGCTCTCTCTTTCTTTCTCTCCACCCCCCGTCCTTTTTCCCTGCTGTCTCTAAAAATAAATAAATAAATAAATAAATAAATGTATGTTATGATATCATCAAAGTCTTTAATAAACCCTAAAACAATTATGGTACAATTCACCTCAAAATAGCATGGATTCTTATAGCTGTAAATTATAGTATGAAGATTCAAAGTGCATATTGTCAAACCAGGCAGATATGGGAGGTGGATAATTAGATATCTCTAAGTGTTCTACCAATTACCTGACATTCTTAAAACATAGTAATAAAAGGTACCTATTGGAGATCCTTCTCCCACTGGATTTAAAATGTCCAATTATTTTCAACCCTTCTGATTAGAAACAATCTCTGAAGAATAGAAAGAAAGAAAGAAAGAAAGAAAGAAAGAAAGAAAGAAAAGAAAGAAAGAAAGAAAAAGAACACTCTCTTCAAATTGTGTTTTTTTTTAAGAAAAGAGAAGAGAAAGATTGACTTGAGAACTTACTCATAATAAATCTATTCTGGCAGAAACCTAAACAGAAGCTAGAAGTTTCAAGTTAGAATATGGCATTTGATTTACATTTTGCTTGCCATCAGTCTTAACAGTTAAAGAAAATCAGTGAGTTAACGTGGAGTGCCTTGCAAAGAAGTATAGAAAAACCAAAGAATATACCAAGACTCAGATTCCTTGTAAGACATGTTAGAAAGGTAAATTTCAGGCGTGAATTCAATGACATGCTAAATTTTGAATTATCTCTTTCTCATAAATTTGAGCTATAGCATGCAACCAGCTTCATGATTTCATTATTGAGTCACTTAGTGGATTACCCAGTGTTGACTAGCTCTAGTTGCATGGCTGGAACTGCATTGTTGAAGTCACCACGTTATGAGTATTGCAGGTATACACAGCCCGATATGTTTCTTAAGTGAGTTAGCCCTGAGTGGAAACCTCTGAAGGCAATTAGCATTTTGGCAGTGGGGAAGGCGAAATGACCGAAAGCCCCTATAGCTAAAATAGCTCTACCTATGAATTATTATTCAAGCCAATATGTGTAATTTCTTCTGTGACAGGAGATGGGAGAAACTAAAATTAAACTACTGGGGAGATAACATTGCTTTTAAAAAAAAAAAAAAGGAGCCATTTCAGAAAAAAGCCCAGAAAGTAATTATAAATGTAAGATATCCTGATTGGGAGAAAACACTACCTAGAGTTTCACACAAGTCTTTTAGACGCTAGTATTATTTAATGCTTTCATTAAAAGCTCAGATGAAAATGTTAATAATAATCAAACTTACAAATGATTAGAAGAATTACTTTTGTTTTGAAAATTAGGATTAAAATAGAATATGAACCTGAGAAGTTGGAGAAACAGGTTGAAAATAACAATAGTTCATTTGATAAAAGAGAAAAATGAAGTGGTTTACACAGACAACAGAGTCCTACAAAACATTAATGAGAACAGAACACCAAAGAGCATGAGAAAAATGAAAAATGTCAATAATGTGTCACTAACACAAAAATTCTATGATACATTTTACCCTTCATTAAATACAGTATTTAACACAATTGAGCGAATTCTATTTGCATTGCTCTGGTTTGGTACCAAGTGAAATTCATTCTAGAAATATTATGTAATAAAAGAGACACAGATTATATCATTTCGAAGAGAATAGAAGAATTCATAGGTTAAGAAAGAAGTACGTTCAATACGAAGATTACAGGAGTTTGTTAGTCCAGAAAAAAGAAGACAAAGTGAAAATGAAAAAAAGTATTGAATAATATATAAATGGAAAATTGTACTAGTTGTGATGGTTAAGAGACTTTATAGGCAGAGACATGGACTTGATTCCTACCTCTTCAACCCTACTATCCGCAGAAAAGAGAACATGACTTGGTAAGTTACCTCACCCTCTAAATTTCCCGATCTGTAGAATGTAGAAAATAATAATATCGGGGCGCCTGGGTGGCGCAGTCGGTTAAGCGTCTGACTTCAGCCAGGTCACGATCTCGCGGTCCGGGAGTTCGAGCCCCGCGTGGGGTTCTGGGCTGATGGCTCAGAGCCTGGAGCCTGTTTCTGATTCTGTGTCTCCCTCTCTCTCTGCCCCTCCCCTGTTCATGCTCTGTCTCTCTCTGTCCCAAAAATAAACGTTGAAAAAAAAAAAAAGAAAATAATAATATCTAGGTTTGTAGGGTTCTTATAAGAATAAGTGAAATAATATATTACTGGAGAGTTTACATTGGTTTCTGAGTCTCATTTTTTTGTTGTTAATTAAGATAATTTAGTTACAGTAATGTTTTTCTATTTTTTTAAGTTTATTTATTTATTTTGAGAGAGAGCCCACATGAGCAGGGGAGGGGCAGAGAGTATGAAGAGAGAGAGAAAGAGATGACATTTTCATCTGCACTGACAGTGCAGAGCCCAGTGTGGGGTTCTATTGCTATGAACCGTGAGATTATGACCTGAGCTGAAATCAAGAGTCAGACACTTAACTGACTGAGCCATCCAGCTGCCCCTACAGTAATGCTTTTCTAAAGTGAAAAACAGGAAATACTAGACTACATCCCAACTGTGGGTTATTTTAAAACCAAGTCATTTTTTCCCAAAAATAAAGGGAATGATCTAAATCAGATTCCCAAACTTGCAAACAAAGCTTGTTTAAAATATTTTATTGTATTTCACAAGCACCTTTTGTCCTTGGGGCTACAGTTTGCTCTCACTCTTTTTATCTTTTGTGCCTTAAACTTAACTTCTAAGATTTCTAAACTTAATGTGTTATTTCCTACCTAAAACCTTTATATCCTCACTCTTTTCTCATTCTTCATACATATAATTTGAAGTCTACTATTTCCAGTGTCTTTCCCAAAAGGCCTACATTTCTTGTCACTTCCCTAACCACATCGATCAAATGTTGGCTGTCCTGAATTTCATAGGAAATGTGAGGCACTCTATGAGGGGTAGGACATCTGGTGAAAATCTAAATGAATAATTTCTAACACTATAAAAAAAATTAACCATTTCATGTATTTTATTGTATATAGTTATCAGAAAGGTTTTCACGTATCTTTAGGAGATTTTACTAAAGAAAGGCATGGTTTTTCTAATTCACTGGACACCTAAGTGCCCATAGGGGAGAGAACATATGATACATGGGGGGGGGGGGGGCAGTGAATATGAAATCAATTCTGATGAGCACTCAGAAGTCTTTCATGATTAACGAATCCTGTCACTGAGACCTAGAATATCTAAGGTGTCAGATGAAGAAAAACTTGGCTCCAATTTCATTAAAATAGATCATTTAGTAATATGGAAGCTGTTATGAAAATGCTTACATAAGAAAAAACAGTTCAGAGACCTCATCTGCATTCTGAAATAAAATTGATTATTCAAACACATATTTTTACATGTGACTTGAGAATTCAGGGTTAGATACAGCAAATATCTTGATGTCAGGCATGAAAATATTGAAGAGATTTTCACTAGGAAGTCTAACAAAAATCTCGAAGCTAATAAATCCAAAACTAAATCCCCCAGACAAAATTTAACTTTACCTGAGCCCTCTGCTTCCACCCTTTTGCATTCAAAAAAAATGGGTAACCACCCTGCACTCAAATATTCCAAGATAATTAGGGGTGCCTGAGTGGCCCAGTCGGTAAAGTGTCAGACTTCAGCTCAGGTCATGATCTCATGGTTCATGAGTTCTAGCCCTGCATCGGGCTTTGTGCTGACAGCTCAGAGCCTGGATCCTGCTTCAGATTCTGTCTCCCTCTCTCTCAGCCCCTCCCCCACTCGTGCGCTCTCTCTGTCAAAAATAAATAAAAACATTAAAAAATGTTTTGAATAAAATAAAATAAAAAAATATTCCAAGATAATCACCTCCACCCTTCCTCAAGGACTCAGGTAGCAGTCTTCTCCATCTTTGCTCATGACTCCCGTAAGACAACCTGATGATTCCCTTGCCTTACCTGCCTCCCCTTCAAAGCCCCTCTCTTTTCTTTGAGATGGTTCTCATTAATAATCTTTCTCCATCTTGCAACAGACTGAATAAAATCCTCTCCCTAATTGTCTGGTGCATTTTCTCTTTCACACACCAAAAACCGGTTCCAAATCTTGGCTCAGTTGATAGTAATCCATCCTGATGGTGGCTCAGGCTACAAGTCTTAGAGTCATCCCTGACTCCTCTCTTTCTCTCAAAGATCCCTGTCTGATTTATCAAGAAATCCTTTTGATTTAAACATCAAAACATATCCAGAATCTAGTCACTTCTGAATAATTTCTTCACTATCATTGATCTGAGCCACCAGCATCTCTTACATAGATTATTAAAATAACCATCCCACTGGACTTTCAGCTTCCAACTTTGCCTGGCTATTGTATATTCTCAACCAAACAACATGAGTGAATTCCTGAAATTTAGATCATGTCATGCTCAAAGGTTCTCCAAAGCTTCTTATATTCAGTCAGAATCCTTACAGTGGCCTACAAGTTCTCTGCGAACCAGGCCACCGTAATATCTCTGACCAATCTCCCCTGCTCACTCCATTCTGACAAAACCGGCCTCTTTTCTCTTTCTTGAATAAGCCAAGCATGCTCCTGCCTCAGAATCTTTGCATTGGCCATTGCATCTGCCTTGAGCTCCCTTCCTTCAGGTAGCTACATAAGCCATTCAGTAGGCTCCTCCAAATGTTTGTGCAAATGTCACTTTCTCAGTGAAGCCCACCTTAACCACCCTTTAAAAATTGTGCAAACAGGGGCGCCTGGTCGGCTTAGTTGGTTAAGCTTCCGACTCTTGATTTTGCCTCAGGTTGTGATCCCATGGTTTGTGGGTTTGAGCCTTGTGTAGGGCTCTGTGCTAATGGTGTGGAGACTGCTTGGGATTCTCTGCCTCCCGCTCTCTCTGCTCCTCCCCTACTCACTCTGTCTCAAAAATAAACATTTTTTTTTAAAGTTTTGCATGCAAACCAGCTTTCCACATCTCACTACCATGTTCTGTTTTTCCCAGAGCACTTTACTTCTCTTAATACACTCTAGAATATCTTCATACCTATGTTTATTCTCTCTCTCTCTCTCTGTCTCTCGGAAGGAGAAACATTTTTATGTTTTATTCATTGATGTACTTCTTAGTCCCTACCTATTTTCTTTTTCATTGATATATTCCTAATACCTAGAAAAGCATTGGCACATAGTAGGCAGTTCAATAAGTATTTGTTGAAAGATTGATTGGTCAGGTAATTAACTTGACTGATTGAATGAATAAGTGGACATAACAATACTGGCTATCTGTCTAGAGTAATAATGAGTGCAGTGATGAAGCTGTGCACTGATGACCTGGATTGTTTTCATTATGATTCTGTTTTAAGTTTTCCACATCATTACCCCTAGTTCTCTTTCCAGGTTCTGAATGTGGTAAGAAACACTAGTATTACTGTGTATCTGGCAACATGGACACTACTTATGCATTACCACAGCCACACAGTCCTAAATAATAAGGAAATGGCGTAAGCTAAGTTGTGAATCAGGCAAGAGTATGCTCATAAGATAATTCTGTTTTGAATTCACTAGAAACTTAGAGACCTTGGGGCACCTGGCTGGCTCAGTCAGTTAAGGGTCTGACTCTTGATTTGGGCTCAGGTCATGATCTCATAGTTTGTGAGATCAAGCCCTGAGTGGGGCTCTGGGTGGAGCCTGGAGTCTGCTTGGGATTCTCTCTCTCCCTCTCTCTCTCTCTCTGACACTCCCCCTCCCCCCATCAAAAATAAATAAATAAACATTAAAAACATAGAAAGAAACATACAGACCTCCCATTAAAGGAATGTGTATCAAAACCTGTACTTCCAAGATAAAACCATAGGCTACTGGGCATTTAATCAAGCCAAGAATGTTCATTCAAGTCTTGATAAGAGCTGTACAGAGTGGCAGGATGTGAGGTGGGGAAAAAGAGACTCCAGCTCTCTTCTCTATTTGAGGAGAGAAGGAGAGATTCTTGATTGGGCTGGAAGAGGACCACAGGTTTTATTTAAAATTTTTTAAAAATAATTCTTAAGGTTTTTTTTCCCAGCCAGTTCATTTTCAATTCGCCTATTAACTATACTCATTTTGTCAGTGGCTCCAAAACTTTAGGATCAATCTCTGAAGACTGTCCGGTAAATAATATAGAACAATGAAGTCCAATGGAAACAACTGGCTTTTAGAATCAGAAAGATTCAGTTCAAATCCTGTACCAATCACTCATTATGTATCTTTGGCCATGCTTTTAAATCTTTTAACGTAGTTCCTCATCTAGAAAATGAGAACAATGATCTGTGCTTCAGACAGAGGTTGTGACAGTGCAGTTAGAGCTCCAAATACTAGATGTCGCTCATACTAGTAATTAAATAAACACTATCTCCGGGGCTTTTTTGTTGTTGTTTTTTTGTTTTTGTTTTTGTTTTTGTTTTTTTCTCTTCCTGAGGTTTAGAACCAACCAAGAAATCTCCCCTCATTCAAATGCCAATTGGGAATTAAAGAACTCTGTTTAAATTTCTAAAATTCTCCCAGGTTAAGGTACTTTCTGCCATAGGTTTTTCTGTTCCTTGAACACTCCAAGATTGATCATACCTTGAAACTTTGACTTCTGCCTGGAATTTTTGCCCCATTTCATTACAGGCCTTCATTACAGGTGTGATATCTTAGAAAGTCCCTTCTCTCAATGGTGGCTCCTTCCCACGTTTATTACTCTCTATCATAGCACCCTGTTCCTCAAACTCTATAGCATTATTAAAGCTATTTTGTTTATTAACTTATTTAACCCTTTATTCTCCCTCCACCACCAGAATGTACTTTCTAAAGAGCCTTGTCTGAATTGTTTATAGCAGTATCCAGAGGACTTAGAAGATTGCCAAGCTTATTAGTGAGTGCTCAAAAATCAGCTGCTTAATGGAAGAATTAAAAGGATTTGTATTTAGTTAGTATCCTTTCTTTAAGGAGGAGCAAGTATCCTGGGTGCTGATTGCTTACCAGGGGGCTGGGGCTTGCATTCCCATCTCCCCCATGGAACCCTCCCCGAGAGGCAGGGGAAAGGGAACTTCATCTATTCCGCATAGATGCCTGTATCACTCATACATTCCTCACATTCTTTGTTGATGGACAGTCCCAACTGGGACAGCTGAAGAGCATATTAACAACTCAGCAGCAAGAGACTGACCTCTGAGAATCCTTTCCTACTCCTAAAGGATCCTCTTCTTTTGAAACAAACCCCACTCCTGAATTCAGCCAGATTCATTTCACTCAAGCTTCTGACAAACATGCAGTTTTCATCCCTGGGTTCATTCTCAGTCTTGAGTCTAGCCTTGTTTCTGGCGCAAACACGACCTGAGCCTCTTTATGTGGCTTGGACAATTTGAAATGATGGGATGATGAAATATGAGAAGAGAAAAAGGAAAATAATACTTACTATTTTTGTACTTGTGATTATTTGAACAGATTCCTTTGGTCCCATTATTGTTCCAATCTACTAAATTGAATTAAAATGTATGCTTGGGGAATTTTCTCTAATATTGGTAAAGTATAAGCATATATCATCTATTATATTAGAACACAGCACTTAAAATTCTTAATTGGTAGTATTGACTATTAGAATACATGGTATCCAATTTCCCATATATCTTAGATTTCATGGAATTTGAAGGATTGTAGTATATTCCATTCTGTAATGTTTTCATAACCTTCTTGCCACTGTGTGTACAGGTGAGTGTCTGAATAGAGATTTTGCCAATGAAAGAAACTATGAATTGCCACCATAGATCTAAACCAGTTCACAGAAGAATAACTTTGCATTTGTTTATCTTTCTAAAAAGATTATTTTCCAACTGCTGGAAGTTTATTTTTTTATAGAGCAAATGTAATGAAAAAGAGTGGATATTTGGGGGGTATATATATTTAGCCTCTTAAAACTCATATTACAAGATCCAGAAAAGATAGCATGTGTGTATAATGACTGCAATTGAAATCATCAACAAATACAATAGGAAAAAGGCCAGTCCCTGTAGCTTCATGTCTACTGTTTTACACTGTGTTGAATGGCTAAATGGTTCATGACAAAAGATTTTCTAATGCCAAGCCAACCAAAAAATATGGCTTTTCTCCTGGCATTTCAAGGAGATTATGGTCTATTTATCACATATTTTTTTCATGAATATTGACTTTATGAATTTAATATGCATTCATTTACCTGTTTTATTATGCACATATGTAGGAGTATTTTAGAACTGCAGGATTTTTCTAGAAAGTTAGGTTTACATTGCTGAAAGAACAAAATAGTTTTCACATTCTGATATTCTTTTATTTATTCAACAGCTATGTGTCCAGAGGTTCCATTTTTAAAATTTACAATTTACCTGAATTCTTTACCTTAACCATCATATGTGCTGATGGTTCAAGACAGCTGTCTTACACCTTTATATAGAGGGAAAAAAGGCATAGGAAATTCTCACCCTTTTAAAAGTAAAAGTAGGTCTTGGATCCTTTATGTTATTACTCAATTTAAACAATGATCCTCCAAAATAAAAAAGAGATCTTGAGGGACTTCAATAATATTTAACTACAGAAGCTATTTTTATTAACCACATGTAGAAAGTAGCATTTCTCCTAGCATTATTTTATAAATATTCCGTTTCTTACCAATATTATTATAATTACTATTAATATTTAAAATAGTGTAATTTATTAGCAATAATAATACTTCTCAAACATGATGAGTACATAAAGGAATTATCAAATTGAGAATCAGTCCAAAACTAGAGAAGAATTTCAACTAAATATGCAAGAAAACCAAAACAAGAAATACTAGAAAACAGATTCATATGTTACTTGATATTTGAGATGACTCCCCCAATTTGCAAAAGGAAAAAATGAGAAATATCAAAAGTAAACAAGCTATGACCTTAACAACTGGAGAGTTGGATGTATACATTAGCTGAACATTTTAAAAGCTGAAGTTCCATCACATTTAAGTGGAAAATCAGAAGGTGGTGCAAATACACATTGCATCATCATCAGGTCTTTTAACAGCACAGAAATGGTAAGTTGATTTTACTAAAAAGTGATTTCTTGTGCCTTTTCTATTCCCATCTTTGGTTTATTTTGGTTGGTATGAGAAAAAAAAAAAGGAAGATTAAAGTGAGGTAAGAGAAAAAAAAGTCGTGGAGCATTGAACAAGATAGAATTTTGGGAGAAAAAAAGCCATGTCCTTCTACTAATGGGACATCCAAGGTCCAATCAGAAATATAACCAGTTTTAGCTTGTATGAATGGGACCATGGGCAGGGGTGACCAATACAAATGAAAGCCACCAAATTAGATAAGTTCAAAATATTTTTCCACCACTATTGTTTAAAGAACTTTTTTCCCCCAGTGAAGGTATACTAAAGAGTTTTCTTTAGTGGATGATTTTTTAAAGTGTGCATTGCTATGAAAGCTAAGCAATTCTGAAATTTTTATGAAATTGAAGAAGCAAGAGATTTTTAGGTCAAGAATTAATACTTCATTATGAAAATTCACCCTCTTTTGTTTTGGTTTCAGAAAAGATTCCACAGAAAACAAACAGCTAAGGTTACCCAGAGGGAGAACTAAGGCTCCGTGTTCCAAAGTGGGTAGTGAATCGAAAATCCTGGAAAGTATCATGAAGCTAGAGAAAAGGTATTGATTTAATGAACGCATGTACATGATGATTGACAAGTTAGCATCCAGGTTCACTGCCCAGTATTTATGGGAAGGAGTGGGGAGAAGGGGATTCTGGCAGCTTGTGCCTACTATTTCTGTAATGTCCAAAACAACCTTAGCAAGGGAGTGAGCAAGGACTGGGTCTGCATCAGGAAACATTCTCTGGGTTCGTGAGGCTTGCTTTGAACTCTTTTTCACCACTATGTGTCAGCTTGTCTTTGTGTTGGTGGAAGGAAAAGGAAAAAGAAAAACATAAGACTGGCCTTTAGGTTCTAAATCAAAGCTCTATGCTGCTGATTGTTGGTGTGGCTTTTCAAAGGCAAAGCGAGTGGGGGACATTAAAATTCCTTGTTTCTATGGACCAGGAGCTGAGATGCTTTTTAGTTTTTTGGTTTGGGTTTTATTATGATGATGATGATGATGATGATTCTAAGTAGCAAGAAGAGGATTTTTCAATGTATCTTACATTTACCTTAAAATATCCCTAATATTTATTTTTCAATTTGATTGGCACTTTGACAGGAAAAAGCAAGGTGAGAAAACTCTTTAAAAGGGAACCTAAAGAGAGTGTGAGGAGGCTTCCCTTGTCAGGTGATTTAAGAACCAGAGGGACCATTGCCCCTAACACAGTTTCTTGATAGTGACCCCAAGGTTCAAAGACATTAGATCAGTCGCCCAAGACTCCCACTCAGAAAGTCATGACAGGACCCTCCTCCTTGGATTTTCACTCTGTCCTCTTTATACTGCCCTATGCTGCCTCTAGCGTTAGATCAGGAAACTTTAAGGGATATTGAGGACAGGAGAATAGAAGAAAGCTGGAGAGGGTCAAAGGTACTTAAGTGATTTACCTAAGTCAAGATGCTTGAACCTTTGCCTGGACAAGAAGAGGCAGCCTGCTCGTGCCAGGCAGTGAACGCACAGAGCAATAGCTAGCGCTGAATACCTCTGATGCTCATTTTCAACATTGGAAGATCAGCCTAGAGGAAGAAAACTAATCGCTTCCCTCTTGCCCTCCACACCTTCTACTGGGATTCAAGTAACTGTCCTTCCTCAAACATCTTTGTGGGCTTGTTCTCTTTAACACACGTCCTCACCTGTGTCTTAGGTGCCTCTTTAAATTCTTCGTCCCCTCACAATTCGCAAATCATTATCCTGGGCATTCGTAAGCTGTAAACTTTGCCACTTTGGCACCTCAGGTGGACAGGAAAGATCTCTAGATTCCTTATTTCAGCGAAAGTCCAGAGGACCGTTCCTGCCACTACCCCAACGCCTTACACCAACCCCCGCCCCCGCCCCCACACATACCCACTATTTATACACGCTAGGAAGACCCTCAGAGATCATTTATGGAGAAGAAGGGGTGCATTTTTGTGGCTGCTGGTGCACAGTTACCGAAAATCCTGGAAAGGCAGGCGCGGGACCGCATCCGTGCCTGTGCCGAGGCGCAGAGCGGGAACAGCCTGCACGTGTCCGCTGCCGCCCGGCCCGAGATGGCTGGCACGATCGCCAACCGGGAATCGGTTGGTGCCGAGGGTGGGCAAAGGCAACACGACCCGGTGGAGGGCGGCGCAGAGGGTGGCGCTGGCGGCATGAAAGGCGTCTTTGTGCGGGACTTGGGGTGAGGAGGCGGTGAGAATGGCGAGAGCTGAGCCCGGACCTGGAGGCTGGGGCTCGGGGACGCCGCCACCCGCCACTCCTCAGCCGCGCTGGAAAGATCCGGGTAGTGCCGGCAGGGGGCGGTGTGACGCCGGAGGGGGTGAGGTGAGGGCCCCCGGGTTTGGTCTTCTTTGAGACCTGAGGGGAGAGAGAGAGAGACGCTTGGAGAAAGCGGGACGGAATTGAGAGATTTGTCTCCCCGCCCCCTCCCCTAGGTGGCGGAGAGATCGCGCTGGCTGGAAGGGTGCAGCCCCTCTCCGGGAGCTCGCTCCGCAGTCTAGGAGGCGAGAGAGCAGCCCCCGAGGCGGAGCCTCCCTCCTGCCCCCGGGTATCGCTGCCCCCACCTGGGGGGGAGAGGCGGGCGCCGCGCTGCCCTCCCTCTGTGCCCCCGCCGCGTGGCTTGCGGCTTATTTTCCCAGCTGGCAAGCGTCGCGCTGCAGACAAGGGAATGCCTGTGGTGAGTTGTTTATTTTGTCGAAGTTTGCGGTGGGCCAGGGGGACGTGGGGGGCGAGCGGCAGGCAGCAGCCGGGACTATTTTGTTTAGGTCTTGCTCCACCTGTGTGGTATAAATCTGCCAGCCTCAGGGCGGCAGGGGGCCAGGGTGAGAAAACCCCAGGGCTCCAAAAGGCCTCTTTTTGCCACTTGCAGACCCAGAACTACATTTGATTTTCCACTCCTGGAATCGGCTAGATCCTAGCTTACACTACGCCCCATACCTCTAATCACTGCTTCACATACCCGCTGCGGACAGGGCTTGCGCTGTAAAGGACGGTCAGCGCCCATGGCCCAGGGACAGCTGGCCGTAGAAGTTCTTCCCGGGTACCCTTCCCCATTTCTTGAGGATAGGAGAGCTGTTTGATAGGAGGGGCGCTCTTCAAACTAGTGGGAACTTGTTTGGGCTACTTATGGCACGAAGTCCGTTCAGGCGTGTCGGGTCTACTAGTACCGCAAACAGATCCAGGTTGGCCAGAGTTTCCCAGACTTGAGGCTGGGGGTCGGTAAGCGCTTGGCTCCCAGGGGAGCCCAGAGGAATCCCCCAGGGCTGATGATGACAGTCACCACCGCGGCTGCGTTTGCCTGGAAGAAAAGCCTAAATACATTAGCGAGCTGGTAAAGCTTTTAAGGCCTTCTCCGGAGTGAGTGGCTGGCTAATGAGAGGTTAATTTTGTTTGGAAGGGAAGGCTGCGCTGGTTTCCTGAGATAAATGGACAGGAAGCGCATTACCTCCGCGCGCTGGCAAGCGGCTACCAAATGCTTTTTGCACCTGCCCCTTTGAGCGGTGCGATCCGCTGCAGAGCCCGCAGGGATCGTGGGGGCCGGTTGTGTACGCTCGGGTGATGAGCCCCACTCAGGCCCCTGGCCCTCTCCTTCCGGGGGCGCAGCGCTCACGCCAGGCTCTGGGGTCTTCTCTCACACCCAGGTCCTGTGTGCTCAGGAGCTCAGGGGCCCCCTGATCCCGCCAAGCCCCCTCCAGGAGCGGAAGGGTTAAGAATGATGTAAGTACAATCCACTAGCTGCTTTCTGCTGGGCTGTGGGACTCAGGGCTATTTTAGCCCCAGCTTTGCGTCCACCCTGGACTGGGGAGCAGCGAGGGGGCCTTTACTCTAGAATGGGTTGAACAAATCGCTACCCTGGTAGCTCCTCTGTCCTAGGTGATCTGTTAAGCAGAGAGACCCTCATGTTAGATTTATGGAAATGGAGATATATTAATGGGAATAGTTAAGACATCATGTATGGGTTCAGGAAAATAAACCTGTAATTCTTATGTAGAACCCATTAATGTTGCTGGCATGTGTTTTAATTCTGTCCATTCGCACGTTCATACCATGGGATGTTTTGCTGTGACCCCTAATTGTGCTGTTCTGGTCTCATCTTTTCTTCCTGAAAAAGATGAAGGGAGAAAGACTAGAGATGGCAAGGAATAGGGTGCGTTTGTGAGTTGTGCGAGCAGTCACTTCACGATTTTTTTTTCCTGATTAAAATGTAAAACTTTTATAAGTCATTGATTTTACGGGGGGGGGGGGGGATAACCAGATTTTTCTTTGTGTAATCTTAAAATTCTCCTAACTTGCAGCATTCGAGCTGGAGGAGTGGATGCGCTATAAGCGACCATTCACCACGCTCTTACTTTCCAAGCCAATTCGGGGGATCTTGCTAACCAGTCCTAATTAACCCTGCGAGTGTGTCAACTGACCTTAAGTCTTGAAAACAGGAACCACCTTGCGGTTTAATTGTGAAAATTAACATTTTACTCTAGCCGGCTGAACACTTATGTGGTAATAAAAAATGAATTGTTAGGCGTATAAATCTTGAGCTTGTCAAATTTTACAACAGATGAGCAATAAAGCACCTTAGAAAAAATGAAGTTTTCCCTCTAAAGAACAGTTCCATTCCGATGCCGAATTTGTGGTGACTCGAGGACGCCCTCTGTTGATAAGATAGTTTAGAGCAGTGTGTGTCTAAGGAACAGGATATGGAGGTGGGGAAAGTGGAGGCTGGGGGCAGGGTGGAATCATAGCAAGTAATGACAGCGAAAAGACCCCAACTAAACTGAATTTGATCCCTAAATTTTGGTTATGTGTTCTGAAGTATGGTGAATAAATTGCCATGCTTTTTTCATAAGGGTCAAATTAAATCTTGGGTTAAGGAAAAAGAACCATCTTACTGTTAGTAGTCTTTGTTGGCAACATACTTCGCAAAGCTGTTCACATTTGATGACTTTAAAAAAAAAAAAAAGATGTTGACCAGTATTTCATTAACTTTAGTTCTTTGATTTATGTAGTAATTGCAAGGGAGTAAATTTTTAGTCCCATAGTATTTACTCCATAATATTATCTAAAAATCGTATCAGATAAGTCCTCCTGCAAAAAAAGTCATTTCTCCAGGCCACTCTGAAGCTATTATTAAGCATATTATGGATATACACAAGGCTTGGATTATATCTTGGGCAGTGAAAGGTGTGTTTACCACTTTAGTCATCATAGTATGTAATAAGTAAGTAATGAAAAGTTACAGTAAAAATAGATAGGCATTCTTCTTTAGGGACCTAGTGGTTTGTACAGTTCATAATGTGTCTAATGAGTAAGCCGGAGTGATATAAGGTTTGCCCTCAATTATCCTAGTCCATTGATTAGCACATTGTAACATGTGGAATATTAACGTGTCCGTGGTTGATACGAAATTACCAATTAGAGATTATGAGTAGCGAGCGGGTAGAATTGCAAGCTACAATTTGACTATAAGTGAATTTAAAATGGCAGCCCTGAGCCCTTTGGAGGAAAGGCAAAGGCAAGGGCAGTCGAAGTAACTCCGAGCCTTTGAAGCCATCTTTTAGATTAGATACCACTTCACACCTACTGATAACAGATTGGAACCTATCATCAACCTCACAACATGCTTTCCTGTGTCTCCACTTGCCAACCTCTTTTGTGGCACACAGTTGGGGTTTCTTCCTCATTTTTGGATCCATCCAAGTGGCAAAAGTAGAAACCGATCTGCCATTAAATTAATATACTAAGACCACGAAAATTTGTGGAAAAGCCACCGAGCAACACGAAATGATGGCATAATTACTCTACACTGCATTAAAAACTCACTATCCTCATTAATCTAATTACACTGTAACAGAACACGTTGAAGTTCGCCCACTCTCAGACTCCTCCCCGCTGCTTTCAGGAAGGGAAATGTCAGAGGAACAATAACGCCAGAGCCTCGAACAGCTGCTAGCGAATTCCACCGGGAGCTGGTGGGTACCTTCCCAGCCCATCCGATCTGTTCCGGACCGCAAGTTGCAATCGGATTTCCAACGCGGTGGGGTGCTAGTTTTACCAAACGTCCGGAAAGGGCTCGGAACACGGTTCCGCAGAGGTGATTGGCTGCGAAGAGACCTGCCGCCAGGCGCCTGGTAAAAGCGCCCACTTCCTCTCAGGAGCAGGAGCTGGAGCGGGAGTGACAGAGTGGGGGTGACTTAAAACACATACGCACACAACACCTTAAAGGGAAGCCGAACCCAATCACATTAATTAAAAGGAAAGTCAAAGGCCGCTTCCTTTGTAACGCCGGCAAGAGGGAGTAGCCGTTGCCAATATCTGTAGGACAGGAGGAAACAGTAAATCGCGGAAAGGGGTGAAGGGAATAGAAGAGGAGGGAGCGCGAAGGAGGTTGGGCCCCGGCGCGACGGACAGGACTCTCAACAGGCGGACGCGGAACTCAAATTACAATGAGCAATTTGAGGGTGGGAGCAGGAGCAGGGGCGGGCGCTTTGTCCCCTGCGAGTGGCCAGCTGAGCCCAGTGGACCAGCGCTTGCAGCCAATGGGGTGAGAGGGAGAGGCTAGGCCGGGGGTGGAGACGACGCGGATTGGCGTGCGTGAGGAGGGCGGGGCGGCAGTGCAAGGCTGAGATTGATTGACCGCGGGGTCGCGGCACAGAGATATCCGGGCTGCAGGCGGCTGCTCGCTAGGGCTGGGCGCGCCTCCAGTGGGTCCACGGCCGCTGAACCCACGCTGGCCGGGACCAGGGCGCCCGCGCTTTGGGGGCCGGGCTCGGCACTAAGCTCACCGTCTTTGTGTCTTTTCTCCCGCCCCCTCTGCCCCGCCTGCTGCCGCGATGCCGCTGCGCCCCGTTGCCGCCGCCGCCGCCGCCTCGCTCCGCCCGCGGCGCGCTTTTCGCTGCGGCGGTGGCGGCGGCCCGTATCCGACGCGGGCCTGAAGGAGGAAGAAGAGAAAGCGAGGCACGTCCCCCGGTCCATGCCGCAGCCACGGCCCCGAACTCGCCACGGCGCCCGTGCCGCCGCCCTCGCCGGAGCCCACGAGACCTGCATGGATGGGCATGGGCTTGAGAGCAGCACCATCCTGCGCCGCCGCCGCCGCCTCCGCCGCTGCCGCCGGGGCTGAGCAGCGCCACCGCCCCCAACTCTGCCCGCCGCCCCTGGCGTTGCTGCTGCTGCTGCTGCTCAGCCTCGGGCTGCTCCACGCAGGTATGAGGCGCGCGCGCGAGGGTAACCAGCTGCAGGTCCAAGTGCTTTGTTCCCAAACACTCCGGCTCCCGAAGGCACACGTTGGGGCAGAAGGGCGGCGTGGCGTGGTGAGACGGTAGAGGCCTCATGGGCTCCAGCCCTGCACCTCTGCCGGGCTCACCGCGCAGCGGCAGGAACGCACCCGCAGGTCGTGCTGCGCGCCCAGGGCGCAGAGGAGAGGCCTCTTCCCCCTCCCTCTCGCGGTTCCCCGCCTTCGGCTCGGACCGTTGATAAATCTTCCCAACAGTCGCTTATCGAAGATTTAGCGGGCGGGGGCGGTGGGGGCTGCGCCCCCGAGACAAACGTTCCGGATGCTTTATTGCTCGCTGCATTGGTGTTTACTGAAAGTCAGGCTGGGATCAGGTTTCCACCGCCGCCGCCCCCTTCGAAGCGAGACAAGGAGCCTTGTGCTGCTTCTCTGGAGTTGGGGGTGGCGACGAGGGGAAGAAATCGCACCAGATGTAAAGATTTTCACCGGAATTTGAAAACCTGGGGGGTTAATCTCGAAGTAACTTAAACGTCTTTAAACAGGGATTTCTTCGTATTTGCCAAAACTGCTTTTAGTTCAGCTTTCAACCTCTGTGGAAAAACTGGTGCTTTGTGGTTAAGCCGCGTGTTTTCGGGTTCCCGGAGGGGTTGACACATCTCCCTGCTTTCTGGAGGTCAGCGCTTCCCCTGTGGAAGCGGAGTGAGTTCTCTGTCCTTAGCCAGGTAGACCTACAGATGAGCCTTGTAGCAGGTGATAGTTATTTTTATTGTGAAATAAGTTTCACTAATACAGTGTTATGTCGTTTGTATCTCAAGGGAGGGGGTATCTAGGATGCTCTTTATAAATAAGTGCTACGTCTAGGAGTTTGTCTAAAAAATTTCTTTAGTGCCAAATTGAAGCTAAATTCTCTTAATTTGAGAACTAGAGCATTAGATAAGTTTTCCTTTGAGATCTTTTTGTCCTGTATTTTATGACAGCAGTCTCAACGCTGTGATCTGGAGAATCGTGAACTGTAATGCCACCCAACTGTGTGGAGTAGTATTTATTTATTAAGTCATACCAGCCTTTCTAAAAATCTGGGAGGTCTTTTAAGTAATGGAAAAAAAAATGTGGCATTTGAGGAGACTTAATTTACTTTTGGTAACTTTGCATTGTGATGGAACAGCTGCATTTTAACACTCACTTGGGGAAACATAGAGTGTAATATTAAGTTTTACAATGATTAAGGCTTTAAATGACTGACTTTAGAACCTTAGAAAATAATGTCAATCTGCTTATGGTTCCAAGAAAATTTTCATGATGTGTCAAAAGTTACATTCATAAATGTTTTGTGTGAAGAATATATGTTCATAATGTCAAAGTGTAGGTTTCTTGAAATGGAAATTAAAGTACTGGGTAGGACTGTGTGTCCCTCTTGACTGCTTGGAATATTGTTTCCCTTAGTTGCCAGAGAGTTCTATTACAGAACTGGAATGTGGTCCTTGAAGATTTTTCTGGCCAATAATGAAAGCCCTAAGAAGTTGTTTTAATGTTTTTGAAAATTAAGGTGCCTTATTTCAAAAACTTGGAATGTGAAACTCCTCTCAGTATCTTAATGTGCCCTCACTTAAAGTCACTGTTATATTCTACCTAGAGTTTCTGTGGTGAGTGATATCTCTGGACAACTTGTTGGGGTTGGGTGATTAATTTGGTTATCGAAGAAAGGGCTCCTTTTGAAAGATAGCTTTGAAGCATTTTTCTCTTGATCATACAAAGATTGTTTCTCAGAGAAGGGAGCCTAGCCGAGTGCTCTTTGCAGATGGGCTACCATATGTTTTATGCCTGGATCCATATAATTTGCCACAGCACCCCATATGTCCCTGCATTTTACTTAATTCAGCTTCAGCATATCTTACTTCTTTTATTATAAACTGGTGATTGTGTGGCAAGTTCACACGTGCAGTCCTGGCATCAAGGAAATGGGTCTTGAATGGTGAAGTCTTTGAATCATTAACCAGAGCTCTAGACCCACAAATCCTTTAGCACTTTCATTAACTGGAATGAAAATAGTACCACACCAATCATAGATGACCTGACTCCAAAAATGAAGAGATCTGTAACTGCAGGTTTTGATTTCTGCCCTTAGGAAATGAAAAAAGAACTTTTATACTTTGCTCCCTACCTCCCCCCCCATCCCCCACGTTTAGCAAATCTCTACAATTCCTGAATGGAGATCCAATATGGGAGTTACGTGCTTACTCATACACTTCATGGCCTTGTTGGCTACATCCTTGAGATTGTTTCTGCTCTGCATTTTCTTGGCATTTTGACAGGAAGCTTACTTTACCTCCTATAACAGGCAAAGTGTGCACTGTCATTATAAATTCATGAAGCCTGGATATTTCTGGGTGTATGCTGCAAATTAGTCATTATACGGGAGCCTGCAGTGGGGCTGAAACTGCTGACCCAGATGCACTCTCTAGTTAGCCCTCCTCTTTCCCATCATCTCTATTTGAAAGGCTGTTAGAAACCTCATCCCAAACAAAAGAACCCAAGGAGTTCTGTTTTATGTGTCATTTCTCAAAAGAATCAGCACCTGCCTGCTATAAAAAAGGGAAGGAGTGGGGGAGGGGGGCGGCCTGGGGGAGGAAGGAAAAAGGAGGTGGGAATCTAAATTCTTTTCTGAACAGTTGCATTTGCATTTCATGCTCTTACTTTGGAATATTTTATGACTATTTGAAATAATTATAAGTAAATGTATGCTCGGATAGATTTTATAGACCATAAAAAGAACAAATAGGCACTGGAAGTTTAGCGGAAAGTTCTTGTGCTGTCATTTACATTGTAGTCCAGGAGCTCTTCATTATTGAGTGATCTTGGTCCAGCTTTCATTTCCTTGCTTTCTGCTTGCTATGACTCTGATTTAAAAAGAAAAACATAATTGATACAGTAGTTGCTTAAGTCTTTAAGCCATCAGCTACTGTTGTGTGAGATTCAGGAATGTGGAGGAGATGTGATATGAGGAAGGAAAACGGGATTTGAGAAAGGCATTGCGCCCTGGGCTTTGCTCTACCCATTTGTGATCCAGCCAGGACAAGGCCTGTAGTTTCCCTTTGTCCTGAATTTCCTTACTGTAAAATGGCTTTAATGCTTTTGGGGTTGATTGGGTTTTTTTGAGTAAAAACAGTTGAAAATGACTTGACTTCATCTACTTTGGAGAGAGGAAATGTATAAATACAGGAGCTGCTTTTTATCAACTCTGGAATGAGTAAACATGAAATATGCCAAACACATGAAGGTGTGCTTGTGATTTTTTTTTTTTTTTGAGTGTGATTTAGTGATAGCTGTAAGTCCATAGCTCCAAAGTATTAAAATACTGGGGTTTTTTTGTTTTTGTTTTTTTTTTTAATTCAGGTTAAAGTAAATGCCCTATCTAGACTACATTTTTCTCTTCTTGGTCTTTGAAATTTAAAAACGGTGGGGAGGTGGCTTGAGAGGTTGTCATCTTGCAGTCTTTTCTGCTGAATTCAAGCTAGAAACAGATTACAGGCTGTTTCATTCAGGCTTAAAAGTACTTTAATACTGAAAAGATTAAAGTATCTTTCTGGAATGTTACTAGGGTTAGTTTTAAGTCTTCATCAGATGAAGTCCTAAATCTTGATAGTATCCTGAAGTTTGTGTCCACATCTTTTTTTTTTTTTTTAATTTTTTTTTTTCAACGTTTATTTATTTTTGGGACAGAGAGAGACAGAGCATGAACGGGGGAGGGGCAGAGAGAGAGGGAGACACAGAATCAGAAACAGGCTCCTGGCTCTGAGCCATCAGCCCAGAGCCTGACGCGGGGCTCGAACTCACGGGCCGCGAGATCGTGACCTGGCTGAAGTCGGACGCTTAACCGACTGCGCCACCCAGGCGCCCCAACATCTTAAAATAATTATATACTTAATGATACTCTTCCCCCCCACACACATCTAGAATAGGAATTGTAAAATATTTTATGCCTGTGAAAGATCATGAAGTTCTTTTTAGAACAGTCTCCTCATTTCTCAGCTGAGGTACCTAAGACTTGAAAGGATTGAAACTTCTTCCAGTGCAACGACCTAAAAAGAATGTGGAAGTAACACAAAATATGTCTTAGTTAGTTTCTATAAAACTTGAGGTGGATGATTAAGAAAAGTACTTTTCTTTTCAGTAATTCTAGAGTTCCCACTTTAAGGACCAGAATATTAAACTGTTTGACACATACAACTGACCTAGTATTGGCAATTCTTACATATTTTTATGCTTTGAGAGGTTTTTATTTTTTTATATGAGAAGCTAGTGGCAAAACATCATTTGAAAACTGTGAAATAGTAGGGCAGTAGTAGGTGGTTTTTCATTACTTCATTTTAACTTTGCTTAAATCATTAGGTATATTGGAACTGTCGACCTAAGGAAAAAAGTCATTTATATATGAATTCTGTGTGCTATGTTTCCTTGGTTCTGATAAAACACAGTTGGTGCAGTCATCTGCCTGTGCAGCAGGATTTCAGTGTGGTGTCCTTTTTGATTCAGTGTACCCTTCCTGATGAGCTGCTTGGGATCTGGGATCCAATGGTGACGGGTGTTAAGGGAGAAGTAAATCTGCAGCTTGGTTAAACGATCAACTTTATTTATTTATTTATTTATTTATTTATTTATTTATTTATTTATTTTAACATTTATTCATTTTTGAGAGACAGAGACAACACAAGTGGGGGAGGAGCAGAGAAGAAAGGGAGACACAGAATCCAAAGCAGGCTCCAGGCTCTGAGCTGTCAGCACAGAGCCCGATGCAGGGCTCAAACTCAGGGGCTAGAACTCCCTGACCGTGAGATCATGACCTGAGCCAAAGTCAAATGCTCAACTGACTGAGTCACTCTGGTGCCCCTTGACTTTATTTTTTTAAGAGAACATTTACACTTTGTAGCATCCAGGAGATTGTAGGTTTATATACAGTTTGTCAATAAACATCCTTAAGGAAATGCAGAATAACTTAATACCTGGATTTTCTCTTGATATTCTTACCCTATAGCTGTACTAGAATCAAGTAAAGGTGTTTTAACTAATGCTATAAATTTAGGGATCCCTACCTAAGGTGTGGAACCTTAATCATGGTTTTGTGCTTTCCAAAGTGAATGAGTTATACACTTAGCAAAATCAAAACAAAGTTCACATCTTTAACTTGGCCTTAGAGCAGAGGAATCTTTCTCAAAATCTATAAACAATAGCAAAGTGATCAAATACTCCGTTTAATTTTAACATGAGAATACTGGGCTCAGACTCCTGTTCCCTCATAGTGGTTCACGATTTAAAGTTTTAAGGTAACTGATTGCGTGCAGTTTTTCTCCCAGTGGCTTAATTTGTGAGGGAAAAAGAAGCACAATGCAACCCTAGTTCTGAAGGCTTTCTTAAAATAGGAGTGTATGGAATAGAACAAACTGTTCCCAAAGGACAGTGTCATTTTCTCATGTAGCTCAGGGAGTTATGAAGCGTTTAAAAAACGTTTGGTGTTATCTTTTTTCTCATAGGTGACTGCCAACAGCCGGCCCAATGTCGAATCCAGAAATGTACCACGGACTTTGTGTCCCTCACTTCACACCTGAACTCTGCCATTGACGGCTTTGACTCTGAGTTTTGCAAGGCCCTGCGTGCCTATGCTGGCTGCACCCAGCGAACTTCAAAAGCCTGCCGTGGTAACCTGGTGTACCATTCTGCTGTGTTGGGTATCAGTGACCTCATGAGCCAGAGGAACTGTTCTAAGGATGGACCCACATCCTCTACCAACCCCGAAGTGACCCATGACCCTTGTAACTATCACAGCCATGCAGGAGCCAGAGAACACAGGGGAGGGGACCTGAGCCCTCCCAGTTACCTTTTTTGCGGCTTGTTCGGAGATCCTCACCTTAGAACTTTCAAGGATCACTTTCAGACATGCAAAGTGGAAGGAGCCTGGCCACTCATAGATAATAATTATCTTTCAGTTCAAGTGACGAATGTGCCCGTGGTCCCTGGATCCAGTGCTACTGCTACAAATAAGGCAAGTATACTTTTTTCTTTCTTATAATTTGCAGATGTTTGATTCTTCAGACAATTTTTGAAGTATGATACAAAAGACAGTTTAAAAGGAACTTTTTCTTGTTCTTGGCATGCAATTAACAGGGTGAATGAAAGATTAAATGAAAATCATTTAGTAAAGAATTTCTCTGGAATTCTAGGCTTATGTAAAATGTGGGTCTTAGTACAACTAAGCAGTGATATGCAAAAAACAAAACAAAAACAAAAAACACCGAAGTTGAGTTCTCTATGGAAAAGGCAGGCCTGTTTAATGGGAAAATGTATACTTTTTTTTTTTTCTGTGAAGTCTTTTGAGTGTGACTCTTGTTGAAGAAATCCGTGTTCCTATTTATCAGATGACCAAAGTGGGTGTTCCAAGTAAAGAAAGCTATCAAACCTGGGGCAATAACCCATCGGGAAACATATTTTATTGGAAATTTGGAAGCTATAGTAAAATGTAATGGCTATAAGCCAGCTTCCCAGTGGCAAAGCCACAATTGTGTTTTAGTTATTAATGTTGCCGTGACCAAGGAATTTTAGAATTGGCTGTTGTGGAGCAGTGATGTATAATCCCTGTTGTAATCTCAGGATAACATTTTAATTAAGCTGAGGGGGAAACTGACAAAATTAAGTTAAGCTTACCCTGCGTAGCTGCCCTTGTCTGCATTTGTGTGTGTGTGTGTGTGTGTGTGTGTGTGTGTACTTGCGTTAAAGAAGCTAATGCCAAATAGAGATCATTTGAACCAACTTTAAGGCACCACTGTCAGTGCAACTAGGTGAAGGGCTATGAACTGGATTCCCAGTTGGCAGTCAGTGCTAATTCAGGCATTAGTAAGTAAATACAGAGATCAAAAAAGGTTTTCCAGAAAAAAAGACTGTCCCAAATAACCAGCTCCTTCCCTGTCTCTCCCAACTACAAAATCACACATACAGGCTATCTCATCTTGTTCATTTTCTTTTATCTGTTCATCAGTTGGTTTGGACTGAAAGATAGTTGACAAGGATCAAGCTTTTGTAATAGTTATGACGGCTCTTTTGATTCCAGGACACCCTCCCTTGCCTCTAAACACGTGTGGCATATTTTTAAGTGAATTTAAATGATTTTACTTGGCATTTTGTGGAGGTAATTTTACAACCCCTCCAGAGATAGCTGGAGACACCCAGGGGTGTCACAAATCTAAGATTAGAAGTCATTGCTCTGAACAAAGAAGTCTGTTACATCAGTCCAGACATTTTAGGTGGACTCAAAAATGTTTATGCTTTAACTCCCAGTAAAAGCCCAGGCTTGCCTTTCCAAATCCTGCATCTCAAGTAAACTTTACCTCCTCTGGTTTTTATAAGCATGCAAATAATTTTTCTTGTCTATATATTAAAATAAGTATCAGCTGTAAGTTATGGTAGACAGGTACACAATTATGAACTTATAACACAAATCATGGCCAAAAATCCATCATTGCTGCAGAGTCATAGTGCATAAAACCTGGGGATAGTCTTTGGGAAAATATGAGACTAAAGATTCAAGAAGGCAGTTCCACTGGGAATGGAGAGAGTCATCATTGATCGTGTAGATAATTGAGGGTTTAGAGGGCCTTCACAATACCTTTGAGATTAGTAAGTGCTTTGTGCACAAGAAAATATTGGTTCTTTTCACAAGCCCTAAATTTAATTTTCCATGCCTTCCATCCAATCACGTGTCACGTCTACTTGTTACTTAGCCTTTCAAAATTCTATACTTTTTACTGATTGTGGTGAAATATTTGGGGACAATGAATTTTGTTATGAGTATTAATATTACATAAATGGAACAATTGACACTGAAGTATTTTAGGTCATTCCATTTCAGTTGTGATTGAATCTGTCATAGTTTTTAGCAAATAAATAAAAAGTACAACTTTGCTTTCTCCCTCAGTTTTGTAATGATCAGAAGTTTCACCCATTCCAAAAAGGATGTGGGAGAAAAACCGTCCTGTGACTTAAATTCAAGCAGACAATGAGAACGCGTGGTCTTTAAGTGCACTGCTGGAAAGTAGTTCCCCACATCTGGTGACCATGCTTTTCAGCAGCAGATGACTCCATGGCTTTGCGACCTCTGGTAGTTGTGTTGTTTTGTTTTGTTTCCCTTCTCCTTTTTTCAACTCTCTGCAAAGCCCCCCAAAATATCTGGAAGGTTACTGCCGAAGAGCTTTCTCAATGCTGATATGATCTGTGCTGGTGAAACACAACTAAGGGCCTAAAATTTTGCAGCACAATTTCCTTTTACCTACCCAGGGCCAAAATAAAACCTTTAAAAATTTTTAAGCAATGAAAAAATGATGGTAATAAAAATAAAAATGCTCTGAAGCAAAAAGAACGTAGGAAATAAGTTCCAAAAAAGATCTGATTGTTTTTTTTTTCCTGATGTCTACTGTAATACTTTCTTAAAAAATCTTTCAGAAGATTTTTTTGCATGAGTCTCAGCTTTACTGAGACCTCAAAGAGGTACATAGACCAGCTCCTTAATAACTTAGCACTGCACATTGGAGTTACTGTATCATCCTTGGGGTCAAGCATTTTTAATGACGTATGTGCTCAGTGTCACTAGATTTAACAGCTGACCAATGCTATGGTAGAGGCTAGCCAACTGTGCTGCTGAAATTGTTGTATGTAAGCACTCATTCATTTCACTGTCTTCAGCTATGAACTGAAGCACTGACCCCAGTGTTATGCTCAGTGAGGGCCTAGAGATAATTTCCTCAGTCCTGGGAACCTGGCTTCTTGAGCAAGCCATCTTGTAGTCATCTTTGTGATCTCTACCTGGCCCTTAGTACCTTTCCATCCTCACAGAAAGAAAAAATGTAGGGGGAAAAAATCTAAACGCAATGAAAGTGAAGTCATCTCTATTCAAGGGGTCATTTATTAGCTAAGCCTTTTTCTTTGTCCACATAGCAAGCATTGAGTTTAGGGCAGCTAGACTTGCAGTACTCAACAATGTGGCCTCATCCACCGTCATCTACTTTCTGTCCTCCTTCCCTGGGAAACTTAGGGTGGTTTTCCAGTTGATCATGATGGGCACAGATATGCCTCCTCCAGGCAACTCTTGTTAGGCCCTCCACCAGCCCGTCTCCCTCTCTTCAGAGGAGTCTTGTGCGGTCGCTACCTTGCCAGGTAGGTGTGTGTGTCGCTAAAGGGGAGGCCAGGGCTAGCTTTTTATCCCCACCCAGGGGCTTGAGGGGTTTCTGGCACAGCTGCATGCCTTGGCTGAGATCCACACCAGCTCAGAGCTGTCTTCCCCACCTTTGGCTGTGAGCAGCGGCTTCAGGCCTGCAGGCCCTGGAGAAGAGAGATGAGAGGGACAGGCTTAGAACTGGCAGAATTGGCTAAATAGGGAGGGGGGGAAAAAAAAAAAAAGCAGTTTTTGTTTTGGGGGAAGAGGCGGCCGCACTATTTAGGCTCCAAAAAGGACACATGTGCATAGCTCTCCTGGGCCTCAGACAAATAGGCCAGATCATCTGGAGAGAATTCTGTTCAGTACCATCTCTTGCCCATTCTCTTTGCCAGCTCCTTTATCTTCTGTTCACTTCACTCTGTGTATCTGTGTATCTCTGTTTAAGTGGACTTAGGCTTTGTGCCATGGTTACAGAAGGCAATTTTGGAGTAAATTTGATGAAAAGATTCTTTACTTCACAAATGTATTCCTAGTAGCCTAAACAATGGGAATACTTTTTAAAATGATTTCTTACAAGTACTTTGGATACCTTAGCTCTATTTTTCAATTTATTTTAATGTAATCTTGTCTTTGTGCATCACTCTGGCTTTGTCATCCTGTCCTTCAATCTCAATAAAACAAAATTGTAAGTAGGAGGGGAGATTGGGGATGACGGCAAGTGCCTTTATAGACTGCTACAGAATTTTCCATGCTTCCTCCTTTAGTGAGAGAAGGCGGTTTACCTTAAGGTGTTTGCATTTGGGAAAGAGGTATGTTCTTCGTCTTGGCCAAGCCAGGTGACTGTTGGCCAGGTGGCTGAGCACCCTGGGGTGCCTTGTATGTTCCGTGGGCTTCCAGCTCCTGGTAATCCTGTTGGCAGTAGTACTTAGCGCCTATCCAAAGCATGGGAGGAAGAGGCCATGCCCAGCAGCTAGTTACTTATTTATTAAAGTCCATAATTATCCCTAATTCTCAAATTCCAGCTACTTTCTGGGAAATTCCTAAAAACTTCCACTGGTCGATGATACTAGAGATATAGGAAGACTTAGATTATTGGGTTCATTCTTGCTTTCTGTCTCCTTCAAACTGTAACCCAAAGTGCATCATTGAGGTAAAACATACTTGCTTGTGGGGCCCTAGAGCATGGTTTGGTTCCTCTCCTCCTCTCTGACGCCCATTCACATGTAGCTGTTGTTTCACAGCAGTACGTGGGCACGTAAACCAGTGTTCGGGATCATTTTCTGTTGGTTACAAAATCAAAGCAAGATGTGCCTGCATTTCAAAGGCTTTCAACTGTCCTGTTAAACATATCTCTGGATCAAGGTCAGGAAGACTGTCCTCTTTTGAACCCAGGCCTAGTACATCTTTGTAGCCAAGTTTTTGCCCCCGACCCCACCCCATTATGTTTTTAGTATCTTTACAGAGATAGTCTGAGCTAAACAATAATGATCATTCTTATTTTTATTGACTAAGGAAGATGCCTCATACTCCCATAGGCAGGATTGTATTTTGAATATATGGACACTGTTCTTGCATGCTGGCTGCATTATTAGAGGGGACAGTGGCATTTGCTTTGTGAATATAGAAGCCTTTGCTTCCAGAGATCAGAAACTTCCTTGCAGGTGACTAACTTTTAAAGGCTGAAGTTTCTCTTTATTTTGTTGTGATTATCTTTTATGCAGGTAATTCGTGCCATCTCTTTAAGATTGCTCCTTGTCCTAGCATTTGCAGAAATGCTGGGGGGGAAAAAGTAAGAGTGATTGAAGCATATTGGGGAACAGATGGGAAAGAAGTTTGCAGTTGTAGCTCCCTGCTCAGTGTAATCATTTCTCTCCTAAAGTGTATGATTAACTTGGCGCTGCATTTGAACCACCGAGCTTTACAGGGCCTACCATGGGGTGGTGAGGGAGATGCAGAGGTGGTATCAGTCTCTGTCTGGGTGTATGCACATAGCACATCAGCCGTTGGTGGAGAATTGTGGGGCTTGTGTGTAGAACTAGCCACTCAGGGTTTCTTTCTAGAACATCAGTGGCCCACATTCATAAGCTGGTTGCAGATGTTCCTACTTAGCAAGTTGTCACAGGTGTCAAGAAAGGCCAGAGAGGTGGGCTGCTCGCTGTACCCAGGGCATACCCCTTCCCCTGGTCACTGTCACAGGTCACCGGTTCTACTCCTGGTATTTGGCACAGTCTCCCTTTCCACCCACTATCGTCAACGTGGCCCCTCTCTTGAACCTGCATTTCCTTATTCCCTTACACCCTAGAAGGATCTAGAACGCTGGCTGCCACTTTTGAAGGTTGTTGGTCTTTAATAACCAAAATAAATTTCCAGAGTTTTTTTAATAACTTTCCAGAATTTGACATCAGAGTCACCAATTCTTAAATTCATTTTTCTGGGTCCCATCTCATGAAACCCATGAAAGCATATCTTAGATAACCTTCTCCTCCCTGACTTTATTTACTACTTGTAGAAACAAGATTGAAACAGTAAACGGTGCCTGGCTGTCAGTTAGGTGTCTGATTCTTGATTTGGGCTCAGGTCATGATCTCACAGTTCATGAATTCAAGCCCTGCATCGGGCTCTGCGCTGACAGTGTGGAGCCTGCTTGGGATCCCCTCCCTCCCTCCCTCCCTCCCTCCCTCTCTCCCTCTCTCTCTCACTGTCTTTCTCTCTGCCCCTGTCTTGCTCTCCATCCCAAAATAAACTTTTTTTTTTAAGAAGATGAAAACAGTAAATAGTTTTTAGAAGAGAAGTCAGCTATAATTCCAGGTGGTTGTGTTCTTCCTTTGTCCTTTTCTGTTTCCTGCCTCTCTCCTGTTTGTACTGGATTATAAGGTCTTAGGCCCAGGAGCTACTCAACTTTGCTTCATACGGGTTCAGCAAATTTCTTGGAGGGAAACAGATTTCCAAATATATGTAAGGGGGAAAAGAAGAAGGAGAAGAAATTATTAGCTGTATGGTTTATCTTTTAGTGTAAAAGATCATTCTGTAAGATGAATGGGCCTGCCTTGGTGGTTCTTTATGCCATTCTTGCCATACAAGCTACATCATCCTATTGTTATGTGCATTAAAATCCTCTGGGTCCTAGTCTTTTACCATCTCTGTTCTGTAGAATGAAGAGACTTAGAAGATGTGAGTAGAAACCATCTAAAATTGTATAAAGTTTGTACCTGCATATCTATTAAGCCCTGTATTTTGAGTCCTCCTTCTCTGTGCCCCTCCCTCTGTCCCAGCTGTGGTTTAGGAGGAGGAGACCTTCAAAATATCCTCCATTTGTAAATGGAATGAACACAAGTCCTGTGCTAGCTGGGCAGGACTCCCTCCACTGCTTATGGGCCTCTGCTCCTTTCAAACAGATCCACGATCCTCCACAGCTTAAACCAGAGGCCAAGTCTGACACACAACTGACAGAACTTCTTTTACTGTCACATTTCTAGCTGCCTTGTTAAATTTTCTTTGGGTCAACATTTTGAGAGGAAGGGGCGAGAAGGAAACACCGGATGGTTGGTACTTTTTTATGTTGGCTTCAATTAATGCTACCCAAACAGTTTCTGCCTATGTGGAATGTGGCACATAAAAAGAGTTACCCTACAGTGCCGAACAATGAAAAATCTACCTTACCCATCTTGTCTTTATTTGTTTTGACTGCAGTAGAACTTGCTCTTCCACTGTTTTGAATTTTGTGTTCTCGTGGGTGGGGTAACTTCAGGACTTTGTAAAATGCTCAACTTAAGCGATAACTAACAAGCGTAGCAGCACACATCTGAGGTACAGAACTGAACTGGACAGGCTTCCAGTGAAAACACAGTCCTGTTAATTGTAGAAAGAGCTTTTGGTGAAACTGGGTCTCTGGCAAGACGAGTTCTTTGTGTCCTAGTGAGCCGGTTATTTTAAGAGTTGAAGCTAAAAGAATGTTTGGCTAATTCTGGTGGGGTTCTGTGAGTGTCAGAACATTGCATGTGTGCTACGGTAGATTGATAATGATGGCATTTAAACACTAAATACTCCTCAGCTCTGCATTTTCTCCTGAAATGAGGGGTCAGGGTTTAATCTTTATACCTAAAGGTATGTTCAAGTGTGCCCGCGTGTCCAAGTTTGCACTCGGTGGTGTTGCTGACTTCCTCTCTCCTGCCTCACGCACATGAAGACCAAGGCTATTGCTTGTAGCATTTCAGTTAACTGACTTCTTGAAATACGTGGTCATCACCTCCAGCCACCTCTTTCGTGAATGGGCTTTTTTTTTTTTTTAATAGCCCTGGGAACTTGAAATTGAACCTAGAAGTGGTAGAGAGTGAGTGTATTGTAAAGACCTTCAGACCCTTTTAGTTTTCAAATCATTTCTCAAAACTGAAAAATGATCAGAAGCTGTGATTTCCTAATCCCCATAGGTTTGGGCAATAACTCTGCTGAACCAAGGCCTAGGGCATTGGCCCGAGGTTCTGCTCTAGGGTCTCAGGATCTATGGCACTGCCCCCTCCCCCTCTTTGGAGGGCAATCCGCAAAGGCAAGACCTGCTAGGGCAGATTCCTGCCCCTAGAGTTATGCCTCCAGCCCTGGCTCTCACCTTTCAGAATACTTCTGGCCTCTGGTCTGAAGCACAGTGGCAGTGGAGGCCTGTAACACTGTCCACACATGCTTAACTTCACATCTAGAAACATGACTTCTTACACTTGGTGGCCTCATCGTAATGCAAAATCTGAATACAGCAACCAACAAGTGCCATGTTGAGTCCTCTGAGTGGCTAAGATTTGAGGACTAGATGCCCTCCCTCCTCATGCCCAGCCTAGCCTTGCTCTGCTCTGTACAAGGAAGCTGGCCTATTTCACTGTCTCAGAGCCTATTTATACTTAGAGCCTTCCTTGTTTTAAGTACACAGAAGTTACTCTTTGGAAGTCTACATTTTTGTGCCTGTCTCTTTTATGTGTCATCCCTGGGCCTGCTTCCCTTTCACTCTTGCGTATTCTTTCCAGCCACTGAGATTAATGCTTCTCCCCTGGACCACCCTAGCAGCCTCAGCTGTGGGTGTCCTTCGCCTCTGGTTTGGTTTCTTCTTTCTCCATCCGCTGCCAAGAACCCCTCCAGCAGCCAAGGCAGCCCTTGTTCCTGCATGTATTACCTGGGGCAACACTGAAGAATAAATAAGTCTGATCCATTCCATTTCTCTGGAATCCTGGAAGTGCGCCTAGAACAGAGCTCTGTGGAAAGAGATTCCGAGGGTAGAGAAACCTATTTTGATACCTCTTTTGAAGGTAAGAGGCCTCATTCCAGCCCTAAAAGAGGAGTCCGCCACCCTCCTCTTACACATGTATACTGTCTTTCTGCTAGTACCTAAAAAAAATACACTTTTGTAGGTCTTAGATTCAGCTTTCTTGTATGTAGATACCTGATGTATAGGTTAAGTCGTCATTTTAGAATTACATATCAGTTACTGACCATCTCAACATTTTCCCCTAAATATATAATATTCTCCTGTGTCTTTTTTAATTCAAGTATACTTCACATACAATGTCATATTGCTTTCAGGTATACAACATAGTGATTTGACAACTCTATACATTATACAGTGCTCACCACGATAAGTATAGTCACTATCTGTAACTGTACGACGTTATTACATCCTTATTGACTGTAATCTCTGTTGTACTTTTCATCTCCATGAGTTACTTATTTTATAACTGGAAGTTTATACCTCTTAATCTCCTTTATATTTCACCCATCCTTCCACTGCTACCACCACCCCGCCCCCAGCAACCACCAGTTTGTTCTTTGTATTTTGAGTCTGTTTGTTTCTTATATTACAGGTATAAGCGAAGTTATACAGTGTTTCTTTCTCTGACTTATCTTACTTAGGATAACACCCTCTTTATCCATTCTACTTTCAGTAGACACTTGGGTCACTTCCAAATCTTGTTTATTGTAAATAATGCTGCAGTAAACATAGGGGTGCATGTATCTCTTTAAATTAGTTTCCATTTTTCTGGAGTAAATACCCAGCAGTGGAATTACCAGATGGTATAATCTTTTATTTTTAATTTTTTGAGGAACGTTTATACCGTTTTTCCACAGTGGCTGTGGCACCTGGCTCCACCAGTTTACATTCCCACCCTTTTCTCTCCTACTCACTAATACTTGTTAGCTCTGTCTTTGTGATACTAGCCGTTCTACCTGGTGTAAGGTAATCTCTGATTGTGGTTTTCATTTGCATTTGCCTGATGATTAGTGATGTTGAGCATCTTGTTATGTGTCAGTTGGCCATCTGTACGTCGTCTTTGGAAAAATGCATATTCAGGTCGTCTGCCCATTTTTTAATAGGATTTTGTTCTTGGTATTGACTACTATAAGTTCTTTATATGTTTTTGAAAATTATTCTCTTACTAGATACACCATTTGCAAATATCTTTTCCCTTACAGTAGATTGCCTTTTCATTTTGTTGGTTTCCTTCACTGTGGAAAACCTTTTTAGTTTGATGGAGTCCCAATAGTTTATTTTGGTTTTATTTCCCTTGCCCAAGAAGACCTACGGAGAAAAATGTTGCTAAGGCCAACATTCGAGAGATTGTGGTCTATGTTTTCTTCTAGGAGCTTTAATGGTTTCCAGGCTCACATGTAAGTCTTCAGTCTATTTTGATTTTATTTTTATGGTGTAAAAAGTGGTCCACTCTTCCCAACACCATTTATTGAGAGACTGGTTTTTCCATTGTATGTTCTTGTGCCACTTTGTTATACATTAATTATCCATATAAGCATGGGTTTCTTTCTGAACTTTTTTTCTGTTCCGTTTATTTGCGTGTCTGTTTTTGTGCCAGTGCCATACTGTTTTGATTACTACAGCTCTGTATTATAGTTTGAAATCAGGGATTGTGATGCCTCCAACTTTGTTCTTTTTCAAGACTGCTTTAGCTACGCAGGGTCTTTTGTGATTTCATACAGATTTTAATCCTAATTCCGTGTAAAATGCTGTTGGTATTTTGGTAGAGATTCCATTTAATCTGTAGATTGCTTTGGGTAGTATAGACATGTTAACAGTATTCTTCTACTCCATGAGCATAGTATATCTTACAGTGTATTTACTTTTTGTCTTCAATTTCTTTCATCATTGTTTCATAGTTTTCAGAGTAGAGGTGTGTCACTCGGTTAAATTTATTCCTAGGTTGGGGCGCCTGGGTGGCGCAGTCGGTTAAGCGTCCGACTTCAGCCAGGTCACGATCTCGCGGTCCGTGAGTTCGAGCCCCGTGTCAGGCTCTGGGCTGATGGCTCAGAGCCTGGAGCCTGTTTCCCATTCTATGTCTCCCTCTCTCTCTGCTCCTCCCCCGTTCATGCTCTGTCTCTCTCTGTCCCCCAAAAAATAAATAAACGTTGAAAAAATTTATTCCTAGGTATTTTATTAATTTTGATGCAATTAAAAATGGGATAGTTTTCTTAATTTCTCATTTTGAGAGCTTCTTAATAGTATATACAAAGGCAGCGATCTCTGTATATTAATTTTGTATCCTGCAACTTTATTGGATTTAATTTTTCTAATAGGTTTTTTGTTAAATCCTTAGGGTTTTCTATACATAGTATCATTGTCATCTGCAAATAGTGACAGTTTTACTTCCTCCTTACGAATTAAGAATGACTTGTCTTTCTTGTCTGATTGCTGTGGCGTGAGTGGACATCCTTATTTTATTCCTGATCTGAGAGGAAATTGACCCTGAGAAATAAAGAGTAGATATTTTGGACCTAGAGAAAGAGCTTGTGAATGTTTTCCTTTGAAGCATGTACCCTTATTGGAGTGGTTTATTTTTGCTCACACCAGAGGACTTAATGTAGAGGCTGTGTGCCAGTTTATCTAAGTAAGGGTAAAAGGGGATGTGAGCAGTGGTTCTCTTATCCTCCCTTATAGGTGCCTTTTTTTTTCCAACCTAAAATTGCACCCAGAGGATCTAATGAAGCAGACATATCAGCTGATGATGCGAAATAGAATTAATCTTAGCTTCCTTTAACACAAACAGAATTTTAACCAGGTACTTATCAAAATTGTGTTTCTCTGTGTTCTTTCCTAATTTCTGGGACTATTTCAGTTTCGTTGGTTGGCCCATCTTAATCCAAGAGATAGGAGTCCCTTGATCTGAGAGTCCAGTTCTGGAATTTGAGGATTCTGGTAAGGTTCTGCACTTACAGTGCTGAATAGCCTGACTAAACGCTGATGGTTATTTCTTCCAAAACACAATAAGCACTAGTTAAGTGTACAGCCTGAAGGGAATTCTGCTGTTTGAAAACCTATGCACAGCACTTTGCAAAGCTGTTGAGCCTGGTGGAGCTCTTTCTCTATCATGGCAAAGCTGGGCCTGGGTTTTCCTTTGTTGGTTACCTCATTTTCTTTTAATGCATTTTCTTTTCGTGGTGGAAAAGAGAGGCAGGTGCCCCTAAAGTTCGATTTTTCACAGCAAACCTTAAATCCGTATATCACATGTAGAAAGGTTGATTTGTAGCTGCTATCTCTGTCTTCCTAATAGACCTTGTGGGTGGTTAAGATCTTAGGGAGTGCAACATTAAAAATGAATGAGGAGTACTGGAGTAGTTTGTCTGAGGTAGGGGTTGAGAGGGACTTGGTGGGAAAGGTTTAACAAAAGGCATTGATGTTTTAAATGCACAGAAATGCCATCCATCAATAATAAATGGTGTGGCGTAGAATAGATGTGCCAAATTGAGTTATTACAGCATATGGATCAGTTCATGGATGGGGAAAAGTAAGCACTATAGCTGATGTTTTTAAATTATCTGTTTGAGAGCTTTAGAATACAGTTTTGAATATCCTGTTTTCACCCTCTAATAGCTGCTAGTTGGCAGTTGAAAATGTTTGGAATGTCCAAAAATTCTGAGGTTTTTTTTTTTTTCTTTTTGAATAAGAATTGGGGCGCCTGGGTGGCTCAGTCAGTTTAGTGTCCGACTTGGGCTCAGGTCATGATCTTGCAGTCCATGAGTTCGAGCCCCATGTCGGGCTCTGTGCTCATAGCTCAGAGCCTGGAGCCTGCTCCAAATTCTGTGTCTCCCTGTCTTTCTCTCTGACACTTCCCTGCCCACACTCTGTCTCTCTCAAAAATAAACATTAAAAATATTTTTAAAAAATAAGAATAAACAAATTTTGTTTTTCTAAAAACAAGATAGAATCTGAAAATTAATTTCTGGCTCCTCACAGCTGAGTGCCTTTTTTAAGAGCTTGAGTTGTAATTGTATAAGGAATGAAGTTACATTACAAAATATAAGTCACGTACAACTGTTGCCTGGTGTTTTCTTCACTCATGTTGATTATATCTCTGGGTACCTCTTCAGTACATACTCAAACTATAGGGAACCACTCAGGAAACCCCTCTAGAGAGCGAGAGAATGTGAGGTGGGGAGAGGGGCAGAAGGAGAAAGAGAATGAATCTTCAGCAGGGCCCACACTGATTATGGGTCTCAATCCCACAACCCTAGGATCATGACCTGAGCCGAAATCAAAAGTCAGATGTTCAACTGACCGAGCCACCCAGGAGTCCCAAGATTTTGATTCAAGGGCTAATTCTGTACATTTGCGCTGTGAGAATTGTTTTGCCCAAAAGAGAAATATCAGCTTTGCTGTCTCAGAGAGAAAATGACTCCTAGAAAATTGGACAAAAATCTGTTAGAAAGACTGGGATATTTGGTAAATGTAGATCTTAGTGCAGAAGTCAAGCTTGAGTGTTATTTGATCTAGGGTTATGGGAGTTACTGTTAGTGGAGCAGGCATAGCAGAGGACAATACTGCATGAGGTGTTTGAAATGACTCCTGAGTTGGAATTGGTGTGCTTAAAGAAAACACTAGGCTTGGTAAGACATGTGGAACTATTCCACTCCTCTTAATGTTGACCCTTGCTTGCCCGTTTAGGAACTTGACTGGAATTGGGTCTCTGATTGTCTCAACAAAACTAATTCCTCTTTGTTTTTCCTAAGATGAACAAAATGGTACTTGATTCTTGCAAATAATGTTCACTTAAATTTGAGGTTGGTTAGACTAGAAAGACAAATTACTTAGCTGTTGCAGAATCATTGGTTTAGTCCTTGAGTGTGTGAATGCTCCGGGTAAAAATGAGGACAGTGATTATATGAAAAGTTTTACTCACCCTTATTGGAGCCATCTGTATTAACTTTCAACTCTGTGAGGTGCAGAATTTACTTGAATTAATCTTTTCACCTCCAAAGGATCCTGGCTTGTGTTAAAAAAGGCACTTGTCAAACTGTCTTTAGAGCCACCAAATAAATCTATTTTATAGTCCCATTAGATATCTAGCTCAGAATCCCATTCACTCTGGAAGGTCCTATGGTTGGATGCACAACAAATTTCCTGCAGTCATCTCTGGTACACCTCCTTTGGGTTGTTAAGAAGGTGTTGAAATGTGAGAAGGCCGGTAGTGAAATTAAATTGTGGGTCAGGGTAATTAGGAAGGGAGAACACCAAGCATTTTCATAGTACATTGTCTGGCTTTTAGTTGCAGCTGCAAACAACGGATATGAGTTTAACCAGTTGCTACAGTGCAGCTGGTTCGGATCTGGCTTTATAACTAACTGGCTGAAGTAAAATGAAATGGCTGGAAAATTCCAGTCAAGTAACACCAGTGGGAACATGTGGAATTAAATAGTGTGAGTAAATGCTGGCCAGGTTGAGGAAAAAAACTTCAGACAAACTAGAGGGTGGTGGTGAGGATGTGTAGAAGAGAGGTGGGGAGGGGGCAAGCAGGGCATTTTCTGGCCCTTGTAACAAGGGTCTGTTGTTTGCATTAGCTCCCTTGCAGGAGAGGGGAGTTTTCCTCTCTCCAGAGAAGTTTGTAGTGTGGCTGGTCTACCTTCCTCCTGGACTGAGGTCACCTGTTTTTGTTTGTGTTTTCTTCTTCAAGAAGAAAGAAAAATATGCCATTACTTCAGGTCCTGACAACAACAGAAATGGCAGGCTATTGTCTTTCCTTTTCTTCAGGACGCTTTTCCTACCTTGTGTGACCCAGAAGGCCCTGTCTCTCTTGATAGTCCTCTTCTTACACCACGTGTACCAGACATGCTGAGTGTGTTGGAGGTGAAGGTTCAGTGTCTTGCAATTGTTCTAAATAAGGAAGGAAAATGGGTTTACTAAAGGAAAGCTTTTGTATTATCCATTTTGTCTGCTTAATTTGGAGAATTTAGACTTGGCTCCAGAAAAAATTTCTGAGAAGTTCAAGGGCCATTGTGCTGTTTGGGGAAAACATTTGCTGTAACTAGGTTGAGGGTATTTATTCTCTGCCAGTGCCCGGGACCTGTGTTTGCCAAGTGATTTCCCAGTCCCAGGGATTAGCCAGTCATGTGAAACATTTGATTAAGAGACTTAAAGAAATCTTAGCTGAGGCACGATTGGTGGCTATTGGCAGGATGGCCCCATCCTCAACTCTGCTTTGTCTCTTGAGTGTTTGTAAGAATGTTGTAATGATGAGCCATGGGGGCTGGATTTATGATCCAGTGAGGAATCTTTTTAGAAATCAAAGTTCTGGTTGGGTATATTATTAATTAAGCCCCATAAGTTTCTACATAACTTAGAAAGGAGTCTTTTTTTTCTCAGAGCTATACCACCAGTCAGCTGTTTAGGGACGAAGATACCAAGTTATCAGAAAAAATTACCTGTATCCGAACAGCAACATGGTTCTGTCTGAGGAAAGTAAAGTTTTTCTTGATGCACATTTCCTGGATTTGCATTAAATTTTTACACTTAAGCCTAGAGGACTTTTTCTCCCCCTTAACAGTGGCACCTTTCATTTGTGAGGCAGGAGCACTGGGGCCTGAGTCTGGAGATCCTGTCTCCAGCCATTCACCTCCAGCCTAGAAGAGAACACTTCTGTTTCCCTTCCACCCTGTTTAAATTTGTATGCGTTCCTCCCCACAGATAACCATCATCTTCAAAGCTCACCGTGAGTGCACAGATCAGAAAGTGTACCAAGCTGTGACAGATGACCTGCCGGCCGCCTTTGTGGATGGCAGCACCAGCGGTGGGGATGGCGACACCAAGAGCCTGCTTATCGTGGAGAGGGAGAGCGGCCGCTACGTGGAAATGCACGCCCGCTACATAGGGACCACGGTATTTGTGCGGCAGCTGGGTCGCTACCTGACCCTCGCCATCCGCATGCCTGAAGACCTGGCCATGTCCTATGAGGAAAGCCAGGACCTGCAGCTGTGTGTGAATGGCTGCCCCCTGAGCGAGCGCATTGATGATGGGCAGGGCCAGGTGTCTGCCATCCTGGGGCACAGCGTGCCTCGCACCTCATTGGCGCAGGCCTGGCCTGGCTACACACTGGAGGCTGCCAATGCTCAGTGCCACGAGAAGATGCCAGTGAAGGACATCTACTTCCAGTCCTGTGTCTTCGACCTGCTCACCACTGGGGATGCCAACTTCACCGCCGCTGCTCACAGTGCCTTGGAGGACGTGGAGGCGCTGCACCCAAGGAAGGAACGTTGGCACATCTTCCCAAGCAGTAGCCACGGGACACCCTGTGGAGGCGGCCATTTGTCTGTCAGTCTGGGACTCACATGCTTGATCTTTATTGTGTTTTTGTAGGGATTGTCTTTTGTTTTTTTTATTTTTTGTCTATAACAGAATTTTAAAATATATATTGTCATAATATATTGAGTAACAGAGTATATATGTATATACCATGTATATGACAGGATGTTTGTCCTGGGGCACCCACCAGACTGTACATAATGTGCGTGACTGTTCCAAGTATGTTGGATGTAGTGTTCTTTGACTGTATTGCTTTTGTTTTGCAGTTTTGTGAAATATTTTATAATGTCCCTGCCGGGGGACCTGTTAGAAAGCACTTTATTTTTTATATATTAAATATTTATGTGTGTACCTGGTTAGTACGTATAGTACATATACAAAGACGCCATCGCAGCGTTCCCGCTGAAGAGGACCAGTGACGGTGCTCGTGGCTGTCCCTGGCTGTCCGTCCCTGCCTTCTCCCTTTGCTACTGATCTGCCACATTGGGTGCGCAGCTTTCACTGGCCTCCTGCTGGCGGAGCTGCGTCCCTTGAGCGAGGAGGTCCTTACTCTCACTCCGTGTGGAAGGACAGCTAACTCCACGACAGGCACTTTGGCTCTTGTGAAACACGCATCTCTAAGCAACCCTCGCCCTCCACAACTGTCACTTTTTCAAAGGGCAGGGAGTGTATTACTACAGTTTTCATTAATTAGGATTGTTCTGAGCACTTAGGGAATGTGAGGTTGAGCCATATGAAACTGCTGTTTCTATTAGGTCAGAAGGGGCTGGTGATGGCAATTTCATAGATAAATACCAGGCATTTTACTAGACGCCAGGAGCTCTCAGACATTTCCTCCTCCCGTGTTCCTGTTTAAACCGTATCACGCCTTGCTCTTCTCTGTATCATTTGTGCAAGCCCAAGTTCTAAGCCTTCTTTCCTTGGCTGTTATGCCCAGAGACACACTGCTCCCTGTCTCCACCCCCCGTAATCCCTCCTCAACCTCACCTGATGAACCCAGAGACTAGGCCTTGTTAGATTCTCTCTTCGTGTCGAGGCCCAGATCCCATCACAAGGTGTGCCACTCTTCCTTGCCGTCCACACCGTGGCCTTCACAGTCGCTGGCGCTGACGTGTCTGCATGCATGAGGGAAAGGATAGGGTGTTAAATGACAGGAAAACTTTGAGGGCCTGAGCCAGTAAGTGGCAAAATGGGCTCTGGTGAACCCAGACCTTCTCACTGAGCAACGTTGCTTCCCAGGTGGTCTCTCTTTCTTTAATTAGATATGCTCCTTTGTAACATCTATAGTGATAATATACTAGTGAGTGCTCATGTAACTTGGTAAAATTCCTATAAAGTAAAATACCTCCTTCCATTTCACCTGTTGGCACGCCCTTGCAAAAGGAAAGCACCACCCACAAAATGCAAGAACAATGAGGAAGTGAGTTCTACCTAGGGCAGGTGGATTTCTATTGTATCTATGTAAATGTTTGGTTCCAAGGAGAAACGAAAGAATTTGTACCTTACCTTACTCAGATTTACATAAGTGCAAGAAGAAAGTTAATTTTATATACCACAGCAATTAGGATCCAACTTGTGCTGAATTTTAGATAGCCAGGTATCTAAACCTGGGGCCTGCCTTTTGCCATGCCCCATTGATTAGGGTCACGGCCAGAGGTCCAAACTGGCAGGAGAAGAGGATTTTGGTTCGTGAAATTCTATTTCGTAGTGAACTGATGATCCAATTACAGCATGGAGCTGTGGGTTCACCTAGAGGTGGGAAACTGCCCTTTTTCTGATCTAGGAGAGGATAGTCTTGGAAAGTCTGGGAAAATCACAAAGGCACCCTACTTCTTACTTGATAAAAAGACACAATACCAGAGAAGTGAAACTGAACTTGTTACCCTTCTATAAAGACGCGGGGGCCTACCTACCATGAGCTCTGAACTGTGGCTATTTCTGTTCACCTACAGAACATGTGCCAGTTCAGAAGCTATAGTTAGCTAGTAATTTTGTTAGGTAATTGAGTAGAACAAAGGAGGAAAAATATTTAGAGTATAACCACTATTCTTGTGTGAACAATATAAAAGTGAAGTAAAAGCAATAGAAGTTTCTACAGTGTCTGGCTTTAGAGTGTATATGGTTCATATTACCTTTGTCCTCTTTAGGGAAAGCAAAATCACCACCTCTACTAATAGTTGGGGAAAGAAACAGGTTGCTCTGCCATATCCTAGCTGGGAAGGATGCCTCTAAGCATTCTGTTTCACTAGCATTTGTGCCAGTGTGTTTGGCTATTCTCCCTTTATAATCAGTGTCCTGCTACAACATTTACAGTCCCCACAGATGACTAAGAAATACAGATGCTTCTCTAGAGAAGGGCCAGCTTATTTTCCATTTCTTTTCTAGGACTTTTAAAGAAAATAGTATTTGTACATTTTGGTTCTTGCAATCTTCCTTAACCAAGAGTTTCAGGTGATCCCACCACATGGATAAGATGTAGCTATTCAGGGGCGCCTGGGTGGCGCAGTCAGTTAAGCATCCGACTTCAGCCAGGTCACGATCTCGCGGTCCGTGAGTTCGAGCCCCGCGTCAGGCTCTGGGCTGATGGCTCAGAGCCTGGAGCCTGTTTCCGATTCTGTGTCTCCCTCTCTCTCTGCCCCTCCCCCGTTCATGCTCTGTCTCTCTCTGTCCCAAAAATAAATAAATGTTGAAAAAAAAAATTAAAAAAAAAAAAGATGTAGCCATTCAAAGGTCTCCTGGGGGAGGTTAAAACTTGAGGGAAAACACTGGTTTTCACAGATGCTCCACATGGCTGTCTTTAAAAGACTCAAAACATTTTTTTGTCCTTTTCTTCCCTTTGTTAATGCTTGGAAATTCCCACAGTGTGTCGAGTCTTTGCAAAGAAACCTTTAGATGTGGTTCATAGGTATATGGATAAGTATCTGTGTAAAACAGTGAGTGTGCAGTGTGTAAATACTTTAAATTATTATGCTAGAAAAATAAAGTTACATACCATGCTGTGGAATGTTTGTTCTGTGATTATAGTGACACCTGCTGGAAGAGCTGCAGAACACAGGAGGGGAAGAAAGGGAGTGAGGGGGTGTTTGTGCAAAATCCTCTGATTACTGACAATCCAAAACTGTCCACAAACTTGCGTGTCTTCTCAACTACATCTTTACTGTAGCTTTTCATTTTTCAATTTTAAGCAATTTCAATAAGAATCTGTAAAACTAGTCCACTGGTATGATCCTAAAGGTCTGTCTTCAGTAATAGTTTTGGTCCCTTGGCAGACATGGGACCTGCCCTGTGGTGCTTTTAAGATAGCATGGATGGGAACTTCTGGTGGGAAGGACTTGGGGCAGGATTTTTTGGCTTTGGGAACTTGTAAGTCCCTATTTCTTGGATGTTCTAAAAAGAGATCACAAGATCTCAACTTGTTCTTTGTTCAAGAAACATGCCGAAGGGTAGAAAAACTTGAAAAAGAAATTAAACCCAAACTGAAAGCAAAGGAAATCAATTACTAAGTCAAATACTAAATGGGACAAATTCCAACTCAGGGAAACCTACATAATCATTTCTTAAATAGAAGACTCAATCCTTATACGTAGTGTTTAAGTGTAGTTCAGAACAACAACAAAAATCCTCTGAAACACAAAATAAGATGACCATGATACAGCCACTGAGAACCTAATACATAAGCCTACACTAAATGAACACTAAGAAATAAACCACATCACAATGACGTCTATACTTACAAGTCAAAATTTCTCTTTCTGTATACTCTAAATCCAGACCCCCAGCTTTTCAGGAATTGAAATTTAAGGAACTGTCCAAAAACCTAACAAGGAGGTCTTTATTGTTTTACACAGGAAACCGTGACTTTAACAAACATTAAGCATCCTGTTAGTTACTGGAATTTTGTTGTCTTTTGGGGGTTTGTTTGTTTTTGTAGCCACATTTAGTATTCTATTGCCTGAGATCAGCTGGAATACCAGAGTCTTGGATTGCTGCGGTCCTTTCTGAGCAAATATACTTTAGGGGAACAGCAAGAAAAAATCTAGCAGTTTCTTTGTATGTGTCCTAAGGACTATCTCCCTGCCTCAGAGAATCTAAGACATTAAAAAAAAAAAAGAGGAAGCAGTTCACAGTTCCTTATTATTTGACTGCCTAAGCTCACCATATTTTTCTCCTTCCATTCCCTTTCTGTCTTCCAAATGGATAAGCCATATCATGATATTATTATTTCAAGAATATTTGTCTCTGAACTTATTACTCTACCTTCACCAAATAAACAAATGTTTGACACTATCAACTAAATAACATCAACTAAATAGTATCAACTAAATAAATATTTAGTCCTTTGTACCCAAAATATGAAGTATGTGCTGGGAGTGCAGAAGTTTGTGTTTCCTCTCTCTTGTGAGCAGTGTGTATATTTATAAACAGAGTGGGGCAGCCACAGCCTAGGAAATATACTAACAGATCCAACACAGATGGAATGTACACCCTGCCTGGTTACAATGATGTTCAAACCAAGTGAACCCACCAGGCTGATCAGCTAAAATATATTACAGTCGGTATACCAAACTCCAGCAAGAAGAAAGCAACAGGGCCAAGTTTTCTAACTGACAGCTCATCATGGATGACAGTTATATGACACTTATTATTATTATTACAGTAATGAAAAGTCCAACTACAGAAAAAGAAAAAAAAAGTAAGTACTGCTACCAAATGGAATACACAGGACCAAACCATACACAAATTAACCAAGTAGGAATTGCACTTGCCATCAATGACATAATTTTTAAAACATGATTATCTCAATCACTAATGTAGCCCTTGCACCTAAATATGTAAAGCAAATATTAACAGATGTCAATGGAAACTTGACAGTAGTATAGTAATATTAGGGGACTTTAATACCCCACTTACATCAACGGATAAATCACCCAGACAGGAAATTAGTAAGGAAATATTGGCCTTAAATGACACACTTGACCAGATGAATTTAACTGATACATATAGAACATTGCATCCCAAACTGCAGAATAGACAGTACTTTTCAAGTGCATATGGAACACGCTCCAGAACAGATTACATGTTAGGCCACAAAACAAGTCTCAATGCATTCAAGAAGATTGAAATCATGTCAAGAATCTTTTCTGACCATAACAGTATGAAACCAGAAATCAATTACAAGATAGAAACTGGCAAAAAACACAAATACATGGATACTAAACAACGTGTAACTGAACAACCAAAGTGTCAGGGAAGAAATCAAAGAGGAAATCGATACCTTGAGATAAATGAAAATGGAAACAACTTACCAAAATCTATGGAATGTAGTAAAAGCAATTCTAAGTTCATAGTAATACAGACCCACCCAACAATCAAGAAAAATCTCAAATTATCTAACTTTATACCTAAAGGAACTAGGAAAAGAGTAAAGCTCAAAGTTAGTAAAAGGAAGGAAATCATAGGGGCGCCTGGGTGGCTCAGTCGGTTAAGCGTTCGACTTCTGCTCAGGCCATGATCTCACAGTTTGTGGGTTTGAGCCCCACGTTGAGCTCTGTGCTAACAGCTCAGAGCGTGGAGCCTACAGCCTGCTTTGGATTCTGTGTCTCCCTCTCTCTCTGTCCCTCCACTACTCGCTCACTGTCTCTCTCTCAAAATAAATAAACATTAATTTAAAAAAAAAAACTTTAAAAAAAGGAAGTCATAAAGATCAGAGTGGAAATAAATAAAATATAGATTTAAAAAATAGAAATACCAATGAAACTAAAAGCTCGTTCATTGAAAAGATAAACAAAATTGATAAACCTCTAGCCAGACTCATCAAGAGAAAAAGAGAGGGCCCAAATAAATAAAATAAAAATGAAAGAAGTTACAACTGATACAGAGGATCATGAAAGATTACTACAATTATTAATTACATACCAGCAAACTGGAAAATCTAGAAACAAATGGTTCATTTCTACAAAACTTCCAAGAATGAATCACAAAAAAAAAGGAATAAACCCATGCAAGAAATGAAATTAAATCACTACTTTTAAAACTTCTGGGGCACCTGGATGGCTCAGTCAGTTGAGAAATCTGACTCTTAATTTCAGCTTAGGTCATGATCTCATGGTCATGAGGTCAAACCGCATGTCAGGCTCTGCAATGGGTATGGAGCCTGCTTAGGATTCTCTCTCTCTCTCTCTCTCTCTCTCTCTTTCTCTCTCTCTCTCTATCTCTCTCTCTTCCTCCCACCTCATGCCCCTCTCCCCCACTCATGCTTTCTCTCCTTCTAAAAAAAAAAAATAGAAATAAAACTCCTAAAAAATAACATTTTAGGACAAGACAGCTTCACAGGTGAATTCTACCAAATATTTAAATAAGTGTTAGTACCTATCATTCTCAAATTATTCCCAAAAAAAAGTGAATAGGGAAAAATGCTTCCAAACTCATTTTGCAAGACTAGCATTATCCTGATACAAAAACGAGGCAAAGACACCACAAAATAGAAAACTGTAGGACAATATTCCTGATGAACATAGATGTAAAAATCCCCAACAAAATATTACTAAACCAAATTCAACGATACATTAAAAGAGTCATATACCATGATCAAGTGGGATTTATCTCAGGGATGCAAGGATGGTTCAACATCTGCAAATCAACATGATACTCCACAATAACAAAAAGAATAAAAGTTCTATGACCATCTCAATAGATGCAGAAAAAAATGTTTCAAAATTCAACATTCATTTGTGATAAACACTCTCAACAAAGTTGTTATAAAAGTAATGTACCTCAACAAAATGAAGGCCATTTATGAGAAACCCATAGCTAACATCATACTAAATAATGAAAAGCTGAAAACTTTTCCTCTAAGATCAAGAACTTTCATTCTAGCCATAGCAATTAATCAAGAAAAAGAAATAAAAGGAAAATTGGCAAGGAAAAAGAAAAAGTAACTCTATTTACAGATGACATGATAATATATATATGGAAACACTAAAGACCCCACCAAAAAAAAAAAAACTATTAGAAAAAAAAAATTCAGTAAAGTCACAGGACAAAAATGGACAAACAGAAATTGGCTGCATTTCTATACACTAATAATGAGCTATCAGAAAAAAAAATTAAGAAAATCCCATTTACAATTCCACCAAAAAGAATAAAAAATCTAGGAATAAAGTTAACCAAGGAAGTGAAAAACCTGTAATCTGAAAACTATAAAACAACAATGAAAGATATTGAAGATGACACACAAAATAATGGAAAGATATTCCATGCTCCTGGATAGGAAGACTATTGTTAAAATGTGCATGCTATCTAAAGCAATCTATGGAGTCAATGCACTCACTATCAAAATACCAACAGCACGTTTCACAGAACTAGAACACATGATTCTGAAATGTGTATGAAACCACAAAAGATCCTGAATAGCCAAAGCAATCTTGAGGAAGAAAAACAAATCTAGAGGTCTCACCATCCCTGATTTCAAGATATACTGCAAAGCTAGTAATCAAAACTGTATGGCACTGTCACAAAAAGAGACACATAGGGGGTGCCTGGGTGGCTCAGCTGTTAAGTGTCTGGCTTCGGCTTAGATCATGATCTCAAGGCTCCTGAGTACGAGCCCCGTGTGGGGCTCTGGGCTGATGGCTCAGACCCTGGAGCCTGCTTCAGATTCTATCTCTGTCTCTCTGCCCCCTCCCCTGCTCACGCACTGCCTTTCTCTCTCTCTCTCTCTCTCTCTCTCTCTCTCTCTCTCATTCTCTCTCTCTCTCTTTCTCTCTCATATAAATAAACATTAAAAAAAAATTTTAATGGACACACAGAACCAAAGAACAGAATACAAAGCCTTAATAAGAAATCCACACTTATGTGGTCAATTAATCTACAACAAAGGAGGCAGCAATATACAATAGGACAAAGGCTCTTCAACAAATGGTGCCAGAAAAACTGTAGAGCTGCATGCAAAAGAATGAAACTGGACCACTTTCTTACACCATGCACAAAAATAAATTCAAAATGGACTAAAGAGCTAAATGTGAAACTGGAAACTATAAAACTCCTAGAAGAAAACACTTCTTTGACATGGGCCATAACAATATTTTTCTAGATATGCCTCCTCAGGCAAAGGAAACAAAAGCAAAAATAAACTACTGGGACTATACCATAATAAAAAGGTTTTGCATAACAATGTGAACAATTAAAAAAATGTAAAGGCAACCTACCAAATGGGAGAAGATAGGTGCAGATGATATATTCAATAAGAGATTAATATCCAAAATATGTAAAGAACTAATACAGCTCAACACACACACAAAAAAACAAATAATCCAATTAAAAATCCCACAACCGATAACATCTGCTACCTACTGGAACCAACGCGATTTGTTTGACTAAATAAATGTGTGACCGCAGGGAAATCCACTCTGGCAATTTACTGATATTGCCATGGTGTTTCAGTAATAAACCTGGGGACCAACTTATCTTATAATATTGGTGGCTGCCACAGGATTAAGCCACAGTAGGCTCTAGGGCAAAAGAAAACAGGCAGAGGACCTGAATAGATGTTTTTCTAAAGAAGGCACCCAGATGGCCAACAGATGCATGAGAAGATGCTTAACATCACTAACCATGAAAGAAAAGCAAATCAAAATCACAGAGATATCACGTTACACCTATCTTAATGACTAAACTCAAAAGACAAGAAATTGTAAGTTTTGGTAAGGTAGTAAAGAAAAAGGAACTCTCATGTACCATTGGTAAGAATGTAAGTTGATTCAGCCTCTATGGAAAACAGTATTGAGGTTTCTCAAAAAATTTTAAATGGGAAAAAAAATTAAAAATGGAAATACCACATGATCCAATAATTCCACTACTATTTACCTAAAGATAGAAACAACACTAATTCAAAAAGATAGATGCACTGCTAGGTTTATTGCAGCATTATTTATTTACAATAGCCACAATATGGAAGTGACCCAAGTGTTCATCCACAGATGAATAAAGAATATGTGGTATATATACACAATAGAGTATTACTCAGCTATAAAAAAGAATGAGATCTTCACATTTCACAACAACATGGATGAACCTAGCAGCTATTATTCTAAATGAAATAAGTCAGAGAAAGACAAATACCATATGGCTTTACTCACACATGGAATATATGAAACAAAACAAAGAAGAAAGAGGCAAACAAAACAAAATAAAAAACACCAGACTCTTAAATAAAAGAAAAAAACTGGTTGTCACAGGAGGGGAGATAGGTGGCAGGATGGGTGAAATAAAGAGGTTTCAGAGGTGCAAACTTCCAGTTATCAAATAAGGAAATCACAGAGATGAAAAGTACAGCATCAAGAATATAGTCAATAATATTGTAATAACTCTGTATGGTGACAGATGTCAACGCCCTTATTGTGGTGAGAACTAATGTATAGAATTATTGATTCATTATGCTGTACACATGAAACTGATATAAAACTGTTAATTTTACTTAAACAAAATAAAACAGCTACCAAAAAATAAAGATGAACCTCGTAACAAATTAAACCACAAACTTGAAAGTCTTATATGCTAAAAACTGTAAGACATTGATGAGAGCAGTTGAAGGACAACACAGATAAATGGAAAGATATTCTGTGTTCATGGACTGAAAGAATATTGTTAAACTTTCATCCTAACCAAAGCAATCTACAGATTCAATGCATTTTAAAGCAATTTATCAGTGGCAATTTTCACAAAACTAGAACAAATAATCTTAAAACGTGTACGGAACCACACAACACCCCAAATATCCAAAGCAATCTTGGAGAAGAAGAACAAACCTGGAGGTATCACAATCCCTGATTTCAAACTATAATACAAAGCTATAGTGATCAAAACAGTGTGGTATTGGCATAAAAGTAGACCCACGGATCAATGGAACAAATTAGAGAGCCCCAAAACAAACCCATGCATGTATGGTCAATTAATCTATGAGAAGTGAAGCAAAAATATGCAATGGGAGAGAAAGAGTCTCTCTGATAAATGATGTTGAGAAAACTGAACACCTACATGCAAAAAAAAAAAAAAAAAAAAGAATTAGGACACTATCTTAAAGCATAGAGAAAAATAATACCAAAATAGATTAAAGACTATGAATTTAACAAGTGAAGCCATAACACTCCTAGAAGAAAACCTAGGCAGTAAGTTCTGTGAGGAGAGCCTTTTTTTTTCTCCCAAATTTTTATTTAAATTCTACTTAGTTAACATATAATATTATTTTAGTTTCAGGAGTAGAATTTAGTGATTCATCACTTATATATACACCCAGTGCTCATCATAGTAAGTGCCCTCCTTAATACTCTTCAGCCATTTAGCCTATCTCCCACCCACCTCCCTCCATCAACCCTCAGTTTGTTCTCTATAGTTGAGTCTCATGGTTTGCTTCCCTCTCTCTTTGTCCCCCTTCCCTTATATTCATCTGTTTTGTTTTTTAAATTCTACATATGAGTGAAATCATATGGTATTTGTCCTCTGACTTATTTGGTTTAGCACCTCTAGCTCCATCCACATCATTGCAAATGGCAAGATTTCATTCTTTTTGATGACTGAGTAATATTCCATTGTGTATGTGTATATATATGTACATATGTGTGTGTATATTACACATACACACCACATCTTCTCTATCCATTCATCAGTTCATGTACATTTGGGCTCTTTCCATAGTTTGGCTATTGTTGATAATGCTGCTATAAACATCAGGTGCATGTACCCCTTCAAATCTGTATTTTTGTATCCTTTGGGTAAATACCTAATAGTGCAATTGCTGGATCTCAGAGTATCTCTATTTTTAACTTTTTGAGGAATGTCCATAATGTTTTCCAGAGTGGCTGCACCAGTTTGCATTCCACTAACAGTGTAAGAGGTTCCCCCTTTCTCTTTGACATCGGTCTTAGCAGTATTTTTTTGGACAAGTATCCTCAGTCAAAGGCAACCAACGCTAAAATGAAGAAATGGAAGTACATCAAATTAAAAAATTTTTGCATAGCAAAAGATACCATGAATAAAACAAAAAGGCAACCCACTAAATAAGAGAAGACTTTTGCAAATAATACACCTGATAAAGAGTTAATATCCAAAATACAGAAATAACTCACTCATCTTAATATTTAATTTTTTTAATTGTTTTAAGTTTATTTTTTTGAGAGAGATAAAGAGTGAGTGGAAGAGGAGCAGAAGAGAGGGAGAGAGAGACAGAATCCCAAGAAAGCCCCACACTATCAGCGCAGAGCCAGATACGGGGGCTTAAACTCACAAACCTTGGTATCATGACCTGAGCTGAAACCAAGAGTCTGATGCCCAACCGAGTCACCCAGGACCCCCTAAAAAAAAATAAAAATGAACAGAAAACTTTTTCAAAGAAGACATATGGATGACCAAGAGGTACATGAAAAGTGCTCAACATCACTGACCATCATAAAAATGTAAATAAAAACCACCACGAGATACAACATTGCACCTATCAAACTGGCTGTTGCAAAAAAAAAAAAAAAAAAAGTGTTGGCCAAGATGTACAGAAAAGGGAACCTTTATACACTAGTGGTGGGAATATAAATTGGTGCAGCCACTATGGAAAACAATATAGAAGTTCCTCAAAAAAATTAAAGTGGTTTCTGAGTGGCTCAGTCAGTTAAGTGTCTGACACTTAGTTTTGGCTCAGGTCATAATCCCATAGTAGTAGGATGAGCCCCACGTCAGGTGCCATATTGAGCATGGATCCTGTTTAAGATCCTCTCTCTCTCTCTCTCTCTCTCTCTCTCTCTCTGCCCTTCTCCTCCAAATCTATCTTTCTCTAAAATAAATAAAATTTAAAAAAAATAATTGAAAATAGAACCACCACAAGATCCAGAAATTCCACTTCTATTTATCTGAACAAAAACAAAAACACCAATTCAAAGAGATATATGCACCCCTACTTTCAGTGCACCATTATTTACAATAGCAATGATGTGGAAGCAACCCAAGTGCTCATCAATAAATGAGCAGATCAAGTAGAATGTGGTATATACATACATACAAGGGAGCATTACTTAGTCATACAAAGAATGAAATCTTGTGATTTGTGGCAGCATGTATGAACCTAGTGGTTATTATGCTAAATGAAATAAGCCACGTAGAGAAAGACAAATACCATATGATTTCTTACATGGAAACTAAAATACAAAATAAAATCAGACTTACAGATACAGGAAACTAACTGTTGGTTACCAGAGAGGGGAAGGGGCTGGGAGGGCAGGCAAAATAGGTGAGGGAGATTGAGAGTCACAAAGTAAAAGAGTCATAGGGATGAAATATACAGCATAGGGAATATAGTCAATAATACTGTAATAACTTTACATGGTGAGAGATGGTAACTAGACTTATGGGGATCATTTCATAACGTAAAAATATTGAATCGCTATCATGCACACCTCAAACTAATAGAATATTATATGTCAATTATACATCAATAAAAAATAAAATAATTTGGCAATGCCAAGGGAAATAGTGCTACTTGATGGCACAAAAGGCTTTCAAAGCCTTTACACAGGAAGCAGCAAGGTAGTAACCACTGCCGAGGACAATAAATTTATTTTCTAGCAAGATCTTCTTCTGAGCTGTCAATAACAATGCCATGAATACATTGTTGGTGATTTGTGCAGTAAGGACTATGGAGAGATCTATTCATTTGCTCATTCTAAGTACAAGGGATAGATTCTGAGCCATGAATGTTCATCTTCCATCTTGGGAATAAAAAGGAAAGAGTAGTCAAATAACTTGGGATAGCACAAAATATAAGATTCTGAGTTTTCTGTCAAATTCGAAATTTGGTTGACATTTGGAGGTTGGGAATTAGGTGAAAGTTTATTTGGGGAGCTGGGAGGAAAGGAAGATATGTTCATTTTGGGGAAGTGGCAAACCCTTGAGCTATTCCTAGAACTAAATTTGCATTTATGCCCCTATGAACATTCCAGAATCTAGGTCTGGGTCAAAGTTCCAAAGATACCTAAGTTAGACATATCCATAAGGGGGATGAACTTGGTACCAGGGCTTCTAGAAAAATGAGTGAGACCAAATGCAAAAGTTGCGCATACCACATGACTCCTGCTTGCCTCCTCATGGTAATGCCCCAGAAATCTCAGCATAAATTCTGTAAAGCCCTAACTCAGAGTAATGCTGACCTGCAAACAACTATTTGCCCTGGACAGAACCTTAGGGATGAAGAGTGGCCTGGGGACAGGAAGAACTCTGAAGAAAAGCTGCTACCAGAGAAATTATTGCAGATTTCTGGTCATGTATTATGCACTTCAGCAAATAAGAGTCCCAGTAGAGAATCCAGCTTTGGGAAAGGACACTCTAAAATGTTTTCATTGACTGGGTTGCACATAGAGTGTTTGGAGACAGGTCCCTGCAGTGCTTACAACGTAACCTTAGCTCTTGTCTGCAGATCCCTTCCAATTGTTCAGACTAGGCCAGGGATAGCATTCTGAACTCTTCAGAACTGCTTGCAGTAGAAAATGACAAAAAGAAGGCAGCCTAGCCTGGTGGTTGAACAAGTCTTTCCACTCTCTGATCTTACAATTTTTTCAAAGGTAATAAGTGAGAGGAGACAAATGTGAGAAATTGCACACAGACGCTCAATAAAAAAGCAACATGGACAAAAGTTAATGAAAAGATGTTGAAAAGGACTATAAAAATAACAGAACTGGGAAGAAGAAAGTGACAAAGAAGTAAACAGTGAAGGAGGGACAAGTGAAAAAAATTGTACATAGCTAATAAAAACACAGAATGGAGTTATAAAAATGCAGGGCAATGCTGGAGATATTTACGAAGAAAAGTAGTGGCGTAGAGTAATCCCATATCCTCTGTATCAGTCAAGGTTCTCCCTGAAATAGAACCAATGGAATATATAATATATAACAACATGTACATATATAAATATAGATAGGTACAGATACACTGTGTATATAACCAAATGTGTATGTATATACATGTGTCTGTGTATACACACATATATATGTAGATGTATATGTAAAAACACAACAGTTGACCTTTAAACAACACAGGTTTGAACACAGCAGTACATGGGTCTACTTAGGATTTTCTTAATATTTTCTCTAGCTTACTTTAAGAAAATGGAATATAATACATATACAAAATATGTGTTCACAACTGCCTATGTTATTAGCAAAGCTTTCAGTCAATAGTAAGCTATTAGTAGTTAAGTTTTGGGGCAAAGTTATATGTGGATTTTTTACTGTGTTGGCAGTTGGGACTTCCAGGCCCCATGTTGTTCAAATGTCAAGGATGTGGGGTGAGGGAAGGGAATTTGTAATAGAAATTTACTCATGCAGTTATGGAGTTTGAAAGGCCCACAATCTGCCATCTGCAAGCTAGAAAACTAGGAGAGCCAGTGGTGGAATTTAGTCTGAGTCCAAAGGTCTGAGAAATGGGGAACAGCTGGTATAAGTCCAAGACTCTGAAGGCCTAAGAAGCAGCAGCCCCAATATGCAAGGGCAGGAGAAGATGGATGTCTCAGCTCTTGAAGAGAGAGAGAATTCACCCTTCTTCCACCTTTTCATTCTATTCAGGTCCCCAGTAGATTAGATAAAGCCTACACACATCGGTGAGGACAGATCTCTACTCATTCTACTGAATCCAATGCTAATTTCTTCCAGATACACTCACACAGACATATCCAGAAGTAATGTTGTACAGTCTGGACATCTTTAGTCCACTCAAGTTGACATATGAAATTAAAAATCACATCCTCCTTTCATATATTTGCTTTTAAAATTTATTATACATCTCTTAGGCATTGGAAGGGGTAATAACTGATCAAGACTCTATGATGTCCTCAACACAATCCAATTTGAACTACCTCAAGCACAAAAGCACGAGGGATTTATTGTAAGGTTTCAGAAGTATCTTATGCAACCCCAAGGGCAGGAATGGAGCCAGACCCACAAGGCTGGAAACTGCCTGGAAAGCTGTTAGGGTCTCATTTCTGCTTTTGATTCTACAAGTACTTTTTATTCTCTCACTCTGCAAGCCGGTTTCTCTACTTCACAGGAACTCTTACTGGAACGTGGCCAACTGTGGTTCCAACTACCTGCAGAGAGTTTACATTCTTGGGAGCAATCTCTTTGTTAGGTGAACATAACACAAAATGGGCAGTGAGCCTCTCCCTCACTTCACCACAGACCTTCATGAAATTTTGGCACTTTGGTGCTCTACAACTTTGGTGTTGCCCACTTTATTCAGTTTCTGAGAGGAAGGAAGGGAGGAAGGAATAATTCAACTTAGTAATGCCACAAGAGCAGAACTAGGACTGAAATTAGAAGAAACAAAGAAGGGAAGAGTCAAGAATAAGTTGACAGATGTAACTGAGATCATTGTAAAGACTCCAAGCTCGTGGTAGCCACTTTTTTTTTACCCTAACCTATTAAGAATACCAACATGGAGGCTGTGTGAAAGGGAAAAATACTAGAACTGGACTGATCCTACACCAACAGAGGGAAGCAAAGGGATTTTTTTGATCATCTATCATGTCAATGCAGGCACTTTGCAAACTCTATGAGATTTGAAGAAAATGAGCAGAGAGGTTGACTAATTAGGGTGTGATCACCAAGCTGTAAGGGGTGGAGCTTGTTTACATTAGCATCCAGGCTCACTGAGATTATCAAGTCAATGCTTGCCATGTGAAACTATGCTCAGTCCAATAATGTTTTATTGTTGTATATGATTTAAAGTATAGTTACCTACCTTAAAGAAAATGCTAAGACAGTCTATTAAAAATCATTTTTTATGAATTAGTGAATACTACAAATTATCATTTGTTAGTTAACAATGCATCTAAAATATTTGAGAATATTATCATAAGAAGATAAATCACACACCCATAATCTTAGTTAAATACTTTATTTAGTTACTATAAAAATGAACTTCACCATCCTGTTTGAATCAATAGGGTCAAAAAATTTTAAATATTTAGACTGTTTTATATATAAATACTGATATAAACTCATGTGCATGTATATATCATCAATAAAATCTTATATAAATATCAACATTACTAATCACCTCACAAAAATGTGCTGGAACTTGTCAACTCATCAGAATCAGATTCGTTGGCAATCATGGGATAGGACTATAAATTCACTAAATAAAATAACTCACTGCAATTGAGGACATATATTAATGCGTAGAAGAATTGGATTGAGGGTAATATTAAAGGGAAGAGTTATTCAGTTAACAAATGTTTGTTGAATACCTACTAAATACAAAACACTGTTGAATACTAGAGATTCAAAGCTAAATAGTCTTTTTTTTTTAAAGCTAAATAGTCTTATTTCCTTACCTAGAGAAACTTACAATCTAGGATACACATTTCTATAATGTGTATCCACGGTTTCAATTAAGTAAAGTAACTTGTCTCATGGTTCTATGGATTAGCTGGGCTCAGTGGGGTGGTTCTTCCTTGGGATCTCTCATTCAGTGGTAGTTAGAGATCAACTGAGGATACTGTGATCTAAATGCTCACTTGGGCTGGACATCCAAGATGGCACACTCAAATGGCTGATAGCGACTTCACTGGGGGATCAGCTGGGGCTGCTAACTAGAGTACCTGCACATGGCTTTTCTATGTTGACTTTGCCTTGGGCTTACATACATAGCATGGCAGCTCTAAGAGGGAGATAGTATAAAAGCAGAGAAGATAAATAAAATGGAGTTAATGGCTATACCAGGAGCTAGCACAGTGTCACTTCCACTGTATACCATATGTCAGAGCAATCACAGGGCTTATCCAAATACTGTATAAGAAAATAAAGAAATAAACCATCTCTTGGTAAGAAAGTATAAAATCATAGTGTAGAAGATAATGTAGGACTAGAGTTATCTTTAGACATCTTTGGAAAACACCATCTGACACAGATACAAAAGCATTGTTTTGACAAATGATTTATTTCAAATCATTTTAACTTACTATTAAAACTTTGTATGCAGTAAATTACTATCTATCTAGAAAATGAAATTATCCTATCTATACTTTCCTGAGGGAAAGAAAGAAATGCCTCATTTAGGGAAAGAACCCCCTACAAATAGTAAGATAATACTAGTTTGTGTCTAACATGTGTATCACACACCCCCCCCCCCATAGAACAAAAACAAGTCTTTAATACACAGGGCAAGATAATAAATCCAAACACAACCTTCACTGATAATGAATCTAAGTGCTTATCTTAGACTGTTGTATCTTTTCAGCTCTTCATCAATTCAAACTGAAATTAATCTATTGAAATCATCTATATGATACTGTTACATGTTTTAGACTATATAATCATGTCTTCTTGGCATTTACAACCTATGTCCAAGAGGAGAAAAATGCTCTCTCTCCTTCATGAAGAGTCTTAACAATGGTTAATGTGTCTATTACTGAGTGTTTGGTTTTTGACTCTTTCCCCCCACCCCTAATGGCTACCAAAAAAAGTTACACAAAATATAGAATTGAGTGAACTGCCTCTTAACCTGCATTAATTTTGAAACAGGTTCAAGCATCTCTTCTTGCTCATCAATAGACATGAGATCACTGTAAAAGTCTCAAAATTTTTCCTATAATGCTCTGTATAAAATAGAAATGTGAATCATAAATTTGGTGAAACTTCCCTCAACTCTTCATTTTTGAATAGGGTCATTAGATAGGCATGGAAAACCCAAAAATATCCCCCTGCTTAAAAATGTCTTCCTAGGTCTCTACATATTTTAGTCTTCTTATAAAGACAACTTACTTAAGTGGAGACTTAGAAAATCCCAGATGGTAAATATATAGGTTCTTCCATGGCCAGAAGAAAGAAAAGTATATTAAAATATTGCAGTTTTTCTGAGAAGAACCACCTCCTCCCTCACCTTTTGGTACAGAGGAGAGAAGTCTTTCTTTCACCTCATGTTCTCCATGAGCAAAAATTCAGTCCTCTTTCCTAGCTCTCATCCCCAGTGTAAGCCTTGCTGCCATTTATCAGTAAAGACAGTCCTGATAGCTTCCAAGCTCTCTGAATGATGAGGTTAGAAAAAAGTAGAAGGCGGCTGATTCACTGGAGGGCATGTTGAATCGATACCCAGCATGTGTTGGGTATGCAAGTCAATGAACTCTGGGAGTGGGCTCAGGTGGCTCACTGAAGAAGGTTTCTTCCTTGGGCTACCTTTGACCTCAATTTAAGCAATTTATTTATAGTTGGGATAATGTAGTGATTATATGACCTCAAAGTAAATTGAACAAGCCCATTAACAATGCAATAATCACCCATTATGAAGCCCATTTTTTACAAGAACGATGCATTTATCTCTTGGATAGAACTTGATAGGGACCAAGATGGTAGAAGCGTGGGGAAAAATTTCAGAAACAAACATAAACAGTTTGTTTTCTGAGGAATAAATAGGTCGGGGTTCCAAACACTCCATTTCATTAATCAACTTGGCAGGAGCATCAACAAGCTCAATTGTAAATTATTAAAATGGGAAAATAATACGCCCAAAGAGGTGGGAAGAGTGGTCTAAATTTTGTAACATTTTAAAATACTCTTAATAAATTCTTCACTGACTGTGCAAGTAATATGTTGGGTAACACTTTTTTTGGCCAAAAAAAAAAATCTCAAGGATTTATTTCTTCATTACAGACTATATATCCCTTATTATCTGGAGAATCTTACTTCACTTCTCAAGTGTACTGAACTACACTGATCCACTTATAAAACTAAACTGATCTCAGTTATCCTTGTTCATGATGCTAAAAATGAATTCCTTAAGGTCATATTGTGTTATATTGTCCATGCATTTTGTTGTGCCATTCTCAAAAATATCTAGGTTACTAAAAATAATTTTGGTAAAACAAATCACTTAATGAAAACTGGATATAATATGCAAAACATTCAGAGAATAAAGGAACATTCTTTTTACTCTACCCACAGAATATGAAAACGATGAAGAGAGGCAATGACTAACCCCAAACTCTTGCTCCAAGGACAGGCAAGCGATGTTTCAAATGGGTACAGATGGATATCTAGGACATTCAATTTCCAAGCCCTGAGCCTTCAACACCTCTGTCTCCTACGTTGGATGACTCAATGCTACAGTCTGGTTTATCTAGTCCCCACTCACCTGGAGCTCTTGCTTAACTAATCTATTATGTACAATAAGAGGACTTTCCCAGAAACACTTCTACAACCTCCTCCTCATGCAATATTTTACATGAAAGCTCTCCCTTCGACCCCTTACTCAGTATAATACTGTATCCTGTGTAGATTAATATTGCATTTGTCTGAGGATCAGTTATCTGCAAAACTCTGCTATCCAGAACACAACCATGATTAAATAGTAAGACAAGAGGTCAGGTGAGCCAAAAAAGGAATCTTACAGAGCATGTACACAAAATTGTGCATTTTACCCACCCTCTGGTCATCGCTCGGGGCTTATTTACTTCCATGTTAGGTACAATTCTTACATCCCAATCAGCCAACTTCTTATTCACCATCAGAAGGAAAACAACAGATATACAGAGGGAAAAGAGAAGGCTAAGAGAAGCGGCACACACACAGTAATAAAAAAGAAACCGGACAACTGCTTTGGATGCAGAAGTGAGAACTTCAAAACATACGTCAGAATAAAAGACACATCATTGTGAAGCAGAGTGCAGGAGCAGACAAGCTTATGCATCTCACCATCCCCTGAGGCCATTGGTGATGTTCACTGTGGTGGAACTGAGTCATCCAAAAGAGGTTAAGTTATATTTTGAATTTACCCAAATAAGAAGGCAAAATGTGCATCACCCATTATATAATGTTTTTCAATAAAATGGCTGAAATCATTCATTAAGTGGATTTTGAGTGTTTATCATGTGCCAGGCTCCACTCCCAACCCTGCCTTTTGTTTTTAATTTTAGGTAACTGAGTCCTGGAAGATAAGCTGTCTTCCTAAGGACATTCTCCAAGTCAGTCCTAGACTAAGCCAGGCCACAAAGATCGTCTGTAACCAATCCAGCGGTCCACCTTCTGTAGTTTGCTGCAGACCCAGATTGCTCTCAATGGTATATTTATGATGTGACTGAAAAGGATAATGACACATAGGCCAATAAAACCTGTTGCTTCAATAACTGCGAGAAACTTTGGGGAAACAATAGATATTAGGACCCAGGGATGTATTTATCTCTGCTCTTCATATAAGGAACAATACTAGCTCTTGTTTGTAAGTTATGGGCTCTATGAATCATATAACTGATTGCCTTTCTATTTTGTCTTGGAAGCAGAAAGCTCAAAGCTAAGACTGTGATTCTCCTTCCTATTAACGTAAAGTATTTCATGGGCATGTTTTTGTGTACTGCATTTTGTCTTCAAACCTTTTGTTTTCCATATGTCTCATCCTCCTCACTTATTTTGACTTTATATCTTTTTTTGTTATGTTGTTTTATTTTTAAAAACTTGTATGGGATTTGCCATGTGCTGGACACTGTTCTAAGCACTTTACAAATATTAACTCAATGATTTCTCATAATTATGCCATGTAGTAGTACCTACTATTATATCCACTTAGAGGTGATTAAAAACTGAGGTACTGAAAGATTAGTGTAACATCAGTGATTTGATGTTTCAGAGTATACTTCTTCCTGGACTTCTGAGAGATATGTTTCCCACTTCCTTATTTAGAAATCTATAGCATCTATAAGTGCTCTAGTGAATGGCCTCTGTCATTCATCTTATTGCTTTATTAAGCAATTAAGCAATTAAGTCCTGTTAGCTGCCTGAAACTAAGTATTCCACGTCTTCAAAAATCCTGAGAACTCGGGAACAGGATTTCCATGAGTATTTTAAGGATTCTTTTTGAGGATTTTAGCGCAACATGCTATGAATACTTTCTTGAATTATTAAGAATCATGGGACATCTGGATTAATTAGCAGGGCAAATCTGAATGAGTCTTTTACTCCCAAAGTACAGTGCTCTTCTCCTCCTGGGTTGATATTATGCCCTTGACTTTGGCTGTGGACAATTCAGCAGCTGAAGGAGGAATTAACAGTTCAGACAAGGGGTGCCTGGGTGGCGCAGTCGGTTAAGCGTCCGACTTCAGCCAGGTCACGATCTCGCGGTCTGTGAGTTCGAGCCCCGCGTCAGGCTCTGGGCTGATGGCTCAGAGCCTGGAGCTTGTTTCCGATTCTGTGTCTCCCTCTCTCTCTGCCCCTCCCCGTTCATGCTCTGTCTCTCTCTGTCCCAAAAATAAATAAATGTTGAAAAAAAAATTAAAAAAAAAAAAAAACAGTTCAGACAAGACTAATCCCACTACCAAGAACAAAATGGCAAAGAAAATACCTTTTGATCCCTTATTCACTTTAAAATCAGCCCAAAAATGAGAATAAAAGAAAGTCAATTTTAGATGATCCTAAAATAAATCCACATTCCCTAAACCATGTTTAAATCAGAAGTGAATAGGGGAATGGGAATGCATTTACCAGACAAAGAAACATCCAATGCAGGTAAAGGTAGATACCAGTGGAAAACAAGTCAATTTGCACTGAATCATTTCTGAAAACCTCAGGAAAAGGAGATACCAGGTACCAAGAAAGGTATGGGTGATTCCAGCAAGTGAACGCAATAAGAATCCAGGTCTCCCCTGAAAAACTGGTCCAGAGAAACAACCTGTAGATAACTACTCCTGGAGGAGACCAATAAAGAGTGACAAATGAACACACTACTGACCTACAGTGAAGCTTGTCAGTAAGTGGGACAGTAAGACCCACTACTCACAGGGAGTTTTCAGTGAGCCTCTGTCCATGCCTACACATGAATGGGAAACCTAGGGTCACCAAGAGGTCAAGGGACACCCCTTCCTGAATGAGAAAAAACCCTCACCTCTAACCCACCCAGCCCTGCCGTGAGCTTAAAAGGTGTCAGGAAAGGGGGAGAAGCAGGGAAAAAACAAACTGCAGAGAAGAGATTTTCAGATGTACAAGATTTCACAACCACAACCAAAGAATTGGATCCTATTTTTTTTAAATCTTGAGAACAAATGAGGAATTCTGGAAGACTAAAAATATTACAGCAGAATTAAAGATACCCCTTAGAGACATGGAAAATAAGTCTAGGAAATCTCTAAGAAGGTAGGACAGAAAAACTAAGCAATGAACAAGAGGAGAGAAAAGGTTTGTTTGGTTTGGTTTTATTTTGAGTATCAAACCTGGATGTGAACATTGACTCTTGGGAGTTGCAGAAAGATTGAACTAAAAAATCATTTGGAAAAGACAAAGAGGATTGAAGAATGACAAGCAAATGAAACCATGAAACAACTCCTGGTAGGGGAGTGGGGCACTACTTGGTCCACTGAAGAAAAATACTTGAATATACTAACGGAAATACTACATGAATTTAACTAAAAAATTATGTTGTGTTTGTACCATATTGAAAAAAAGAGGTGGACAAACTATGTAAGAGGGCAAAAATTATTATTTGCTATAAACACAGAAAATGCTTAGAATTGATGAATTAAGAGAAAGCAATAAATATATAGAGATACAAAGGTAAATACAGAGGACAAAATCTAACAATTTAAAGTGGTTGCTTTGTTGTTGTTGTTGTTTAGCCTTTATTTCATGATCATAAACTTCACTCTGCAATCCAGCTAAACTTAGAGGGGAGTAAGGAGGACACGGGACCCATAGAACTGCGGCGGGAGCATAGCGACTCTAGATTTCGAGCAGATGGGGGCGGAGGGGCGCACACCCGAGCTACAGAAGGAATGGTCTGGTAGTTAAGATAAAACACGAGTCAAATTTATTGGATTTGTCCAGAGTCAGCATTGGTGATCTTCCTGCTGGTCTTCACCCCAAAGGGCTCCACGGCTTCCACGATGTTTGTGCCCTCCTTCACCTTGCCAAACACCACGTGCTTGCCGTCTAAACACTCGGTCTTGGTGGTGCAGATGAAAAACTGGGAACCGTTCGTGTTGGGTCCAGCATTTGCCATGGACAGGATGCCAGGACCTGTGTGGTTCAGGATGAAATTCTCATCGTCAAACTTCTCCCCGTAGATGGACTTGCCTCCGGTGCCATTATGGCGTGTGAAGTCACCACCTTGGCACATAAATCCCGAGACGATCCTGTGAAAGCAGGAACTCTGTAACCAAATCCTTTCTCCCCAGTGCTCAGAGCACGAAAGTTCTCTGCTGTTTGGGGGACTTTGTCTTCAAACAGGTCGAAGGAGACGTGGCCCAAAGGCTCGCCGTCCACAGCTATGTCAAAGAACACGGTGGGGTTGACCATGGCTGAGCGGCGCGGGCGATTCCAGGGCATCAGCGTCTGCCTAAAGTGCTTGCTTTTAAAGAGTGGGATTTGGGGGTGAGGGACGTGGATACTGTATGGGGTTTTTTAAAGCCTTTTCATTGTTAAGTTTTTTAAATTTTATTCTGAGAGAGAGAAAGAATGCATGTAAGCATGGGAGGGGCAGAGAGAGGGGAAGAGACAGAATCCCAAGCAGGTTCCACGCTGTCAGTGCAGAGCCCAACATGCGGCTCGATCCCGTGAAAAACCGTGATATAAAGACCTAAGCCGAAGTCAAGAGTTGGACACTCAACTGACTGAGCCACCCAGATGGCCCCATACTTAAAAATTTTTTAATCTGGGGCATGATTACCCTAAAGAATTAAAAATACAATTACAACATCTACATAAACTTTCCAGATCACAAAAATGACTATCCTTTGATAAATAACTATGCTCACTGGAAGCATATGGACAGTATGATGATCTATCATAGAGGATTTCCTGGGTAACAAGATGAAATTTAAGGTAATACTTGCCAGAATATAGGTCTGGCTGCATTTGAAGCTGTTAGTACAAGTCTCTTGTCAACTCACAGGTCTTTAGGTTGTTTGAGTTTCACTTTTCTGAACACAGTATAGAGCTTTTAAACTGTGAAGTAAATGCTTTAGGACAGTGTGTTTCAAAGTGTTTTTCTCAGTCCCTGGATGGTTCCTCATAGTCTACGAAGGATCCTCAGTCTGGCAATTGCAACCTTTTTTTTTAATGTTACATTTTTTTTTCCATTTATTTCATAAATTTGACATTTAAGGTGAATTTTAATTTTTGCTAAGATCTCATTAGATCTTAACAATGTCTGAGCTTTTAGAGTTGTACATGTGCTTTTTGGACTGCACTCATCACAAAATCTTGTATAACATTCAACTATATGAAAATACTGTCTGTCCACAGTGTTTTCAAGTCAACTGAATACTGTCATTTCAATTTGTTAAATATGCATTTTTCATCATCCAAATTTAAAGAAAATATATCCATAGTATAAAGTAGTTCACTAAAGATTAAAAGGAGTGACGAAAATGGTAATGTACATACTGTGACTCATAATAAAAGCAGAAAAATAAATAGGGTGCAAAACATCAGTATAAATACAGAAAGTGAATGTGCGTAAGTGAAAGCAAGAAAATCTAAACATGTAATGATATTCACAAGCAACCAATAAAGAAAATTATATACAGTGAAAAATATAAGATAAATGAACTTTATTGGAAAATTGATCCACTGCCTCCAGCCCCAGTGCATTATCTGTTAAAATACTTGTCTACAGTAGCATATAGCCCTAGAGGGTCTTATGCATAGTGACTATTCTTGTAAACTTAATCACATTTTTGTAAAACTATGCAAAATAATGTTATTCAATATACAGTTGCTTAATTTTTTTTTCCTGAGAGCAGATGAATGACCAAACTACATACTAGTATTTATACACCTGCTACCCTTTATAGCTGTGAAGATTTAAAAACCAAAAAAGATCGTCTTGTTATATCAAAAACAACGTCTTGTTTTCTTGTTATATGTTTCAAGAAAAACATCTTCAAACAACATGTCTTACCATGTATCAATAATTTATATAACATCATAACAATAAAACAATGTGATACTGCCTCAGAATGAGAAAAATAAGCCAGTGAACAGAAAAGAGGTAAGAAGTTGACCTAAGTCAACTTCCTATGTATATAGGAACTTGATATATTATGCGGATCTGTTGAAAAGTTTTCCAAGGATGAAAGCACTAGCAGGCACCGTTTTTTTGGCCCTTCCCTTCTACCTAGCTGGCCTGGCTCTCATGGAGCTCTGATACTCTCTCCATCTACTTACTCACTCCAGCATTTCCTGCAGACTCACTGGCCCATGCCACCCACGTGGCCCAGAACCCCTTCCAAACAGCTCACCACCCTGCCACACCTGACAGGCCCCCTGGCCATCACCAGAGCCCTTTTCAAGGGGCTCACCACCCCCACCACTTCCAAAAGGTGGCCTCAGCCAGCACCAGAATTCTTCCTGGGCACCTCTGTCTGAGGGGATCAGCCCAATACACTAAAACATCTACAAAAGTTGCAGCCAGACCTCACAGCAAGTCTCACTGGAGGCCTATCTTGCCCATCGGTATGCTATCACTGTCACAGCCAAGCCTGTAGCCAGCTATACCAAGAACTGACAGCACACCCAGTGGGCCCATAACAGTCATATCCAGGCCTCTCAGTGAGAGATGCCAGGGGCCAGCCCTGATTACTGGTATGCCAACAGCAGTCACAACAAGACCTCACAGACAGATGCACCAGGGGACAGTCCTGCAAAACAGTGAGTCTGCACCAATCACAACCTAGCCACAAAAGGAAGGTACATGCAGCCCACACAGGGGTACTTCTAGGGCAGCTGGCTCAGGTTACCAAGGTTACCCATAGGACTCCTTCTGCACAAAGCCACTCCTTTATGATGGGGAGACATAAATGATCTACCTAACACAAAGAAACAGGAAGTTAGGCGAAATGAGGAGACAGAGGAATATGTTCTCAAGAAAAGAGCAAGAAAAACACCTTAGAAAAAGAATTAAAACAAAGCTATCTGTCACACTAAGAATTCAAAGTAATAATCATAAAGATATTCACTGAACTCAGCAAAAGAATTAATGAACACAGTGATAACAGTGATAGGAACTACAAAAAAGAACCAATCAGAGGTGAAGAATACAAAAACTGAAATGAAAAATACACTAGAGGCAATCAATAGCAGATCAGATGACACAGAAGAATCAATCAGTGATATGACAGATGGGATGACGAAAATCACCCAGCCAAAACAACAAAAAGAAAAAGAAGAGGGGGAAAAAAGATAGCTTAAGGAAACTCTGGGAGAACATCTAGCATCTAGCATCTAGCATCTAGCATCTAACATTCACATAGTAGCGGTCCCAGAAAACGGGAGAGAAAAAGGCTGAGGAAAACTAGATGAGGCAATATTGGATGAAAACTTCCCTAATTTGGTGAAAGAAACAGATATCCAGGGGCACCTGGCTGGCTCAGTCCATGGAAGAAGCAACTCTTAATCTTAGGGTTGTAAGTTCGAACCCTATGTTGGGTATAGAGATTACTTAAAAATAAAATCTTAAGGAAAAGAAAAAAGAAAGAGACATCCAAATCCAGAAAGCACTAACAGTCCCAAATAAAATGAACCCAAAGAGACCCACACTAAGACACATTATAATCAAAGAATCAACAGTTAAAGATAAAGAGAGAATCTTAGAAGTACCAAGAGAAAAACAAGTAGTTATTAATAAGGAAACTTCCAGAAGAATATTAGCTGATTTTTCAGCAGAAAATTCATAGACCAGAAGGAGTGGCATAATATATTAAAAATGCTGAAAAGAGGGCACATGTGTTGCTCAATTAAGCATCCAACTCTTGATTTTGGATCAGGTCATGATTTCATGGTCATGAGACTGAACCTCACATCAGTCTTGGGATTCTCTCTGTCCCTCTCCCTCTGCCCATCCCCTGCTTGTGTGTGCCCTCTCTCTCTCAAAAAATAAAAAGTTTAAAAAGTACTGAAAGGGGGACACCTGGGTGGCTCAGTTGGATAAATGTCCAACTTCGGCTCAGGTCATGATCTCATGGTTTGTGAGTTTGAGACCCGCATAAGGCTCTGTGCTGACAGCTCAGAGCCTGCAGCCTGCTTCGGATTCTGTGTCCCCCTTCCTCTCGCCCCTCCCCCGCTGGCACTCTGTTTCTCTCTCCTTCAAAAATAAACATAAAAAAAAAAGTACTGAAAGGAAAAAAATACCACCAAGAATATTCTACGGGACAAAGTCATCACACAAAATTGAAGAAGGGATAAGGAGATTCTCCAACAAACAAAAGCTAAAGTTTGTCAACACCAAACCGGCCTTACAAGAAATGTTCAAGGGACTTCTTAAAATGAAAAAGAAAAGGTCCTAACTAGAAAGAAGAAAATTATGAAGGAAAAAATATCTCACTGGCAAAGATAAACATATAGTAAAAGTAATAGATCAACCACCTATATAACTAGTATGGAGATTAAAAGAATAAAATAGTAAAATCATCTAGGCCTAAAGTAATTAGTCAAGGGATATGCAAAATAATAAGATGCAAATTATACATCAAAAACATAAAATATGGTGAGGGAGAGTAAAAATGTACTGTATGTATGTATGTATTTTTATATTTGAGAGAGAGAGACCAGGGAAGGGGCAGAGAAAGAGAGAGACACAGAATCCAAAGCAGGCTCCAGTCTCTGAGGTGTCAGCACAGAGCCTGACATGGGGCGTGAACTCACAATCAGTGAGATCATGACCTGAGCCAAAGTCAGATGTTCAACCGACTGAGCTACTCAGGTGCCCCCCAGAAATGTAGTGCTTTTACAATACATGAACTTAAGTGACCATCAAATTAGACTGCTATATACATAAGATGTTATATATGAACCTCATGCTAACCACAAACCAAATACCTTTGATACACAAAAATAAAGAGGAAGGAGTCCAAGAATAACACTAAAGAAACTCACCAAATCACAAGGAAAGAGAACAAAAGAAGGATAAAAGAACAGAGAAGAACTACAAAACCACAAGAAAGCAATCAACAAAATGGCAATAAGTATGTATCTATCAATAATTACTTTATTTTTTTATTTATTTTTATTTTTTTGACATTTATTTATTTTTGAAACAGAGAGAGAGAGCATGAACAGGGGAGGGTTAGAGACAGAGGGAGACACAGAATCTGAAACAGGCTCCAGGCTCTGAGCTGTCAGCACAGAGCCCGATGCAGGGCTCAAACTCACGGACCGCGAGATCATGACCTGAGCTGAAGTCGGACACTTAACCGGCTGAGCCACCCAGGCGCCCCTCAATAATTACTTTAAATGTAAATGGACTAAATGTTCCAATCAAAATACACAGGGTGGCTGAATGGCTAAAAAAACAGACCCGCATACCTGTTGCCTACAAGAGATTCATTTCAGAGTTAACAACACACACAAAGTGAAGTGAAAGTGAAAGGATGGAAAAGTTATCTCATTCAAATATAAACAAAAACATAAGGCAGGATACCAATACTTACACAGGACAAAACAGACTCTTTTTTAAAATTATTTCTTATGTTTTATTTTTTTATATTTGAGAGAGAGAGAGAGAGCAAGCAGGGGAGGGGCAGAGAGATGGAGACAGAATCCAAAGCAGGCTCCAGGCTCTGAGCTATTAGCACAGAGCCTGATGCGGGGCTTGAACTCTTGAGTAGTGAGATCATGACCTGAACCGAAGTCAGACCCCCCAACTGACTGAACCACCCACGTAGCCCCAAAATAGACTTTAAAATAAAGACTGCAACAAAAGACAGAAAAGGGCATATGTAATAATCTAAGTAGGGGATATACAACTTATGAATATCTATGCACCCAACATAGGGGCAACTAAATGCATATAGCAAGTATTGACAGACATAAACAGAAAAACTGACTGTAAAACAAGAGTAGAAGATTTTAATATCCCACTTGTATTAATGGATAGATTATCCAGACAGAATGTCAATAAGAAAACATTGGTCTTAAATGACAACATTAGACAAAATGGACTTAATAGATGTATACAGAACATTCATCCAAAACCAGCAGAATTCACATTCTCTCCAGTACACACAGGGCATTCTCCAGGACAGATCACATGTCAGGCCACAAAACAACCCTCAATAAATTTAAAAAGAAGAAATTTTCAACGACAAGGGTATGAAACCAGAAATCAGTTACAAGAAGAAAACTGGAAAAACACAAACATGTGAGGCTAAAAAGCATTCTACTAAACAACGAATGTGTCAATGAAGAAATCAAAGAGGAAATAAGAAGAAATACCTATTTACAAATGAAAATGAAAACACAGCTTTCCAAAATCTGTGGGACTCAGCAAATTAGTTGTAAGGGGCAAGTTTGTAGCACTATAGGCCCAAGTAAACAAACAAGAAAAATCTCAAACAATCTTAAGCTTGCACCTAAAGGAACTAGAAAAAGAACATAGTAGAAGGAATGAAATAATAAAGATCAGAAAAAATAAATGAAATAGAGACTAAAAACAATAGAAAAGATCAATGAAACTAAAATGGTCCTTTGAAAAGATAAATACAACTGATAAACCTTCAGGCAGACTAATCATGAAAAAAAGAGAAATGATTCTAATAATTAAATCAGAAGTGAAAGAGAAATTTCAACCATACTATAGACATACAAAAGATCATACAAGACTTCTATAAACAATCGTATGCCAACAAATGGGACAGCCTAGAAGAAATGGATAAATTCCTAGAAACATACAACATTTCAACACTGAATTAAGAAGAAATACAAAATCTAAACAGACTAATTACTAGTAATAAATTGAATCAGTAATCAAAAAACTCCCAACAAACAAAAGTCAAGGACCAAACAGATTCAAAGATGAATTCTACCAAACATTTTCTCAAACTATTTTGTTCCAAAGGAACAAAAGAAGAAGGAGAAGAGAAGGAGAAGGAGAAGGAGAAGGAGAAGGAGAAGGAGAAGGAGGAGGAGGAGGAGGAGGAGAGGAAGAAGGAGAAGAACAAGAACAAGAACAAGAAGAAGAAGAGGAGGAGGAGAAAGGGGAGGAGGAGGGGGAGGAGGAGGGGGAGGAGGAGGGGGAGGAGGAGGGGGAGGAGGAGGAGGAGGAGAAGAAGAAGAAGAAGAAGAGGAGGAGGAGGAGGGGGAGGAGGAGGAGGGGGAGGAGGAGGGGGAGGAGGAGGGGGAGGAGGAGAGGGAGGAGAAGGGAGAGGAGGAGAAGAAGAAGAAAAAGAGGAGGGGGAGGAGGAGGGGGAGGAGAAGGAAGAGGAGGAGGGGGAGGAGGAGGAGGAGGAGGAGGAGAAGGAAGGGGGGGGGGAAGAAGGAAAGTTTCCAAACGTATTCTATGAAACCAGCATTACCTTGATACCCAAACCAGAAAAAGATACCACAAAATAGAAAATTACAACCCAATATCCCTGATGAACATTGATGTAAATATTCTTAACGAAATATTAGCAAACTGAACTTAACAATACGTTAAAAGGATCATGCACCATGATTAAGTGGTATTTATTCTAAGAATGCAAGAATAGTTCAATATCCACAAATCAATCAACATGATACACCACATTAACAAAAAGAAGTATAGGGGCGCCTGGGTGGCGCAGTCGGTTAAGCGTCCGACTTCAGCCAGGTCACGATCTCGCGGTCGGGGAGTTCGAGCCCCGCGTCAGGCTCTGGGCTGATGGCTCAGAGCCTGGAGCCTGTTTCCGATTCTGTGTCTCCCTCTCTCTCTGCCCCTCCCCCGTTCATGCTCTGTCTCTCTCTGTCCCAAAAATAAATAAACGTTGAAAAAAAAAAAAAAAAATTTAAAAAAAAAAGAAGTATAAAAATTCTATGATCATCTCAATACATACAAAAAATTTGGTAACATTCGACATCCATTTACAATTAAAAAAAAAAACCTCTCAAAAAAGTAGACATAGAGTGAACGTATCCTCAACATAACAAAGACCATTTACGAAAAACCCACAGCTAACATTATACTCAATGGTGAAAACCTGAAAGCTTTTCCTCTGATTAAGAACAAGACAAGGAAGCCTACTCTTTCTTGCCACTTTTATTCAACATAGTATTGGAAGTTTTAGCCATATCAATTAGGCAAAAAATAAAATAAAGAAAATAAAGAAAAGTAAAACAAAACAAAATGAATTCAATTTTAAAAAATAAAAAATTTATAAATTAAAAAATAAAATAAGATAAAAGGCATCCAAATTTGAAAAGAATAAAACTATTTGCAGATAATATGATACTATGTACATAGAAAACCCTGAAGAGCACCAAAAAATTACTAAAACTAATAAATAAATTCAGTAAAGTTTCAGGATACAAAATTAATAGGCATAAGTCTATTTCATTTCTATACACTAATAATAAACCATCAGAAAGAGAAACTAAGTAAACAATATCATTCATAATTTCATCAAAACAATAAAATACCTAAGTAATAAATTTAACCAAAGGGGTGAAAGACCAATACTCTAAAATCTATAAGACACTGATGAAATAAATTGGAAGAACAAAACAAATGAAAAGATATAACATGCTCATGGATTAGAAGAATTAGTATTGTTAAGATGTCCATACTACCCAAAACATTCTACAGATTCAATACCATTCCTATCAAAATACTAATGACATTTTTCACAGAATTAGAACAAATAATCCAAAAATAGCCAAAGTAATCTTGAGAAAGAACAAAGCTGGAGGAATCCACTTCCTGATATCAAACTGTACTACAAAGCTTTAATAATCAAAACAGTGTGGTACTGGCACATACATATCAATCAATGAAACAGGACAAAGAGTCCAGAAACAAACCCATGCTTATACACTCAATCTTCAACATAGGATGCAATAACATATAATGGGGAAAAGTCAGTCTCTTCAATAAATGGTGCTGGGAAAACTGGATAGGTACATAGAGAAGAATGAAACTGGACCTCTTTCTTACACTGTGTATGAAAACAAACTCAGAATGGATTAAAGACTTACATGTAAGATCAGAAATCATTAAACCCTTAGAAGAAAGCATAAGCACTAAGCTCTTGGACATAATCAGTCTGATGAATGGTTTTGTGTGTGCGTGTGTGTGTGTGTGGATCTGCCTCCTCAGGCAAGGACAACAAAAGCAAGAATAAATAAATGACACCACATCAAACAAAATACCTTTCAACACTGATAAAAATCATTAACAAAATGAAAAGGTAACCAAGTTATTTGTAAATGATATAACCAATAAAGAAAGAGTTAATATCCACACAACTCAGTATCAAAAAAACGCCAACAATCCAATTTAAAATAAAAGGGGGGAGGGGGTGCAGAAGACCTGAATAGACATTTCTCCAAAAAATACATAAAGATGGCCAACAGACAAAAAAAAAAAAAAAAGTGTTCCATATCACTAATCACTGGGAAAATGCAAATCAAAACCACAATGAGATATCACTTCACATCTGTTAGAATGGCTATGATCAATAAGACAAGAAATAACAAGCATTAATAAGGATATGGAGAAAGGGAACCTCATGCACTATTGGTAAAAATGCAAAATGGTAGAGCCACTATGGAAAACAGTATGGAATGTGTTCAAAAAATTAAAAATAGAACCACCACATGATCTAGCAATTTCACATGTGGGCATTTATCCAAAGACAATGAACACACCAATTAAAAATATATATATATGCATCCCAGGGCACTTGGGTAGCTCAGTCAGCTGGGCGTCTGACTTGGGCTCAGATTATGATCTCCCAGTTCATGAGTTAGAGCCCACTTTGGGCTCTGTGCTGACAACTCAGAGCCTAGAGCCTGCTTTGGATCCTGGGTCTCCCTTTCTTTCTGTGCCTCTCCCCCGCTGGTGCGCTCTCTCTCTCTCTCTCTCTCTCTCTCTCTCTCTCTCTCTCTCTCTTAAAGTTAAATAAACATTTTTTTAAATATATGCATCTCAATGCTTAATGCAGCATTATTTACAATAGCCAAGATATGGAAGCGACCCAAGATGCTGTGGTATAGATACACAATGGAATATTACTTAGCCATAAAAGAAAGAATCAAATCTTGTTATTTGTGAGGACGTGAAGGAGTTGGTAGCATGCTAAGTGAAATAAATTAGATAAAGACAAGTATGTATGATTTCATTTATATGTGCAATCTAAAAAAATAAAACAAATGAGCAGAAAAAAACTAAAACAAAATAGAAAATTCTTAGATTTAGACAACAATCTGGTGATTGCCAGAGAAGAGGGTGAGGAGACAGGCAAAATAGGTGAAGCAGATTAAAAGGTACAAACTGTGCTGACAGCTTAGAGCCTGGAGTCTGCTTCAGAATCTGTGTCTCCCTCTCTCTCTGCCCCTACCCCGCTCACGCTCTGTCTCTCTGTCTGTTGGGATGAGCACTGGGTGTTGTATGGAAACCAATTTGACAATAAATTTCATATTAAAATAATAATAATAATAATAATAATAATAATAATAAAATAAAAATAAATAAACGTTAAAAATTTTAAAAATAAAAATGAAAGGTACAAACCTCCAATTATAAAATAAAGAAGACACAAGGGTACATGTACAGCATAGGGAATATAGTTAATAATATGTAACAACTTTGTATAGCACAGAGGGTAGCTAGTTTTCCTGGTGATCACTATGTAATGTATATAAATGTTGTATCACTATGTTGTGCATCTGAAACTCATAATATTGTATGTCAACTATACTCCAATAAAAATTAGTAAACAAAATTTTTTAAAAAGCAAACTATGTAAAGAAAAAGGTTGATAAATTTGAAATCTTTAACTTTGATATGAAATTTTAGAACACATTTACATACAGAAAGTATTTTTAAAATGAATCATTGACTTGGGAGAGGCCAAAAGGGAAACAGATTCAGAGAAGATACCCAGGAGATTCCATTATGTCTATAGACTTTCTCCCAAATATGTGTGCTTACACATGTATAGCAAAATGCTATTGTGTGATAAAGTTAACTTACTGGTGTGGGCTATAATGTTTTCTAAAATTTCTCTACTTTATGCTTAAAATAGTTGATAGAAAAAACATTAAGGAATGTTTCAGAAATGTGGCAAGTAGAACGTGATTTCCATCATTTGTGAAGTATGAGCTGCAGAAGGAAATGTGAGAGTGAGTGGGAGAGTGATATTCTCAAAGAGATAATGGCAAAATACTTTTTAAAATGGATGAAAGACGTGAATCAAGATTTAAACACACCCTTTGTGAATTCTCGTGCACACACACCTTTCTTAAGGAAATATTAAGCTTGAACTAAGATGTGTTTGGCTATAATTTGTACCAGAAGAATCAAAGCATCTGGGCTGGGATGGAACAAATTTATTATCAAACTGGAATACCAAACATTAAGTATTCTTATCTGCCTGCCAATGAACAAATAGAAATTAAACCATCGGTAAAATTCCCTTTTTAGATGACATGGTTAGATGTTATACAATAGAAAGGACATACAGTGTGGAGGAGCAATCATTTTTTTCTGTGTGCTAGCAGATAATTTACTTCATTGTTTATCATTGGTGATCAAGGTGATGATTTAGATTATGTATGTAATACATATAAGGTAGAAATATTTGGTGATAGATTCTTATTTTATCACTGAAAGCCCAGACTATATGAGAATAGACTTTTCATTTGGTAACTGGTTTTTTGTTTGTTTGTTTGTTTGTTTATAAATGTTTGTTTATTTCTGGGAGAGAGAGAGAGAGAGAGGCAGGGAGAGAGGGGGACAGAGGATCCCAAGCAGGCTCCGGCTGACAGCAGAGAGCCAGATGTGGGCTTGAACTCACGAACCACTAGAACATGACCTGAGCTGAAGTTGGATGCTCAACCGACTGAGCCACCCAGGTGCCCCCCAGTAACTGGTTTTTGTTTGTTTTTCTGTTTTTGTTTTTGAGCCATAATATAGATGGGGGTGGGGTGGTATTAAACTATGGCCCACAGGCCAAATCTGACCAACCACCTGTGCGCCTCCTAGCTAACAACAGCTTTTATACTTTTAAATGGTAAAAAAATAACAATACTCATAATAATTAACACTAAATTTCCTGATATGTGAAAATTATGTGAAATTAAAATTTCAACATTCATAACGGTTTTTAACACAGGCACTTTCCTTTATACAGTGCTTCTTGCTACTTTGATGCTACAGACAGTAGTTGCAACAGAGAATGTAGGGCCTGTAAAACCTGAAATATTAACTCTGCAACATTTTAGAGAAAAAGTTTACTAACCCTCCTGCCATAGACTCTAAATGTGTATCTCAAAACACTCCAGCTGATATGCAGAAGGAAGAGACATAATTGGAAATCATCTATAGATTAATACCAATTTATACACTGCTTAATTCACAGAGAAGAGTTAGTTACGTAGAGAATATGACAATCATGATTCAGCACTAATTGAAATTGTGAAAAATATTACTATAAACTGTGGTTGTGACTGTAACTCCTTCCCATAAGCTATGTGAAGAAATATGAGTTAGTAAGTTTCTCTGCTTTTACATTCTACAGTAAACTGGCTTCGAAGGGAGAGTTGCTTACATGAGTTTTTGAAAGGAGGGATGACGTGAACACACTTGAAATGCCAGCAGGCAAAACATTTTTACTTTAATGTTGTATCACTCCAGCGAATAGCCAGTTTCTAACAGCTCAAAACCCACATCCCCACAAATTTTGTATTGTGAGTAGCATAAAACTGTTTACAGGAAGACAAAACTGTAATTCGAATTATTGCATTGTGGAGTTTGACTCTGCAAACACTTGGTTTTGGCTTTGTTTTTTTTTTTTTTTTTTTTCATTCTGTGGAAAATGTAATAAATAATTTATTTGGGGGCCAAATGTCTCCAGATCTAAATGAAACTTACAAGTTCAACTGTATATGTCAAAGCAACCAACCTTAAAAGTTAATTGTTGCTATTGCTGCTTTTAGTTTGACGGCCCACTTATAGTGTGCAACAAAGCAATTGAAAGTAAGCAATCTCTTTTAACTTTGAGATTCCTGTTCAATTCAAACATGAAAACCCAATTGTTATCAGTCGCTCCCACTCTCAGTTATACACAAATGTGATTTTTTAATTAAAATAAAATTGAGCTGAAGATAACAAATCCCCCAGATATGGAATTTCACTATGCTAATTTCATGAAGACCATATACTGTCATTCCTCTCTACGATTTCAAACAAAGATCATACATGGTTTAAGTAGTGTTCCCCTTTTAAAGTTGTGATGAAGTCTTGTTTTTTGTTATCTCCCTAAATATTGGTTGCTATGCTTTACATATAAAGTGGGCCAAAGCTACTGGAAGTTTGCATTAAATGTTCAAAAATAAAGTTTTTTTAAGAAGTATATGGTAATAATAGCATGAAGCAAATAGGAACTCAAGTAGGAATTCAAAGTCTTTGCTAATAGATATGTTTCAAGGCCCAGAAAACTATACAATCAAAAGGCACAGAAGTATGAAACATTACGTACATTTGTGAGTGGTGAGTAGACCAGTTCCCTGGAGTGAAAAAGTTAATATATGGAAGACTGTGTTTCTGGCATAATGGATAAAAGAAGTAGGAGAAATGTGCCATAAATAAGGACAAAGATTGGAATGTATCATGTTCTACTAAACACATTGATTACAAAAAAAGCAAAAAGGATTTTCAACCTAGAATTCTGATGTCTTCCCTATTATCCATTAAGTTGGAGGTTTGAAAAAACACATTTTTAGAAATATGCTATCAGAAACTGAATTCCTATTTACCCTTTTTCAGAATGCTGTTGGAGGATATGCTCCACAAAAATAAGGGGATAAACCAAGAAAGGACGTATGTGATCCATGAACCATCCAACACAGGAGGGAATCAAACAGGATCCCAAAACGAGGTAAAGGAAGATCCTAAGACTATCTCTGTGCAAGAAGCTAGAGGCCCACCCATCCCAAATGAGAAAAATCAGTAGACTTGGAAAAGGCTTCTTAAAGATGGAATTGGAAGAGTACTCAATGTGTTGGAACACGTTAATTGAAGATTTGTACAATTGAGGGAGAATTTGGAAGTGAGTTGAGTACATAAAGCTATGTAAATGATAAATAAGACATAATTCCAAGGAAAACAGAATATTGTGTAGATGAGACAGAGTAATCACAATGTACTGTTTGTTTGACTCACCAGCAGACAGTGTTTACTAGGTCATCATAATATGAAAACTGAATATTATTTCTATTAAGGTTCTATCTATACAGGAAAGATCACCATGGCAACTCTGTGTGGGACTAAGATGGAGTAAAATTGAACTAAATCCTCTTCTTTCTAAATGAAAAGTTAATAGTGAATGCCTAAAATGGTAAGACTGAGAAGTAGCCTTACACACATTGTATTTAGGTATATGTTAGTTACAGCCATTGGATCAGGCAGGAGAGTCTAAAAAGGCAGGCAAATAATGTGAGGGGTAAGTGGGGCAGACAGAGGACTATTCTTTTTCATAATAGGTTTCTGGAGGTATCTATGTCTTTATAATATGTGTATTTTTAATTTCCATAAAAATTAAAAAGTATATTTCAAACAGTTAAAATGCAGAATACAAAATCATATCTATTGTAATATGAACAAGAATTAAAAGAAGGTATGAACTAATAGGGACACCTGGGTGGCTCAGTTGGTTAAGCCTCTGACTCTTCATTTTGGCTCAGGTCATGATCTCATAGTTTGAACCCCACGTTGGGCAGAACCTTCTTGAGATGCTTTCCCTCTCTCTGTCCAGAGTGCATGCTCGCTCTCTCTCTCTCTCTCTCTCTCTCAAAATAAATAAATAAACTTAAAAAAAAAGAAGGTACGAATTAATAAATATATTGATTTGGAGAAAGAAATTTCTTCCTTGAAGAAATAAACAGGATGTTTATTTAGATACAAATGAAATATGGGGCTTGCATCCTTCTCAGTGTTCATCACATGTTCTCAACTCAATTGATCTCAAAGGTCTAGATGTGATAAAAGCCTTGTATTTTGTTTTTAGTTAGACAACAAACTTCCAACTAGCTTACATTAATACTTTTCACTGTGCCCATGATTTCCAGATTTGCTTGTTTCCTTTGTAGTATGTCCTAAAATTGTTCTGCCTGAAGACATCCTTGGGGTTGAAGACAATGCTGGTTTTTCTTGCCCATTCCATCTACATAACTGCCTTTCTCCCAATATACAAAATGAAATGCATGTCCTTCACTCATCCCTCGTTTTATCATGAGACAGTGCCATGATTTGAAAAACCTCTGGAGCATCAAGCCCTGGGACAAGTCAAAATACTACTTACACAAGTGAATGACTCTCATGAATGGGGAACAAGCATTTTCCAAATCAAGTAGTTTTCAATTCTTCTTACCACCAAGTAGGAGTATCTAATCCAGTCATTAAACTACTAGACCATTAAAACATTTCTGATGCTCAGTCACTGTGATTATCAGCATATGACATGGGAAGAGTTTAAGGAATCATGTTATTGCCTCAACAAAACACTTTCCATTTTTATCTACATATTTACGTGATCAAGTTTGTCAGAATAGAAGAAATAAAATTGATGCTGAATCCTGTATCATTCTAAAATAAACATCTCCTCATCCATCTCATCAACATCTACATTTCAAATACAGTTTTACTTTTTAAGTTCAATAATTATCAACCTTCATAATATATTTATGCTATCATGATTATATATTAGTAATAACTAATAATTATGGTCACTTGATTTTTTTAATATAAACTCTTTCAGTTTTCTATTTGTTGCAGGAAAAAGTTGAAAGGGCAATCTAGAAAACCCTACAAGTATATATGTTGTGATGGAAGTGGAATTTATATATAAGAAGTAGAAAAGTACAAATTTTCCAATTTTTAAAGGAAGATTTTCCTTATAACTTTTTTAAGGAATTGCAAAGGTTGTTTGTTTTCAATTTATGATTTTTTAGGGATTACAAAGTTTGTTTATTTTGTTTTTAAATTAGTTAAATACAAGGGTGAGTCCAGGCAGGGCAGGAGTAGAGGACCACCACCCATAGAAAGCACAGTCCCTTGGGACCTCCCTCCTCTGTACCCCACCATCTTAACTTTTATATGGATGGTGATATCTATCAAATTGTCATGTGTTTATATTCCTTTGGATGTATAGAAAATATTATATACATTTTATTTCAAAATGTCAGTATTTAAAAATGTATGAGAAATGACATGTTGTAACATAAAAATTATGCCTTCATCTTGAAAATTTTTAGATACCAACGTAAATAAAGATGCTGAATTTTAAATATCTTAAATTTAGTTATCAATTCTCTGAGGGGATTCACAATTTTTAAAATTATTTTTAAAAGTCTGAGAGCAAAAATTTTGCAGAACCCCTGCCCACTTTAATGGGTGGATTTCCACTGCCCTCTTGTGGTTTCACTGGTGGAACACATGAAGTACAAACCTGGACATGTGGCATTTTGGAAACACAGGAATTGCACTTCCTTCTTGTTGCATTGAATAAATAGCAACTGGTCATAGAGAAGACTACATCTCACATACTCGTACTAGTTTTATGAAATGAAGATATAGTAAAAGGATTTGAAAGTTAGTATATAACAACCAAATGGGTCAAAAAAACCCAGCTTGTCTGCATTCAATAATTGTGATTTGGTATTGACCAAGTAACAAGATTTTTGCTTTCCAGAGATATCTAGACTGTACATAAGAGTCTAGACCCATGATGTGGACACTCCATCAGCTGAATTCAAAATCAGCCCATACTCTCGGGTTGTTCCCTGTGCAAATGTGGAGTTTACCTCCTTTCCAGTTTCTGCAACAACTTCCTCCTTCCTTGCCCTTTCCCTCCTATCTCTACCCCCGGGGGCCCCCCATGCCCTGGTGCTGTCAACAACTACAATATCCATTATGGAAAGAGTGTGGCATAGTAGACGGACCAGGGGATAATGAAATCGGAAAGAATAGTGTCTGAATTTTTACCCAACCCATCACTAACTGTGATCTTGGTAGAATTAATAGAATTCTCTTGGACAGTTTCTACAGCAGTAAATAACCGACCTCACGGATGCCATGTACAACTGTAAAAACACATAGATAAGGTGCTCAAAAATAGCAACCAAATGTAATTATTGCTATTTTACACTCATGACAGATAAGCAGGTCTTTCCATTTGGAGGACACAGAATATAGTCACAAGGAATCACTCCAGGTATCTTGGTCATTTTGAGTTATTCAGTCACAGCAGTGCCATCACATATATCTTCCTTAGTGTTTTTCTTCCTACCCTCTGAGAGAAATATTTCACCTTTTTTCTATCTGTATTAAACTTGCTCACTCTCCTCCCATCCTCAGGTGATTGAACTTGGTTTGTAACAGGAAACTAGATGCAGCCTCCACAACTACCAGCCTGCCCTTAGTCACACGCTGACAGCTATGCCATGCTCACTTCTTTCACTATGGGGAGGACCTGCTCTCCTCACATGTTCCGACACTCCACCACTCTCACCTTCATGAAGGCTTGACCACCACAATTACCCATTCTCCTCTGCATCATCTTGTTTCCTTTCTAACGAAAAATATCCTCATATATCTGCTTCTCTTTAAAACAAACAACTTGTACCCACTAAAAAAAAAAAATCTTTGTATTCCACATAACCCTGAAGATAATGATTGATTTCTCTGCTCCCCCTCATCATTAAATATCTTGAAAGTGTTGTCTATATTCACAGTTTCTATCACATGCTTTCTTCAATCTACTCCATATGGAATAATGTCCTTCCCCTTGACTGAGGCTTGTCAAGGTGAGAAATTTAATTCTGACACCAAATCCAATAAACCCTTCTCTGTTCTTAATAGATTCCTTGGCAACTTCTGACAGTTGACCGCTCAAATGAGCAAAAAAATATGGCGGATGCAAATGGTATCTTAGGGATGATTTGATGGTAAAGAATATAAACTCACCCAAAGTAACTTAAGTAGACAAAGATTCATCTGAAAAACAAAAATCTCTACTGTCTCACAAAATCTAAGGGCAGGAAATACAGCCAAGCCCTAGAAGAGAATTCACTGGGCCTCTCTGAGTACACTTAGTCTCTTGCTCCTCCTTGTCTCTGCATGTCTGCTTCGTTCTTCTGCTCCTTTGAATACTTCCAGTATATAACTTTTTAGGTCAAGGGATCAATAAAGACCCACAAGAGTCTCTTAGGCTCCCTCAATAAATTTCCATGAGAGAGACCGGATTAGTCTAAGCTTAAATTGTGCATCTTTTCTCAATTAGCTATGGCCAAGGAGTGGCAGGGTCACTGTGATGGTTAATTTTTACATCAATTTGCCTATGCTATGTTGCCCAGTTGTTTGGTCAAACACCAGTAGATATGCTGCTTTGTAAAGGCTTTTTTAGATGTGATGAACATTGAAATCAGTAGACTTTGAGTAATGCAGATTAACTCCCTCCTCCCTCCCCTAAATTTGAGGGAGCCTCATCCAATCAGTTATAAGCCTTGAGAGCAAAGACAGTTTTCTCAAAGAAGAACTTTTGTTTCAAGTCTGCAGAATAGAAATTCTCAGCTTCCAGCCTTCGGACTTGTTATAAGGATTTGGGACTCAGTAGCCCCCAAAATCATGTGGCCCAGGGCCTTAAAGTTAAATCTTTCCCTCTCTTCCTTCCCCTTCTGACCCCTTCCCTTCTCTGCCTATAAATACAGATAGGTAGATAGGTAGATATAGAGATAGAAATTGTTTCTCTGGAAAACCCTGACTAATACAGTCACAAAGAGCAAACCTGACCACAGCAGTCTCTCCTGTTACTGGAGAGCAGGTGTAGGAGACAGGATACGAACAGAGTGGCCCCAGCTGTGTTATATATATGAGTATCAGAGAATCTCTAACTTATTTATAGTTACAGTTCATTGTACATGCTTAAGTTTGGAAATGATGCTCTTTCTGTGTTTATTGACAGCAAGGCTACACCACTGGAGCTCAGTCCCACTGTTATTAAATAACCCCTGCCTCAGAGTATTCAAATGGTTCAAATACCAGGCATTTCTAATAAAACTCAATGTATTCCTGTCTCTCAACCACTGCTCTTTTATTTAAGCCCTCTAAGAGATACTCATCCTTTTCTCCTTACTTCTTTCACCTCTATTCTTTTTGGGCTGAGATTTCTTAAGAGAAATATCATGCTAGAATTTCTTTCTCCTGAAAGGGGGATATAATTCTAGAATATGATAGCAGCAACCAAAATTGGCAACCAGATGAATCTAATAAACTTCATCATCTTTGTTCCATCTCTGAAAACACTAGACCTAATTTTAAAGATATTAACAATTGTTCCCTACTGTATCTTCTGTAGAGCATCACACCCCAATAATAAAAGATTATAATAAAATATTATAAGAAGGTTCAGGGCCTCGTTACTTCTGCCCTGGGGATAAGATCTGCCAATATCTCTTTGCCTTTATTTAGGACAGAAAACATTACAACTTCACAGTAATGCCCAAGGATTTACCAAAAGTCCTTTCTACTTCTCCCCAAATTTAAAAGCAGTTTTAGATGATACAGAGTTACCTGAAGGCTCTGTTTTCTGACCATTTGCAGACGACTTGCTTTCTGTGCTCTCCTTCTCAGGGCTCTTCACAGGAAGATAGCATCCACCTGTTACAACTTTTAGCCTTAAGGGGACGCAAAGTCTTCATGGAGAAATTGCAATTTGCTTACACTAAACTTTGCTATTTGGGGCGCCCAATTTCAGAACAAGGGCTACATTTAGATCCAAATAGTTTCCATGGCATCTTCAACTTGCCCAAACCGAAAATTAAGTGCCATTTACAAGGTTTTCTCAGACAAGCAGGCTACTGTATGAAAAAAACAACACATATGACCCTATCATTTGGGAAGATCAGGATGATTTATCCTTTAAAACCCTAAAGGAAAGCTTAAAGAAATCCCCTGCTCTTGATCATCCCAATGACCAACTTCCTATTTTCCTCTCCCTCCTAAACTCTCATCACACTTACCCACTCCCCACATAACTAATCTTCACCCTGCTACCCTCCCTCCCTCTTCTGTGGATGGTGCTCTCAGAACTATTTGATAGATCACCCCCCTGACTGATGTCTTACCAGAAACTCCTGGATATGCTATATCAACTCCTTTTGAAGTCATCTGCCCTTGGTTACCTCGGCCCAATAGTCTGAACTGTCTTACTTCGGCCTGTATTTTAGCCAAAAACAAAACTGCATATTCCTATAGGACAATAGGTATGCTTTGCAGTAGCTCATGACTTTAGAACGCCACAAAGAGCACTGCTCTCAAAGGAGCCAATAACCAAACTCCTGTCGTGGCCCAAGAGATGTTCCTCCAAATGATAATCTAGAAATGTTGACCAGAGATGCCCAACAATTGGATCTAGAAAAGGAAAACCAATATTGGCAATCTACTAATTGTTTTTTGGTTAAAAAAAGAAAACTCCGGCTTAGGCCAAATAATAATCCAGTCTTGCGAGAGACTCTGAATTTCCATTACTGACTGCTACCCATGCATTGAATCATTGGCATACTGGGAAAAAAATGATAATCTTCATGGATGAACACTGGTGGCGAAATATTAATATAGCTGCAAAAAGTGCCTACTTTGCTTGCCCACCCCACCTGCCAAAATGCAATTCAAGAAAACCTGTCCACACTGCTCCCAGGTACTTTACATTCCCTAAAGGAGGTTTGATATTCGGGGCCCCTCATTTCAGAACAAGAAAAGATCTTGATCTACTAGAAAAGATTATCCCCACCTGAGGAACCGCCCTGGAACTTCATAGTGATGGGGGAACTCACTTCACTGGGCAAACGCTTGGAAAGGTCTGTGCTGTTTGGTTGGCCAGTTTTACACTTCCACTGTGCTTACTACCCTCAGTCCTCAAGCACAAAAACTGCATAATTAAGACCCAATTAGCAAAATTTGCAGAGACCCTTCAGATACCTTGGCCAAAGGCACTGCCATTAATCCTTCTAAATCTCTGGTCTACCCCTTTTGACGTTATTGTAAAGTCCTGTTTAACCACGCTTTAGTAGAACAATCTTTACACAGCACACCCCAGGGGGCGAAGACCTTAAACATCGCACCTTGCAGCCTGGAGATTTTGTCTATCGGAAGTGATATCTCCAGAAAGACTGCACCTCTGTTGGAAAGGCCCCTCTCAGGTACTGCTGACCAACCCTTATGCAGCCAAACTCCAAGGAGTAGACTCTTGGATCCATGTGTTGCATCTAAAGAAGGCACCAAACCCTGACTGGACCTGACACCAACGGTGGCCTGAAAATAAAGATTTCCAGCAACTGAAGCAGCTCAAGGAGATAGTTTTCCCAGGATGACAGAACCAGGCTTGTATGCCTTTTTCTTGCTGTTGCTGCTTACCTTGTTTCCTTCTTTATTTTCTTGACCCAATTTGTTGCAAAAAAGAGGAAAACTCTCTGACTATTGGATCTATTATCAGAAACTCCAGTCTATTCATGATGCCAGGGATCCCTTGGTCTTATCAGTAAGCAAGTATCCCAAAATTATATCTGCAAGACCTATTCAGTTATGCTGTTAGAGCCAGATGTTCTCATGCCTGTTTTAACCTTTCTCTAACCATAGCCATACTTCTTTAGCTGGTTGCCTTCAACCAGGTTGAAGTAACCTGGTTGCTCCTGGTTTAGAACTACATACAAACTGGAGTCATTGTCCTGTTATATAATCATTTTTAAACATTGTGCGTGTGGTCAAATCTCTACATAAGTGATGCACCCAGGTGGGTGGTGTTAGCTCAGCACTTAGAGATGATATCCAATGCTTACAACCTTGATAAGATATAGACCTCAGCTGGAAAATACCTGAGATTTTTGCCCTCATTCCCTTCCTTTTAGTCAAATATGGCCTCAATGGTTTGCAATCTGTGCACTTTCCCTCTGATGTGAAACAGGACAACCTGTAAATGTCCTTTCTGGCACCAAGGGACAAAACCACTGAATATCAAAAACCTGATCTTGGGGCACCTGGGTGGCTCAGTCAGTTAAGCATCTGACTTCAGCTCAGGTCATGGTTTGTGAGTTTGAGCCCCACACTGAGCTCTGTCAGTGCAGAACCCACTTTGAATCCCCTGTCTCCCTCTCTCTCTCTCTCTTCAAAAAATAAATAAACATTAAAAAAACAAACAAACACCCTGATCTTGAGCAGTAGTGTTTTGAGGAAAGATCTTAATCAAAAGGGAGAAATGTGAAAATAAATAAAAGAAAACCTCATTTAAAATGGAATCAGGAAGTCCCAAAGGGTGATCTTTCATGTACTGTCAGTCACTGCAAGAAGTCTACCTGATATTTCCCAAGAGGAAACTTACTTTACATACTCCAGCAGTGGGAAGGAAGAGTTTCTCCTTGTCCAGCAACAGCCCAGCTAATGAGAACTCAGTGAAACACTCCTCTCAGCTTCCTCCTTTCTTCTGTAAAAGCCCATCTCTGTTCTCCAGACTTGCTTCTGGTTCACCATAGTTTATTTGTCCTGAAATCCAATTCCTCTGCTATTCCCCAACAAACTCAATAGCTGGCTTTTTGATGGCCAACAAACATAAACGACTTCTAGTAGCCAAAACAATATGAAAAATGTACAAAGTTGAAACACTCTTACTGTCTGACTTCAAGGATTTAATATAAAGCTATCATAATCAAGACTATTTTATTTTAGCATAGGCATGGATATTTAGTCAATAGAATAGAATGTTCAGAAATAGACACACATTTGTGGTCAACTGATTTTTTTTTTTTATAAACTAGTCAAATAACTCAATGAGGAAAATTACTCCTTTCAGTAAATGATACTGGAGAAACTGGATATCCACATGGAGAAAAAATTAACCCCAACTATTCCTCTCATCATACAGAAAAATTAAGTCGAAATGAAACAATGACCTAAATCACTCTTCTAAGAAAAACACAAGAAATTTTTTGATTTTAGGGTAGACAAAATCTCCTTATATAGGTGTGATACAAAATGTATGAAATATTAAGGAAAAAATTAGAAAATGGACATCATAAAAATTTAAAACTTTTGCTCTTTAAAAATTACTGTTAAGAAAAAAACCTTTTAGGTTTGGAGAAAATATTTACAATACATATATTTGATAAAAGATTAGTATTAAAAATGTTATTTACATTTACATAAAATATCTATATTTAAAATGCTTAGAGAGGATGTTGATAATGCAGGAGGCTGTGCATGTGTGAGGGAAGGGGATCGATGCAAAATCTCTACCTTCTGCTCCATTTTGTTATGAATGTAAAACTGCTTTAAAAAATAAAATCTAGTGATGCATGGGTGGTTCAGTCAGCTGAGCATCCAACTCTTGATTTCCACTCAGGTCACGATCCCAGGATCGTGGGATTGAGCCCTGCGATGGGATCCACACTCAGCATGGAGCCTGCTTAAGAGTCTCTCTCTCTGTCTCCCTAAGTCCTTCTCCATCGCTCACATGTGCATTCTCTCTAATAAAATTTAAAAAATCTATTAAAAAATTGGGACAGAAAAAAATGCTTACAATTTGTAACAAGAAAGCAAACAATCCAACTACAAAATGGGCAGTTTTCATAGGTACTTCACATAAGACATATAAATAGCCAAAGGCACACAAAGAGATTAATATCAGTCACCAGTAACATGCAAAATAAAACCATGTCATTGCATTACATAACTATTATAATAGCTTAAAAAAGAAGACTATAGCTAGTGCTGGCAAGGATGCAAAACAACTGGAACTTTCATATAAAACGCTACAGCTACATTGTACAAGTTTGCCAGCCTCATTAAAAGTTCATTAAGTGTTTACCATATGATTTGCCAATTATTTTCTAAGATATTTACCCAAGAAATGAAAACATATGCACAAAACAATGCGTAAAGAAATTTTCATAGAAGTTTTATTTATATTAGTTAAAAGCTGTAAACCCATTCGTTAGGTGAACAGTATAGCTACACAGTGGAGTATTATAAAGCAATAAAAAGGAACTACAGATACATGCAACATTAACTAATCTTACAAACACTATATTGAGGGGCGTCTGGGTGGCTCAGTCGGTTAAGCGTCCAACTTCAACTCAGGTCACGATCTCGCAGTCCGTGAGTTCAAGCCCCACGTCGGGCTGTGTGCTGACAGCTCAGAGCCTGGAGCCTGCTTCAGATTCTGTGTCTCCCTCTCTCTGCCCCTCCCCTGTTCATGTTCTGTCTCTCTCTGTCTCAAAAATAAATAAGCGTTAAAAAAAAATTTTTTTTTAAACACTATATTGAGCAAAAGAATCCGGACAAAAAAAGAGTGTGTGATTTCATTAATTTACTTACTAAACTCTCGTTGGACAAATGTAATCTGTAGTAATATAAAGTAATATAAGGCCAATCAGTAAGTGCTTTCCTGGACTATCTTTTAAGTGTAGGGATTGACAGTGAAGGGGACAATGAGCACTTCTAGGGTGATAGAAATATTCTGTATCATGATTATGTTAATATATATACATTTCTCAAACCTCACCAAACTGCACAAGTACAGTACATGCAATTTGTTGTAGGTATATTATGCCTCAATAAAGGTGACTAAAAAAAGAAACACACACACACACACACACACACACACACACACACACACACATTTTGGAGTGCTTCTTCTTAGGATATAGTCATAAGAGAACATTCCTCCTATCCTAACAAGAAAACAATACAGTTAATCTAAAAATCATAGTTTTTACTTGAACCCATTAGAGAGTAGAGGTCACCAGGCAACAGAGTGAGCTGAATTCTAAAAAGTGACAAGATTCTCCAAAGGGAGCTGATATAAATGAACTGTATATTGACGTGCATAAAGCAATTAAGGATAAGTTAGAGGCATTTCACTGGCTCAGTCAGAACAGCATGTGACTCTTGATTTTGGGTCATGAGCTCGAGTCCCATGTTGGGTGTAGAGACTACTTAAAAATAAACTTAAAAGAATAAATCAGTTATTTTTTTCTTCATGTTTTAAATGTTTATTATTGACAGAGAGTGTGTGTGTGAGAGCACACACATGAGGGAGGGACAGAGAGAGAGAGAGAGAAAGAGGGAGAGAATACAGTGCAGAGCCCGACACGGGGCTCGGTCTCATGACTGTGAGATCATGATCTGAGCCAAAATCAAGAGTCAGATACTTAATTAACTGAGCCACCCAAGCACCCCCAATCCATTAATTTTTAATGGATTCTTAAAGGCTGATTGTGGGCTAGTGCTGTGGTTTGCAAAAACAGAAAAAACAGAGGTACTACAGGAAATTTTAAATTTTTGAAGGAAACATATTGATAATGTCCATTTGTCCAAAACAACATTAACTATCCACTTGAGATAGTTCAGTTTCATCATTAGATCCCACTACGTTACAAAGTTGTTTTTTTGATGGTTTCTTTCATAAGAATCAAGTATTATGAGAAAATCAATGTAGAATAGGTAATGAGGGTGGCAGACTCCAATCTGATTCCATGATTTAGGGAGTTGTACAACAGGTGCACATATTTCAAGAATAAGTACTTGTGGTTATATTAACAATGCAAAAGATATCATTTTTTTTCTTTTAATACTCAGAAAATTAAGATTAGAAGGGAATCTCCTTGACAAGATAAAGGTCACATACAAAAAAACTATGGCTAATACCATACTCATTGGCGAAAAGAATGAATTCACCCCAGATGGGAATAAGGCAATTCTTATAATAAGATACCTATACTTACAGACAGTATAACAGAGGTCCTAGGAAGTACATTAAGGCAAAAACAAAAGGTATAAAAGATTGTGAAGATACAAATAAAACTTTTCAGAGAAGATTGATGTAGAAAATCTTAAAGCACTTGGAAGTAGCTATTTTAACTAATTGTTGACTGTAGCAAGGTCCACAGGAAAAAGGTTGAGTCCAAAAATCAATACAGACTAAAAAATGGAAATAAAAAAGCATTTTAAGGGGGTAAATATAACAACATATGTGCAAGATTTATACACTGAAAAATCACAATGTTGAGCAAAATTAAAGACCTAAATAATGGAGATAAACACTGTGTTCCGAAGTCAGCTGTCTCAATCTTGTTAAAGGGACAATATTCCCCAAATTGATTATAGGTTCAATATAATTTCAGTCAAAATCCAGCAGGCTTTTGGTAGAAATTTACAATTTGATTCTAAAATGTATGTGGAAAAGCCAAGGAATTTGGAAGGCCATACAATTGTGAAAAATAATAAAATTTAGAACTTAGACTACCTGATTTCATAATTTACGAATTCAAGTGCAGTAATCGAGACGTGTTATTGGCATAAACAAATATAAATTAAGACAGAATAGGCAGCCCAGAAAGAGGCCCAGCCATATACGAACAATTGATTTTCAATAAGGTAAAATAGAAATTCAGTGGAAAGTGATAGTCTTTTCAACAAATGGTGTTGGAAAAATTAGATATGCATATCCAAAAAACAAAGTCAAAAACTAAAAACCAACCCCCCCCACCCCAACGCTTGGTTCATACCCCACACTACATATAAAAATCAACTTGAAATGGTTCATAGACTTAATGCAATTCCTAAAGGTATAATAATCCTTTTAAAAGAAAACATAGGAGGGACATCTGGGTGGTTCAGTCAGTTAAGCATCCGACTTCAGCTCAGCTCATGATCTCTTGTTGTGAACTCAAGCCCCGTATTAGGCTCTGTGCTGACAGCTCAGAGCCTGGAGCCTGCTTCGGATTCTGTCTTCCTCTCTCTCTGCCCTTCCCCTGCTCATGCTGTGTCTCTCTCTCTCTCCAAAATATTAAAAAAAAAATTTTGTAATAAATGAAACATAGGAGAAAAATCTTTGTGATCTTGATTAGGCAAAGATTTCTACACACAAAGAAGGAACCATCCATAGTAGAAATAAAATGTAAACACTGGATTTTATCAAAATTTTTTAAATTCTCCATTTCAAAAGATACTGTTAAGAAAAAGATAAGCCATAGACTAGTTTATCTAAACTCATATCATAGTTTATCTGATACATGAATTTTATCAACAAATCTACTCTGTAAAATTTAAAAAAAATTGAATACTAGAAATAAGAATGGCAAGTAAACACATTAAAAGATGTTGAATACCAGTAGTCACTAGGGAAATACAAATTAAGTGTTATCACTACCCACCTATCAGAATGGTTACATGAAAAATTAAACCCTACAATACAAAATGTTCTCACATGGTTGAAGAGTAACAAGAATTCTCATCTATAGCTGGTGGGAACATAAAATGGTATATCCACTTTGGAAAATAGTTTGGCAGTTTTTTACAAAGTAAAACATATACTTTAGCATACAATCTAGAAATCCCACTCCAAAGCACTTCCCCCCAAATTTAGAATATGTACCCAGAGACTTGTATGTGAAAGTTTACAACATCTTTAAACAAAATGGCCAAATAACTGGAAAACCAGTTGGTGAATGGATAAACAAATTGTAAACACTCAATACAAAGAATATCACTCCATAATGAAAAGTAACGAGCCACTGATAAATGCAAAACACAGATGAATCTCAAAAACATACTAAGTGAAAGGCTGGCTCAAAGCCAATATTTTGTATGATTCCTTTAAATAACATGAAAAAGTAAACACTATAGGGACAAATCAGTGGTTGCCAGGGACTAGATGTGGGGAAATCAGCGTGTGATTACTTTTTGGGGGTGATGGAAAGGTTTTAGATCTTAAATATGTTGGTGGTTGAACAACTGTATAATATGTCAAAGCTTATTACAATGCACATCTAAAAAGGATGAATTTACCTTACATAAACACGATCTAAAGTTTTTTAATGGGAAAAAAACATCAAAAACCAGAGAGATGTTTTTTCTATTTCACTTTAAAAACACTGGAAATGCAACATATTTCTCTTGTATTATGGTGCCTTTACAAGTTGTGTTCTTTCCTTATGAGTAGAAAAAGACAATCTATCATGCCACCTAGAAACATGTCCTATCAAAAGATAAAGACACATCAAAATGTTTTATATTTTCCTAACATACATCTCTGAATCTCTCTCCACAAAGTATCATATTTCTTAAATAGCGATAAGTTACAAAAACTAGTTTTTCATTACATAAGTGTTTTAATTATAACAGGAGAATTAACCTCTGTATTATTCAAGTCAACAGAATAAATATTAAAATTCTTACAATCATATTACTTGAGGCCTTTCTCTGCCTATTTTAATTTCTAGACATGAGACTTGGGTGTTTCTCTATGTTTCAGGTGATTTTTATTAGTTGAGTTAAAAAACAAGATAGCAAAAGACTCTAGTTATATAATGATAAGTGATACAAATGTCTCCAAAAACATTAACAGATCAGGTAACAATGGAAAGACAAAAAGTTTAATAATGCTGGCCACTTATGGGACATAGCATTTCTGGGAAAGAACCAAAATAATGGAAAAAAATACAATTGATATGTTGAGACACTGTTTAAAGTGCTAGGAGATACAGTGATGAACAAGATAAGGTCCCTCCCCTAATGAAACTTACATGTTAGTAAGGAGGGAATGACAAATTAAAAAAAAAATGAAGTCAAGTAATAGTGAGTGCTAGAAGAAAAAGCAAGATAAGGGATACAAAAATGGTAGGGGCATGTTTACCAGTTTAGAGACTTGATGGGACTCATTCAAGTGAGGGAACAAACTTTGTACAAATCAGGGATAAAGGCTTTCTTGACAGAGGAAACAGCGAAACAAAGATCCATATGCATTCTTTGGTGCATTATAAGAGGGTAGTGTGAGTGAGGCAGAAAAAATAGAAAAAAAAAAAAACCAGGGATAAAGCGCCATAGATTATAAAAGTTGTGAATGCTGAGTTTACTCCCTTATCAAAAATTATGGAACCTTAAAAAATTTTTTTTTAATGTTTATTTTAGAGAGAGCACAAGCATAAGAGGAGCAGAGAGAGGGAGACACAGAATTGGAAGCAGGCTCCAGGCTCTGAGCTGTCAGCACCAAGCCTGACACAGCGCTCAAACTCACAAGACATGAGATCATGACCTAATCAAAGTCAGACGCCCAACCAACTGAGCCACCCAGGCACCCTGCCAGTTTTTTGTTTTTTTTTAATGTCATTGGTGGAGAAGAGTCTGGTTTTCTGTATTTTAATGGTAGATATCTATTAGGGGCATCTGCGTGGCTCAGTTGGTTGAGCATCCGACTCTTGATTTAGGCTCAGGTCATGATCCCAGGTGTGTGGGATCAAGCCCCAGTAGGGCTTAGCCTGGAGTCTGCTTAAGATTCTATTTCCCTCTGACCCACTCCCTTGCTCCTGCTCTCTAAAATGAGTAAAAATAAAGAAAAAGAGTAGATACCTATTAGATATCTAAGTGGAGGTGAGTTCTGGGGAATGGCTGAAGCTGAAGAGACCAAGCAGAGAAATGGAAAGAGAAGGAAAAATAGTAAAGTTGTTAAGACAGAGGACAGAAATCAAAAATACTGTGATAGTGATACCAGGTTTCCAGAAAATAGAAAGAACTGGTCAAGGGACAAGACTTGAACAAAAATAAATAAATAAACAAAACCACACCCAGACTCAGCAGAGTGAAATTGAAGAACAGAGACAAAGCAAAGTTTTGAAAGGTAGTAACAGGAAAAAACAATGAGTGCCAGGTTAATTCCACAGCTCATGTACAGACTGGAAACCTAATAGTAGCCTACAGTAATAAAATTAAAATGCAATTCCCACTTCTGCCAGATAATGTAAATCAACGCATCAATGCAATCATCCTAGCTCATTTAACAGAAGCATTATGAGCTCAGGTTTTGTTTTGAGGCTATTTATACCTTCTCAACTTAATATTTAGATCCAGACTCAAATGTAGACTGGGACATAGAATTAAAAGCATCTTACTCATTTTTCAGTTTGAACTACCAATCTTGTCTCAAATAAAGGTTGGTTATGTTTTTGTAATGTTTATTTGTTTTGGGGAGCGAGAGTACATGCAGGAGCAGGGGAGGGGCAGAGACAGGGCAGACAGAGGATCCTAAGCAGGCTCCATGCTGACAGCATAGAAGCTGATGTGGGGCTCAAACACAAGAACTATGAGACCATAACCTGAGCCAAAGTCTGATGCTTGACTGACTGAGCCACTCAGGCACCCCCAGTTTTGTTTTTGTTTTTTAACTGAAGGCCAAGATGGCAATAGCCTTTTAGGATAGAAAATGTGGCACATAAAGATCCATTGAAGAATTTGTATAGATACTTGGAAACAGTCTGGAAAGTATTTTTTAATCCTACTTTACCAAGTAATCTTATCTTTCATTCTTTAACATAGCTAATATTCCTATCCTTAGGTCTTTCTTTATAAAAGAATCCAAAGATTTCCTAATAAAATCAGTCTATTAGGTTCTTGGAGAAAAAAAAAAATAAATAAAAATATTAGCATAAAGAATCTATAAAATTACTCACTACAGTCATTGTCAGGAGAAAATATAATTTCAATTGAATTGTTTGTTTTAAATGTCTAAAATGAGAAGATGAGAATTTTAACACAGAAATTCTGACATTGTCAAGATATTTTTGTTGTACTATTACCTAGTTGCCTCCCCTTAAACATGCTCATAAATCTTGCATAAGGTGCTGCAACATATGTAATAGTTTTATCTGTACTTTTAAATCAAGTCTTAAACTTAAGCAATGGGTTTGATAGTTGTTTATATTAATATGTTAGACATCAATTTAGAAACACTTAAAAATATTATTCCATTATTTGCTAAGTAATGAACTACTCAAAATTTTAATAATTAAGCCACATTTACGAGTTCACATTAAAATTTCAGACGAAGCAGGTTAAGTCTAAATGAAGCCCGTATTTAAAAACTAGTTGCTTTTCCAACCCACTCCCCCTTTCAAATCACCACAGCCCTTGACAATAAATATCACAACTATGAACCTACATTATTATTTATGGCTTAAAGATCATTGTCTAGTCAGAAACAGAGTAACGAAGATAGGAATTATGCCATTTATACCACTGTATAGTCTTGATAAATCTCAAGAAAGTGAAATCAGTGTATCTATACAACCCTTTCACAATTTAACTACAAAAATGAATTACAGAAATTATCGTATTTGTAATCTACCATGTCTTATGCAACTTCTATAAAAATTTGTTTTATTAAGCCACTCACTCTGAAATTAGTGAACAAATCATTCACACTCCAGTTTTCCACAGCTTTCCAGTCTAAAATTATTTTCTAACATACCCTGAACAAAGAATACTTTCTTTATAAGCAAACAGGCCATTGCTTTTAATAAGAAATCATTTATTGTATATTATTAAAGTGGAGGGTTAATTGGTACAGTACTATGCATAATCTCTCACCCTTAAAAATTTAAACACAAATGGATATAAATAGCAAAGCAGAATGAGCATGTAATAGACAAAATTTAAGCATATTTTATAGAGAATGTTCCCTGTTATATCTATGTACCAATGTTCTTCTCCATTGTGTCTTAGTAAGTTTATGGCTTGTTCCTCTTCTACATGATTGCTGACTTTTTACAAATAATGAACATATTTTCCATCAATTAATGTTACATACAGTTTTAGGTTTTCCATTCAACTCAGCTAATTAGGTGATTGATCTATTCAACTAAATATGGCATTGTTAAGAAAGAGCCCATTCCATTGCCTCAAAAAATGTAATATTGTTCTTCTATGATATTTTGTATAATAGGATATAATGCAAATATCCCAGCTACAAAGTGATGAATTAAAAATGCAACCCTGATCTTTTTACTATGTCAATATTATAACTTCGTTAAGCATTATCTTGTTGTGTTAAATGCTATCCTGTGGAATAATCATTTACATTAAATGTGGAAAAAGTGGAAAAGCTTAAAAATGTGTACCGGCACTATGTTTTATCACTTTTAAATTTAATTATAAATTGACATTTAAAAATTGAGTTAGTGTTCCTATGTTATCTGATATGCCAGGAAAAAACAGATTATCGTTCTTCAGGCAACTAAAAGAGGGATCACCAAAAAAAAAAAAAAAAAAGGAAAGCTTTGTTCACATAAAATTTTAGACTTTAATGGAAAAATTAAAATGTTTAAAAAAAATACATCCATCTATGGACAAATTTCTGTAGATTATTCCCACAGTTAATCAACATGGGACACTTTAAAGACTATTATAGGCATATACCAATATACTTATATTTGTCAAAGTTAAGATTCAAATTTGTTACATCACAGCGCACATCCAAGAATGTGTCACATGTTCAAAAATCCCCACTGAATATAACAAAATAAAAATCTGTGAATAAATATAAGGCATTCTGAAATAAAATCTGCAGGAAACCAACAAAGATTTCTATGATCTAATTTTACTTCATAGATTCATATAGTCTTTAAAATAGACTTAGTTTTGTAGTGCCACACACTTAATATTCAACTGCTTACCAAAATACCTTTTGCCTGGTAGCTAAACGTTACTTAAAAAAAAAAAAAAAAAAAAATTAAGTGCTTGAGCGAGTAAGAATGCAGCAGAAAATTACAGGAGCCCACATATCCTTTTTCTTAAATTTAATTTGTCATATATAAGGTTTTTATATACAATCAGTGTGCATTGTAACAGTTTATATTAAAAGTCAATCAAGTTTATCTAAAATGTTACCTGGCTGCATAGCACATTTGACATTATTGCCCACATGAAAAGGGAAAACAAATGGATTTTACAATAACTTTTGGCCATTTTGGATTCTGAAGTGTTCATACACCTACCCTTTTAAACCAAATGCATCTGAAAAAAATGTTTCCAGAGCATGCAGTTTAGATTTTACATATTATCTCACCATTTTGTTACTACAAACACAATATTTACTAAAAAAGAAAAAATGAAAGAAATAACATTTATCTAATAAAATAGTCAATATAAAAAGAGACTAATGGAATTAAGTGGCCCCTTTCCCCATTTTTTACATTCTAAACAATGATTCCATCAAGACAAATCATTAAAAAGTGTTATTACACTGATAATTTTTTTTAAATGATAAGAAGGCCTGAGTTGGTAGGGAAAGGAACAGTCAAAAAAAGCCTGAGCAGGGAAAGGAAGTAAGGAAAGCTCATTTAATCCATTTACAATAATTTACAGCCATGTGTGTGTATGTGTAAAAAGGCATAATAACAGATCACAAACAGGAAATTCCTGGCTATTTTACAGATATAAGTACAGAATTTAAATATTCAAGCTTGTGATGAAAAGCGGCAAGGTGGTCGCAGTGTACAATGTAAACAAGTAGCTTTGGAAAGTGAACAAAGTCCTTGAGTGTTTTTTCTTTATTAAGAAAAGAACTCTCTTTCATTCCTTCCTGAAACATGATCACAGGTCAGAGTAAAGTTCATATACAAACATAATTTAAATGGAGGTCAGTCTAAAATCACTGACTTAAAAACAGTTTTATCCAGCCTATATGGAAGGGCAGTGTTGAGGTCCCTGTAATAGTAAACATTTTCCATTTCTTTAAAAAAGAAAAAAAAAAAAAAAGTACTACAGTATTTGTAGTACAGTGCAGCATAATCCTTAAATATAAAAATATTTTCTCTTCTGTTGGGATAATAGACCTTGCATCCTGGAAAGAAGTAACAATACTGCTACTGATAGAAGATCTGTTTATATCTTTCAAGTCATGTAAGGCAATTACTGTGTTGGTTTATGATATATGGCTAAAAGAAAAGTCCAGAAAGACAAAAAGTATCAGTTTTTGTTATGTTTTCCGACTACTCCAGGTATGCTCAGGTGTACTTTTGTGTTCAACTGAGTGTTCAAATGGAGATCTGGAGCCATAAGGAGACCTCTGATCTAGTGGTGATCTGGGGCCACTACTGGAAGCTCTGTGGTCCATCTGCCAATCTGAGTGATACCTATAATCCCTGGAAGATTTATGGTGTGTATATTCAGAACTTGCCCGATGGTCTGAATGCAACCGATGGTCTGAATGAGAACGATGATCAGAATGAGATCTGTCCTTTAAACTTCCTTCCAAATTTGACCTGTGATCTCTACTCCTGTGATCATCCAGTTTTCTGTGTTTCTCTCTATCACTATAATACCTAATGGAAGAGAAATTAGGGATTAAATTAATGATGGAAATTAAATGTTTCCAAATAGAAAAAGTATTAAAAAAATAAAATAGAAAAATACTTTAAGGCATCCTTTTAAATTGTATAGAAGCTCTGTGTTTCACAACAAGACCTCCTCAGTGAGCTTAAGTCACTGGACCTGTCTCTGCATGCCTCTGTGGAAAAATCATTCAATTCACAAAACTAAAGTGAACCATACAGAGAACCTCAGATACCATCTAATTTTACATGCCCATTTTTAATTATTTACTTAATATAATTTTATTTTTAATTAAACTATAATGGACATGCAGTATATTAGTTTCAGGTGTACAACATAGTGATATGAAATTATATACATCATGAAATGCTCACCATGGTAAGTGTATAGTTACCATCTGTCACCATACAAAGTTATTACAATAAAGCTGTACTTTATATCCCCATGACTTATTTTATAACTGAAAATCTGTACCTCTTAATCTCCTGTACCTATTTCACCCATCTCCCTGACTCCAATCCCCTCCCTCCTGGCAACACCAGTTTGTTCTCTTGTCTTTATGAGTCTTTTTTGCTTTTCTGTTTGTCCACTGTTTTTGGTTTTTATTCCAGATACAAGAGAAATTTAATGCTATTTGTCTTTCTCTAACTTATTTCAATTAGCTCACATGCCCATTTTTCAACTGATTGTTACTTTTTATTCTATGGGACATTTGTATTAATGCATCTTAATTATCTGGAAGTGGGGGTTAGGATAACGATATAGAATACCCTTGAAATTAGAGCCTTTTATGAAACTCTAAGCAGAAAAAATAAAAACCTCTAAAATTCAGTCTATGAACTAATTTGTAGAAGAGAACTTTCACTGGCTGGGGAAAAGTCCTTGTTACAAAAAAAATATGAATTATGTTCTATAAGTCTGTGAAAGTATAAGTATTTACTGCTACAAACAGGGCTTTGCATTTTGTGCCCTTTTCTAATTATAAGAGCCATTCTACAATTGATACTTATTATGTGACAGCACTTCTATCATAGAGAAGAAATGATTAAAGTAAGCACAACTAAAATGCGAAGAAAATCTAATTCCTCTATTTCTGATCTTTTTTTCTTCTCAGTTTTTTCTTTTGCTTTTCTTAATTATAACTAACTGATGAAAATACTCCTTTATGAAATAAAATGTATTCTGTTGTTATATTCAGATTGTTTAACTACTTAAAGGCTTCAAAAAACAACAAAACAATACTAAACAGAGAAAACTTCCTGATTCCAGGACTAGCCCAGACTGCCATGATTAAGTTTATCCTCAGTAGGGTGTTTTCACATAAATTAATTTTTCCCCTAGGAGTTTTTTAGTGGAATGGAACACAGAATTCTGCTCATCAAATTTCAGTGATATTCCATCAAGCTTTAATTTTACTCTGTTATTGTATTTTGAAGAGTATTTGAGCCAATATCCTCTAAAACCAACAAAAATGAATCCTATGACTTATACAGAACTCCCTATACTTTCATCTCTTACTGCACACTTTGTAACTAAAAAAATTTTTGGAGAAATTCGGTTCTTAATACTAACAAAAAGTACTCTATATCAGTTTTGTTTTTTTTTTAATTTGTAAACAAATTAATTTCACATAAGATCTGTTGTGATTACCTGAATAATGAATTGGCTGGTAAGGTCAAATTGAGTACATAAAGGTCAAAAAGAGAAGGACACAAATAAGCAAAACCGCAAAACCATCCAGTTTACCTGCTTTCTTGCTTGTAATGATCCCAGTCACGATGATCTTTGCCATTACTAAAGGAAGAATAGGGTCTTTTCCTAGAGTCACTCTTTTTGTAAGAATCTCCCTGATGTCGGTCTTTATGATGATCATGATACTGAGATAAGTGTCTATCAGATGAATAACTGTCCCTGCTGCTATCATCGTGATTTGTATTCTCTTTTAATCTTTCCACATCTGTTAGATAAAAGAGTACAGCTTTTGTTAATGACTTAAAAAAAAACACATGGTAAACAAAAGTAACTTTGCTGCTAGAACTCTTATTTCAAATCCGGATAAACAAAATCAGTTGCCAAATACTGTTAAAGACTTCAGAACCGGTCTATAAAGGCAGAGCTAAGTCTTATAAAGAGTTACTGTATTCTGAAGTGTGAAAAACCACAACTGAAACAATTTGGAGACCATTTACTTCTCAGACTATACTTTTGTGATTCTTGCACAGACAGAATACATTATATTCTAAATATTGTTTAAAAATACATTCATTTTAACAATTATTCTATCATTTCTTGAAACTGGCAAAAAAGGTTGATTTATGGAAAGGTTAATAAGCTAAAGTTATTGTTTAAGATAAAAGATTCAATATTAAAACCTGAGTATGTGTTATCTAAAACAAACCTGAAAGAGGAAAACAGTTTTTAAATTTACTTTCTAAAACAATTAGTAACACTTACCTGGATTTCTAATTACTTGAGCATTCAGGCTGCTGTTCTGGTCATTATTTTGCTAAAATAAATGCACATATGTAAGAATCTTTTAAGTGGCTTAAAATACCCTTACAAAATAGGAAAAAGAAAAAAGACCCCAAAACGGAAATCCTGATGCTGAAAGAAGTTCTCATACACATGTATAAATGCATCACTTGCAGATTTTTTTTTTTAAAACAGACTGTCTTTCTTAAAAAATTCGACCTTGAAATAATTTTAGAGTTACAGAAAAGCTGCAAAAACAGTAAAGTCCCCATATGCCGTTTACCCAGCTTTTCCTAATGTTAACATCTCACATAACACCACAGTATGATAATCAAAACTAAGTGTTAACACTGGTACAATACTATGAAATGAACTAGAAACTGTGTTCAAATTTTTAACATTTTTCCACTAAGATCCCTTTTCTGTTCCAGGATCCAATCTGGAACTCCGTATTACATTGAGTTTTCTTATCTTCTTAGTTTCCTCTAATCTAATGAATAGCTTTTTACATTTTTTTGTCTTCAATGACCTTGACACTTTGGAAATGTAAGACAGTTATTTTGTAGAATACCTCTCTCAATTGGGGTTTGTCTGGTATTTTCACATGATCAAATTAAGGTAATACATTTTTGCCAAGAATTCCACAGAAGTGATATACCTTTCTTATTAGCGCACTATACTGATGGTTCATGATGTTGATAGGTCTTATTTTAGCTGATGTTACCCTTCACCATTTAAGGTGGTGTACGCAGATTTCTCTTCTATAAAGTCATTATTTTTCTCTTTGTAATTAATAAACATCTTAGATGAGATACTTTTAGACAATGCCAATATCTTATTTTCTCACCCACTAATTTTAGTTTCCTTCAGAACATCTACCTGCAGCAACTTTTATTGTGGTCTGACAGTGATTCTGTATTTCCTTTATTCCTCCTACATTTATTAATTGAATTATTCTACAAGAAAGAATGTCTCAGTTTTAATAACATAAATTAAAGGAAAAATATGATGCATCAATTTACCTGAGATTCCTGCCGTTTTTTAATAGCATGCTTATATAACTTATGTAATTTTCTTGCATCGAACTCCGTAAACTTAGATACAAAAATCCACAGGTTTCTAGAAAAAGAACAGGTAATCAGTTTGGTAGAAAATATTTAGCTTTTTCATGGAATCCTTATCCCCTAGGTAGAAACACATACACATATACTTAGCCTTCCATAGAACAAAGTCTAAAAAGATTATTTCTACAAACTGTAAGAGACTCTTAAATACAGAAAACAAACTGAGGGTTGATGGGGGCGGTGGTGTACGGAGGAGAGGGGAAAACGGGTGATGGGCATTGAGGAGGGCACTTATTGGGATGAGCAATGCGTTTTGTATGTGAAGTGATGAATCATGGGAATATATCCCCGAAACCAAGAGCACACTGTATACACTGTATGTTTAGCTAACTTGACAATAATTAAAAAAAATAAAAAAATAAACAAATAACTTTATATGGAGGTGCCTGGGTGGCTCAGCTGTTTACACCTTTGACTTTGGCTCAGGTCATATCTCCAGTGCAGGCATTCGGGCCCCTCATCGGGCTCTGTGCTGACAGCTCAGAACCTGGAGCCTATTTCAGATTCTGGGTCTCCCTCTCTCTGCCCCTTCCTGTTTGTGCTTTCTCTCTCAAAAATAAATAAATAAAAATAAAATAAAAACTTTATATGGCTAAGACTCCAACCTTTTTTTTTTTTTTTAAGTAATCTCTACACCCAACGTGGGGCTTGAACTCATGACCCTGAGATCAAGAATCACATGCTCCACCCACTGAGCCAAATTGGTGTCCCCATTTGGGTAAGACTCCAAATAAAACCAAACATTGTTTTAGTTCTCTTCCAAATCCCTTAATTTTATAGCCTTTTAAAGCAAAAAAGCAGTAATCCATCTTATTGAAACCAAAAATATGTAAATTTACCAGTCAAAAAGGGACTCGTATTATGATTTATATTAGGTATAAAAGAAACAAGCTATGTTAGTAGTCTGAGTAAAGACACCATCAGATAATGTGCATTAAGGAGAAAGGGGACAAGGATAGAATTTCTTTTTTAACTTTAATCATCACTCCTTCAGAAATATGTCCTTACAGTTTTTTGCTTTGGTATGTAGCTGCACTGCATAAAGCAAGAAATCAGCAGACTAATAAACTGACAGCACTGGTTTATGGTGATTTTATAGTATTCCTAACTTGTCTTGCAGTTTGGCTTAACACTGATCTGATCTGGTAATCATTAAGTGATTTGTATAATACAGCAGCTCAGACTTAAAATTTTAAGATCAACCGTGCTGCTGCTTCTAAAATAAAAGGGAAAATAAAAGTGTGCATTTTACACTGTTTGAGAATATTAATTCTTACAAGGCTATATACTCACACCTGGAAGATGAATTGCTAAATTTATGTAACAAATCTGTTTATTTGGAAATGCAAACTAAAGATATTACTAACAATAATTTGGTGAAGTGCAGAGATTTTTAAAAATAAAATGCAATCTGAATTTTAATGAAACAATGTTGACTATTTCTTAATGACAGAGGTGCCACCTGTGCCTTATCATGATGTGAATTAAGCAATCATTCATAAATAAAAAGCTTTAAAGGGAAAACATGAAAACAATCGCCTTCAGATTACTTCTTTAAATAGTATTTTGTTATCTAAACTTCAGAATAGGAAAAATAAACTGAAATATAAGACAATTAGATGGTTACATAATTACAATTTAGGAAATTAACATTTCCTGAAAAGTACATCACTTACTTTCTCCACTGCTTGATTTGTTCAGGATTTGTATACTCTTTCAGACATTCTGTGATATGGTCTCCAATTTTTATTAAACACTGTCTAGTATGCTCCAGTTGTTCTCTTTCTGAAAGGCCTTTTTCAGGCCTATCAAGTTGTTTCAAAGCTGCTTTGACAGGCCTCATTCTTTCTTTACACTTTAAAATGGGAAAATAAGAACATGTATTAAAAATAAGAATTCAACAAAGATCTACTTCTTTCAATGATATCTATATGAGTAAATATAGCACTGTTTGATGTTAAAATAAGCATTAAAGCTCGCCTCACAGATCTTAAATATCAGGGTTTTTTTCCCCTCAGATTTTCTTCAGAAAGTAAGGTTTTTCATTATCATTTAAATTCAACCTTTGTGCATGTAAAAGCTTTGGATTAATTTACCTTCTGTAAAAATGGTTACTTTCTGCACTGCAACACATCATGAAGCAGTCTTTTTTTTTTTTTAAGTTTATTTCGAGAGAGAAAGAGAGAATGTGCACTTGTGTGGGGGAGGGGCCGAAAGAGAGAGAGAGACAGACAGACAGACAGACCGACCGACTGAGAATCCCAAGCAGGTTCCATGCTGACAGTACAAGGTTGAGATCATGACCTGAGCTGAATCCAAGACTTGGGTGCTTATCTGACTGAGCCACCCAGGCGCCCCAATCATCATCAAGCAGTCTTAAAACACAGAATGTTAAAAAATAAAATATTTCAGACTATAACTTAATACCCTAGACTCACTCTAATGTAGAACAAAATGTAAAAATATGAGGATCTTTTATAAAATAAAATATGCTGTCAAACTATTAAAATCAATTGACCTATAAGTATAAATTGTCTATTCTTCTAAACCTTTGGGGCAAAACAAAGTAACTAATGAATTTTGCTCTTACCATATTTTGGCTACTCAAAGAGTTGGGGATACTTGATAGAAACCAACCTTTTTCCTTACCCTACGTATCACTAGCATGCTAATAAAAAGAGGACATAACAAAAATTGATGATTCAGTTAAAATACAATTTGTGCAATAAAAACTATAACCTTAGGGGCGCCTGGGTGACTCATTTGGTTGGGCATCCAACTTTGGCTCAGGTCACAATCTCAAGGTTTGTGAGTTCAAGCCCCACTTTGGGCTCTGTGCCGACAGCTCAGAGCCTGGAACATGTTTCATATTCTGTGTCTCCCTCTCTCTCTCTCTCTCTGTTCCTCCCCTGCTCGCTCTTTCTCAAAAATAAATAAAAGATTTAAAAAACAAAACAAACTATAACCTTACACCAAAAGTAGAATGAAAATATCACTAAAAAAGCAAACTAATTTATATATATTAACATACATTAATATATATTAACATGTAAAACAAATTTAAAATGAACAATGATTAGTAATAATAATTTACAAGTAGTAAAGTTGGGTTAGTTCAGGAATGTTAAGGATGGATCGATTACAGACAATATATTTAGTGAGTTCAAGCCTGTGTCGGGCTCGGGGCTGACAGCTCAGAGCCTAAAACCTGCGTCAGATTCTGTGTCTCCCCCTCTCTCTGCCCCTGTCCCACTCGTGCTGTTTCTCAGAAATGAATAAACATTAAAAAAAAAAAAATCCTTGTATTGTTGCTGTGGAAGGGCCACTCTTATTATAAATTAACTGTCTATATTATGTGTGGAATTGTTTCTGTGGATTTTATTCTGTTTTACTGACCTATTTGTCCAAATCATTTGGAAGTTATCCAACTTTTGTCAGGAATAACTTAAATAACATTAGAATCAAATATTTTTTGCTTAAAATTAGAACTCAGCCAGGCCTGATTTTTTTTTTAAAGAAATCTTTTTCTTTCTAATTTTTAGCATTACTACTGTATCTGTTCCCTACATTTCCTGCTTCTTGTTCAATTTTGGTAGTTTACATTCTGCTAGAAAATGATTCATTCAGTGTATGTCATTTGACTGCATACCCTGTTCTCAGCATTGTCCTAGACTCAGGAAATAGAGCAGTAAATAAAAAGACACCTTGCCTTTGTGGAATCTGTACTCTAGTAGGAGAAAACAGCCAATAAATAAATAGACTATGTGTTGTATGGTGACAACTGTGATAAAGAAAAAGAAAGCAAGAAAAAGTAGAGAGGTTTCTACTTCATATACAGTATCAGAGAAGAGTGATGTTTGAGCAGACATCTAAAGAAAATGAAGGAGTAAGCCATTGTGAGCAGAGGAAGTTCTAAAATTTTTATGTTCAAAGGAACAGTATAAATGACAGTGTGGCTGGGACCTACTAAGTGAGGGAAGTAGCAGAGATGATGGGAGTAATAAATCAGATGCAGCATCTTTTGGCCTATAATTATGAATCTTTTAATCCTGAGTGAGAGGTAAAGCCACTCAAGGATTTTAGGTAAAAAGTAAGAGGGGTGACTTTATTCTCCCTGACAGTCGCTATCACTCTGGTTGCTGTGGGGAGTATGCACTGAGGAACGAAAAGGGTATAGCAGGGGATAGAGTGGGAATGGTGAAAACAGCTATGAAGCTATTGAAAGAATCCAGGGAAGAGATGGCTGTAGCTTGAAGCAGTATGGCAGAGCCAATATCATTTGCTTAGTCCAGTATCATTTGTTCATTGACTGGGGGGCGGGGGAAGGGGATAAGAAAAAAGGAGGAATTCATGACAAAAATCCATGCAATAAGGCCAGGGCCTGAAGATGGGAAATGGAGCAATGGTAATAAATATTTATAAAGTACTTACTATGTATCAGAAGCTGTGTGTTGTGTAAAAGGCACCTCTTTTGATTCCAGTAGTAGGCCTTTGCAATAAATACTATTTATTGTATTGAAGAAAACTGAAGTTCAGACTGAAATAACATCTGGCAAACCCAGGTCTGACCTGGAACTCTGTATTCATTCTTGACTATTAAATTATACTCACATTTAGGAGACAGATCAATAAGGCACAAAATAAGGTGTTAAATTAGGCAAGGATGTGAAGGAAAATGAAGACTGAGAAAAGGCCATTAAATTTATAATTACAGCTATTCCCAAATAAAATTTATACAGTAGTAAAATCGTAATCATGTAAGCTCTGGCTCCAGAGTCTATGTTTAAAATTATTCCATTCTTCATCTCCATAATACAAGAGATTTTAAGATCAATTATGAAGGTTAGTGAAGAAGAAATTCATGTATTGGGCACAACAGGAAATTTTCCTTTAAGGCAGTTAGATGAACAAGTCAGAAAGCCAAGGAGGAAATGTGGGCAAAGAAAAGAGGCAAGAGGTGCAATTTCACCAAACTCAGTAATGAGCAGGTAAAGGAAGCAGTTCAAAGAGTTCATTTTCACCTCAGAAAAGCAAAAGCATATCGCCATCTACCTTCCCATTTCTACCCAACAGAGAGGGGTTTAAAATAAAAAATTAATAGAAAATAGACAGGCTAGGTTAAGAAGAACCAAGTCACAAACAGAAAGATTAATCTTAAAAAGATGCTAAGTAATGCCAGCCTGTAAACCTGAAGACACAGAAATGAAGTCTAGAGATATGTACAAATAAGTGAGCTGGAAGACAGGAACAAGAGTAGCTTATCTGAATGTCTCCAATATTATTAGGGATTGGAGGGATGTGAACACCCAAAAATAAGGAGGAGAAAAACCTACGGTAGGAACTATCATACTTAAAGTGCATGAATAATATTTGAAGCCCTATTAGGGCATGCCATGGAATTAGCAGGAATGAATAAATGGGTTCACTGATCAACCTTCTCTAGTTAGGATACAGAGTAGAAGCAAACAGGACAAGAAGTTAACCCAGGGAATCTAGAATGGTACAGTAGGTAAAACAAAAATGTGATTTTAGAAGTGAAAATTTCCACCTTTCAAGTCTAGTATTTAATTTATACCAGCGATAAACTTAAGATTACACCTTAGCAGTGCCAAAGATTCAGATTCTAGGGATCCTAAAGAGGAAATACTCTTTCTTATAAGAGTATATATTTACACGTATTTGTGCATACTGTAACTATATATAAATATGATACTTTCTTTCTGAGGAGGCTCCATGCCCAGGGGATGTACCCAGTGTAGGGCTTGAACTCACAACCTCGAGATCAAGAGTCAGACGCTTTAGCAAGTCACCCAGGCGCCCCAATGAGATATACATTTATATATCAGACTATAAATTTTCACTTTGGGTGCTACCAATAACAGTATGTCTCTTATTCAAGGATAATTTGTACCGGTCTCATATCATGCAGTCTTTTTTTTCTAACAGTATTACTCCTTCTTGATTTTGCTCTGTATCTGGATTCTTTTAGTCCTTTATCAATCTGATGGCATATCTATATTCAATAACGACATCCACTACAACAATTTCTTAAAATAAAGGCACTAGCTGAAAAACTTTCCATGTATTAACTCATTTAATCATTATACTTACTTTTCGAACTGACTCCAGAGCCAGTATATTCAATTACTATACCAAACTGTTTTTCCACACTGCAACCTCACTATAAAGTTTTCCTCAAAATTTGTATCACAGTTAATTTCACAGTTGAGACTATTTTGGTTTCCTGATTATATTCAGTAAATAAATCATCTGGAAAAAGGCCAAGATAGTTCCTCTCTGACTCTGATGAACACAAAATCATGGTACCATGTAAAACCAGTATTTTTTAGACCAGTGTTACTCAAGGTCTATGAACTTGTACTAGTTCACAATGGGGGACAGGTACAGAAATTTTAGAAACCTTCATATCAGTTTGACAGTGCAATTTTATGTCTGTCATAAGCCCCAGTGGGCTTATTACATTTTGTGTATTTTTCCCTTACTTTCACTTCTCTAACAAAATTATTTTTACTTTTTTTTTTTTTTTTACTATACTTTCTAAGAATACTGGCCTATAAGATACTGGGGGGAAAATAGCTAGTCATTTACTGTAGATAAGAAGCACTGTTTTATATAGATAAAAGGTTCAGAAACTGAAAACTTTAAAATTCTGAAGCTGAAGGGAAAAAAGTTCACTCTAAGTGTTCCTTAAATGACTTTCCCTAAAGTCTTTAATAAGAAGTTTTTCCAAGTTAATTGTACATTTATGATAACTTTCAAAATTTAAATCTATTGCCTTTATCAATCTGAATTGCAATACTACCCAATTCAAATACATTTCTAAATTAAAAGCTCCAAAAGATAAAACTGCCAATTAAAGGGGCGCCTGGGTGGCGCAGTCGGTTAAGCGTCCGACTTCAGCCAGGTCACGATCTCGCAGTCCGTGAGTTCGAGCCCCGCGTCAGGCTCTGGGCTGATGGCTCAGAGCCTGGAGCCTGTTTCCGATTCTGTGTCTCCCTCTCTCTCTGCCCCTCCCCCGCTCATGCTCTGTCTCTCTCTGTCCAAAAATAAATAAACGTTGAAAAAAAAAAAAATTTTAAAAAAAAACTGCCAATTAAAATAAAATATTATATGAATTCTTACTAATAACCAGTAAGTCTACTACTTACAATGCTGAATGTCTTCTGATCTAGCTCTTCAGATTCTTCAGATATGGGAACTGGTTCACCACTTGCTGTGATATGAACTGGAGCATCTGACACTGAAGATTTCTTGGATCTTTCCTTGCTATCAGACTTGGATTCACTCAACTAAAGAAAAAGAGGGGGAAAAAATCCAGCAACAACAAAGGTGAAATGATTAACACTTTCAGAAAACAATTAATGTCTCTTTTTATTCTATAATTGCTTGTTCACATTCCATACTCTATCTTTCCCCAATTTTATTTGGGGAAACCAAAAATAAATTACTATGTACCATTACCCTACAGATAAGGCATTTAAAAAAACAGATCCAAACCTATTTTTCTCCTCTTCTAGATACCCACATGTATTTTTAAAGAACTTATTCAGGCTAATTTGGGCTGATAGGCAGTTTATTTTCCTAAAATGTAAATATGTTGATTTTGTCACTTTCTAAGTTTTACATTATGATTTGCATACCTTTTCTTCCTTTATGTCTTTTTCTTTCTGTATAGCTTCTTTTACTTTGTTTTCTCTTTTCTCTTTAAAATCTTTTTCCTTTAAATCTTTCTTATCCTCTTTTTCTTTTATCTCCCTTTTAAGTTCTCTTTTATTCTCTTTTTCTTTTGCTTCCCTCTTTTCTTCTGATTCCTTCTTTATAAAAACATCTGGCTCAGGTCTTTCTTCACTGTCTCTTTCTGTTTTAATTTTTTTATTTGGATGTTTCACAGAAGTGATCTCATCCTGAAAAGTGCAAGTATGGCCAATGTATTACTAACCAAATCTTGACAAAGACTAATTTCTTTCTTTGTATGACTATGGATTGCATGTATGTGGATTCGGAAAGAAATAACCCAGAATCCCATTAATAATGATACATGCAATGTTCAACCTTCCTATAAAAACTAAAGCAAGCCAGCCCCATTCAAAATAAAATCAAAGGAGACAGAACCTCATTTAAATGGCAAACCTCTGAAAAGGAAGAACCTTTGCTCTATACCTCTTAGTGACATTCTATGGGACAAGTAGAATTCTGTTCTGCATGTGAGACTATGTAATAAACTACACAAAAGGAACTTCAGTACCTAAATGTAAAATTTTAGGTCTTAGTTCAATTTTTAAATGGCAAGTATACTAAAACACGTTATGTTCCCTTTCTAATATAAAAAGGCTGTTCTTCCAAAACACATTCTTACCTTATCATCATCTTCATCAGACTTCTCTGAGGGCAAGGGTGAAGAATCACTCTTTATTTCTTCTTTCACTTTTATAGACTTCAATGCTTTATTCTTCTTAGCTCTTGCTTTTCTCCTCTTTGAACCTCCCTAAAAATAATTATTTTATTCTAACCAACTCCAGAGATTCAATTTTAAAAAATTCCTTAAGTAGTAAATCTTAAAAGTTAACACATATTCCTACCCAATCCTTGGTCTATTGGTAATAAGTTATACCAATCTTAGAAAGTCAACAAAACTGACATAATTTAATGAGTCAAGTACATATTATCACGAGTAACTGATACTAACTATAATTATTCCTTTAAAAAAGAATTAAAGCAAAGTGGAAGTTGAAAAAAATGGGAGGTTTTTCACCTTCCTAATTTACAATTATCTTCAACTAAATTTGATCCTAACAGAGATAGCATTAAAATTATTTTACATAAAAATTATTTTACACAATGTAATTATATAATCACATTGTGATTATAATGTAAATTGTAAAGACTGTTTCTAATGACCTCTCTTTCAGTGTATTTTTCCTACTCTTCTGAACCCCTCTCATAAATAAGCTCTGTGACCTTTAATGCTGTACCTTTAGCTCTCTAATAACACCAAATAAAATAGTCATAGAGGCCCGACCTCTCAAAAATTACTCCTCTCTAAACAAGTTGCCCCTGTCACCTATCCAAACACCAGGAAACACACACACACACACACACACACACACACACACACACACACACACACACACCCCAGGATCCTACTTCTGAAAGACTTACCAGTTTTAAAAGAAATACAGAGACAACTGAAGGCAAATATCACCATATACAATTAAAGCTACTAAAATATAGAAAAATACATTTATAAGGTCATATTAGACTCAGATGTCTAGGGCTATCACTAAACTACATTTACTGAAAAGTAAATTGCTCTCAAGCACTAAATTTTAACTTACTGCACCAGAAAGTCTCTGAGCTTCTTTTCTTGCAAGATCTTTACTGAGTAATTTGATGAGGTAGTCTGCACGTGTCTGCAACTGCTTTGCTTGTGGTTTTTTATCAGGATCATCTGGAAGAATCTGAAAGAAATTAACTTTTTCAGGTTGTTCTTAATAAATTACATGAAAATGTTACTGCCTAAAAAATTCTCACTCATTGAAAGAAATACATATAATTTACTGACAGGTTACAACTGTTAAAATTTATGGGCATTAAACAACTAAGAGTGCAAAATACATTTTTATATACCTACCCCACAGCAAAGATTTAATTTGCCTGCGAATAAGTTCTAAATAAATACATGAAAAAAAAATGCCTACATTCAAAATAATAATACAAAGTGTGAGGTTAAAAATTTCTTTTCCAATATACAAGTGTATTTAGCATCCAGTGTTATTAAACATTACAGTATTCTTAGATATCCTTCCTTTCTCAATTAACAGTACATTTAACTGTACAGTATACAAAGAGTCCTAGAACAATGTTATCATCTATTTAAGGTGACCCAAAGCATGCACCTTGAGAAAATATCCACAGCGGGATTTTAAACTATTTTAAGTTTGGCCTCACAGGCAACAAATGACACAGCACCAATATCAAAAGGTTCCCCTGTCTATGAAAAAGTAAAATATAAAAATATAATTTAAATAAGATAAAAAGGCAATGCTTCCAGTGTTTTCCAGTTTAGGCAAAGAAATGATTTTAGCTACCAGGGTAGTATCAAATCACCAAAATCCCTAAACATTGTTTGATTTTAGCAAAAAATCATAAAATATTTCAGAATCATTTTTTTTGCTAAAAATAAGATAATGATGGAATTAGAGGTTTACTTTAAACTCAATGCTATGAAGAAAAATATACCCATGCCTTAGTAACAAGTATATAATTTTAGAGGTAAAGCAAAATCTCACATCATTTAAATTCAATCCCTTCATGAAAACCAAGAAGCCAAGGTCATACAGCTCGTTAGGGCCTTGGTTTCCCATCAGTCTAATTAATTTATAACATAATTTAAAAGAAAAAATCTAACATCAGTGGTCAACAGAAACAAATTTTAAGTACCTTGTGTGTTAGACTGAGGTCAGGATCCATTTTAATCATTTCCCAGCTTCCATATCCATATTCGTAGATACCAATTAACAAATTGGAATCATCTTCTTTGCCCCAGTCTATATCAAAATGAGCTGCCTTTGTATGGCATGGGATAGTATACCTAATAACAAAGTTAATAACCACTGTCAAGTTTATAACTGCCATATTAAAATTTTGAAAAACATATTTGATTAGAACTTCAAAATACTATGCTTTATTTTATCTTTAAAAACATTTCATTCAAGGGGCGCCTGGGTGGCGCAGTCGGTTAAGCGTCCAACTTCAGCCAGGTCACGATCTCGCGGTCCGTGAGTTCGAGCCCCGCGTCGGGCTCTGGGCTGATGGCTCGGAGCCTGGAGCCTGTTTCCGATTCTGTGTCTCCCTCTCTCTCTGCCCCTCCCCCGTTCATGCTCTGTCTCTCTCTGTCCCAAAAATAAATAAACACTGAAAAAAAAAAAAAAAACATTTCATTCAAGCTAGCCAGTGACATAAAAAAACATTTTGGGGGCGCCTGGGTGGCGCAGTCGGTTAAGCGTCTGACTTCAGCCAGGTCACGATCTCGCGGTCCGTGAGTTCGAGCCCCGCGTCAGGCTCTGGGCTGATGGCTCAGAGCCTGGAGCCTACTTCCGATTCTGTGTCTCCCTCTCTCTCTGCCCCTCCCCCGTTCATGCTCTGTCTCTCTCTGTCCCAAAAATAAATAGACGTTGAAAAAAAAAAAAAATTAAAAAAAAAAAAAAAAAACATTTTGAACATCCATACACAGCCCAATTATTGAGTAACAATAAATATTTTATAATGGGTATAGTAAATAACTCACTGTTTTCTTTCTTCTGGATCTGAAGGAATGGATTTATGCAATGGTATCAATTCTTCTTCATGGGAGATGACGAGCTTGGCATTCACCTGTACTCCTGATATTCGGAATGTTGGACCCTTCACTTTTCCAAGTCTACCACCTTAATTTTTTTTAAGACATAAAAAAGTATGAAGTATACAATTCTAAGCAAGATACACTATGATGTATATTAATAAGCATTACTTATTTAGCTAATCAATTCATTTTACCTGTTTATATTATTGGGAGGGGGCACTTGTTGGCAAACTTTAAATTCACTACAAGATTTTTCAGTACATACTAGTACTTACATTATAGCAGATGTGAATTCACAGAAAGCATTTCACAGAAAGCATTTCTTAACTGTTTTACCAATTGCACAAGATACTTCAGTCTATTAATGCTGTCACCTTCTAAATAAGAGTTCTAGCATGATTTTTTCCAGTACATTTTATTACTAAATCTTATCTAAATATTTTCATTTAGGTAGATAAATTACAAAATAAGCATAATGAAGTAATTATGTCCAAAAACCATATTATACATGTACACTATCTTTTCCTAGCCATTTATATACAAAAAATACAGTAACACCTAATGCTACCTACCAGCTAGACTATACCAGACAGAAAGACAAACTCTATTGGTTTCAGTAATACAATTCTATTACCCATTTCCTATTACCCAGGAATGGTCCTGCTTTGTTTTTTAAAGCATCTTTCAAGAGTGATGAGTAGGTAGCTAAGATATAATACATACCAAACTCAATAAAAGCATAATTTGAAACTTCTATTTACCTCCCTTTAAATCATTCTCACTTTAATATTACCTGTTCGTTCTGTTCCTGAAGAATTATCCTTTAGAGCTTTAATGCAACCGTTATGTACCAATTCTCCTAGTCGTCTGAGGTCGGTCTCTGACTTATCAACTAATTCAGCATCCCGAGCAATTGCATCTAATCTGTTAATGAAATAATATAATTCTCAGGTAAATATGCAGAATAAAGTGGCACCATTTAAGGGAGACTAAGTTTCACTTTATCTCAAGCTCTACAAGTCACTTTCCATGCCCTACAAATTCTGGTTCAGATAACTGGCACAAGATACATTAAAAAAAAAAAAAAAAAATTTAAATGTGAAAATATTTGGCAGGGAAACAATTCATTTATATATTCAAGAATAATAAAGTTAACCAATTAATTACAGAATGGTATGCTTCAAATTGAAGATTATGTAACAATTCTGTAAAAGCTTTTAATAACCAAATATTAAATTCAAAAGCAGTTAAGCACTGTAATACAGATGAACTTTAAACAACACAGGCTTGAACTGGGCAGGTCCAGTTATCTGGATTTTTTTCGATAAATACAGTATAGTACTCTAAATATTCAAAATAAAACAAATACTTTTAAAATGGAGGTTAAGAGAGGAAAAAATAGAACTAAGCCAATTTGAGTCTTTGCCACTGTATATTCAGACAGTGGGTTAGCCACAACCAAAGGTCAAAGAATATTCAAATCACCAACAATTACTGAGATTAACCATTAACTTAAAAACAAAACAAAACAAAACAAAAAAAAAAACCTGTCCTGATAATCTGAATTTTAATAGCTTGTATAAGAAGGAACTCTAATTAGGGAAACTTAAGAAAATTTCCCTAGTAGGGAAACAGAACTGGCCTTTAAGTCAAAAGACTGAAATTAGCAGCTCACCTTCTGGAAGGATAAATCTGCATTTCATGTTTGTGATGGAAAAAAAGGGATAAAAGCATATGCAAAGTACAATTATGAAAACGCTGAGTATTAAAAAAAAAATGCTGAGTATTTTATAGATCTATGTATTTTAAAGAAAACTTCATTTGTAGATAAAATTTTAGAGACTAGAAGGAATTGAGAATATAAAAATCTTTTTAAAAGTCTACTTGAAATTTGCTTTCTACAGACTTTGTAAATGACTTTTTTTTTTTTTTAAATTTTTTTTTCAACGTTTATTTATTTTTGGGACAGGGAGAGACACAGCATGAATGGGGGAGGGGCAGAGAGAGAGGGAGACACAGAATCGGAAACAGGCTCCAGGCTCTGAGCCATCAGCCCAGAGCCTGACGCGGGGCTCGAACTCACGAACCGCGAGATCGTGACCTGGCTGAAGTCGGACGCTTAACCGACTGCGCCACCCAGGCGCCCCTGTAAATGACTTTTAAAGCAAATTTAACAAAGTAGCTAAAGTGAGTATTACCATAAGTAAATAAAGTTGACAGCAGGTAACCCACATGTAATTCTATGAGAATGACAAACATGTTTACCTTTCCAGAGGGCCACCAAACTTCTTGTAACTCTTGATAAACCTAACAGAAAATAATTGTTTGGTTTAAATGTGGGCTTCACTATCCATTAAAAAATAGATTTGTAAATATACAGAAATAAGAAAATACTTGTTAGTTCAAAAATTAATTCAAGGTACTGTTTACTACCAACACAAATGAATAAACTATGCTAAAGACAAAAATGTTAAAACATTAAGATATACCAAGTAAGACAAGACATATTTTAACACCCAGGATGATGTTCAGAAACCAATATAAATAAAACAATAGAAGCTAAATTTTATTTTAGAAATTACTTTATTATTTTCACAAGACAAGTTCAAGGCTACCACAGGAAGTGTCTCCCAAATTATCAATCATAGTACACCTCCTCAAATTCCAAGTACTGTTTTCTAAATACTACCTTTAACTCAGATGTATGGTTATTATACCAACAATGGAAAATAAAAATTTTACTTAAGAACAAAGCTACCCAAGTGGTTGATGGATGAGGGAAAATATCCAGGAAAAGTAGAAGCTGAAATGTTCTTCAACTAAAGACACAAAGTCCAGCAAATCAGGTGGTCATAAAAGTACTCTTAATAAAATCTAACAATATATTTAGTTTTCTGGCAGAAAGGAGGAGGAAGAACTTTATCAGTCAGGTCTATGGTTTAAAAGAAAAGAGTTACAATGACTTGAAAGAAACAACAAACTCCCAAAATACAGCAATGAGCAACCTTTTCACAAATTTCATAAGCAAAAATTGACATAAACAAAAGTTGGCTGTTATCCCGTTCCCCTTAAATAAACGTGTATAAAGAAACGCATATTTTGAAAGAGAACTACAATTTATCCTACATGACTATCTTACCTCAATTCCTACCTGGACATATCAGAAATACTTTTAACATTGTTACTTTCAAAAAGCAAATCTCAGTGTTAAAAAACCTAGAAAAATATGGAACTAAAGTATTCTCACATAAAAATAGTAACGCTGGGAATCATAAATGCAGTGAGAAATTTTAATAAACAAATTGAATGTACTAAAATATATATTATTCAATAGGGCCACTATTCTGAACCAGATTAGTAAAAGCAAAAAAATGTAGCAGTCTAAATAGACTAACAATAAATAACATGCAGAGACTAGATAATCAAACTTTATTTTTCATAGCTATAATGAACACCCAAAACCAGAACCATCTAATCCCTGCACAATCATGTATTTGCCTCCTCTAAAACTTTCATCTTAATCTTTGAAAATATGGAATTTGTATATTTTATTTCACCTTCTAAAAAAATCAAGTTGAAGTAAAATAGTCTTATGTCATCTTACCGCCGAATTTCTGCATCACTAAATCCTTTGATAGTCTCCCGGGGGATAGTCCGTGGTCTTCCACGTTTCTTTGGCCTTTTCCTTTCTGAGATCGAGTCACTATCAGATCCAGAATATCTCCTACTTCTACTGCGCCTCCCTTCACTTCCATTAAAACTAATCTGGAATTGGAAAACAAAAATTTACCGAAGCTTAAAGGCGGCTTCTATGGTAAGAGCAAAGAAAACACTACAAAAGATCAACAGAACAAATTCAAATGTGGTCTGTATATCAAAAATTTCCTATAAATAATATTAAAAAGCAAACAAAACAGAGAAAAACATGGCAGGTTAGTGGCAAAGAGTTAGTAACAGCCCTAATATTTTTTTAAAACATTCTCATAAATCAGCAGGAAAATACAAGATTGTCCTTCGGTAAAAATATGAGAAAAATTATCAACAAGCAATTAATCAAATAACATAAATACAGAATTATAGAACCTCACTGCTAATTTTTTCAAATGAGAATTAAAGTAACTATTTATTTATAACATCTATTATTTAACAGAAACATCAAAACATACTTTCTATAAGTCTTTGGAGTCTTTCCACAGTCACAGTGCATATTCTGAACCCCTAATATGTTGAAGCTAATTCAAAGTCAAGCTTGGTATACAGTTCTCACTCATTCTACCCTCCTTTCATACTTTGACAAGATGTAATATAATGCTATGCTTCCCATGTACTATAAAAGGAGATCATTTTGGGGTTGGCAGAAATAATCACTAATAACAAACTGTATATGGGCACTTTCAAACCAAACACACATTATTTGGCTCCATTTCTGCCTGGGATGTAGAAAGTTGATAGGATGCTCCCATCCTAACAATAAACCTCATCTCCAAAGCCTAACTTCTTTTATACGCATCAAAACCACAAGAGAATCTAATAGTCTAAAACATACGGAAATATAGTAGATGATACTTGAACACTGGCTTTCCTGTGAAAAGCATGAGTCGTAGACACCAAATAATATATAAGCAGGTAAAGGGAAGTTAGCTAAAATTGGCTAAAGGCCGCATTTGGGTGACCATGACAGCACAGGATTCCTGGAAACCGAAGACATGGTTTTGTTTGTTTGTTTGCTTGTTTGTTTGTTTTTTAATTTTCCACCTTTTATCTCCATTTGTATCATCCATTTGAAAAGAATGACAGAAAAGATTCCCACCCACCCAAACTGGACGGCTGTTCAAGCTTTGTACAGAACAGAACCTGTACTCCCTCTCAGGCACTCCTCCACAAAACTCCCAACAGGTGCTCAGAAGAAAGACTGGAATCAGAGCACAGAAGATCAGAAAAAAACTTTCCTTCCTGAAGATGGCCTGGAGAAAGGGAGCAGTCATCTACTGCACTGAGGGCACAGAAGAAGTAATACAGTTTTAGGAAAAGAAAAAGAAAAAGAAAAGGAAAAGGAAAAGGAAAAGGAAAAGGAAAAGGAAAAGGAAAAGGAAAAGGAAAAGAAAAAAAGAAAAAAAAAACTCTATCCCCGGGGGAAAGATAGCAGAATAATGACTAGGCAATTCCCTCCATGCCTAAGACTCAAAATTTAAGGAGGCACCAAAAGATTCCGTAATCAACAATAATAATCTTGTTACACAATATCCAAAAAAACAAAAGTTAACGCAAAGAAAAAAATTTAGTATTAAACCTTTTTCCTTTTCCTGTAGGATCTGATACAGCCTAGCGAAGCACTTTTACCATTATTCAAAAATCTACAGTCTTCACTTGGGTCATAAACAGTAAATATTTAAAAATTCAAAACACACAAATCAAATCAAGGTATGTTCTATGACAATGACAGAATCCATTAACAAAGATACTGAGAATACCTCCCAAGTACTTGGAAATTAAACAACACCCTTCATAACAACAAAAAAGCACAAAACAAACCAACAAAAACAACACCAAAGAGGAAGTTATACAGCAAATTAGAAAATATTCTGAAATGAATGAAAATGAAAATATAACAGGTATCAAAAATTTACAAGATTCAGAAAAGGTAGTTAAGAATGGGAAAATTATAGCATTAAATGCTAGTAATACTAGAAAAGGGAGGTCTTGATTCAATTGTTGTTAGACAATTCAATTGTTAGATAAAATGGACAATTTCTTTGAAAGAAACTACCAAACTCACTCACTCAAGAAATATTCTGCATAGTTGTTTATAAAAGGAATTAAGAGTTAAAAATTTTAACAAAGAAAACTCCAAGCCTAGATAGTTTCCCTGACAAATAGTGCCAAACATTTAGTGAAGAATACCAATTCTATACAAACTCTTCTCAAAACCAGAAGAGGAGAGAATACCTTCCAACTCATTTTATAAGGCAAAAATGATCAAATCATATGAAAACACTTACAAAAGAAGAAAAGGATGGACCAGTATGCCTTATTAACAAAACCAGATCAGCCCAGGTATGACTACTCTTACATCAACAGACATATATTTTAGATTAAAATGTCACCTGTTTTGCACAGTTTCTCATTCTTGGGAGCATATAAATTTCTTCAAGTTCCTTTTGTCTTTCTTCCTCTTCTAATCGTCTTCGTTGATCTTCAGGAATTATTTCCTCCCAATTCTTTGAATTTCTTTCTGGTTCCAACTCAATGTCATCCTCATCCATATTTGAAAAGTTGGCAACCTTAAATTCCAGAATTTTAAGAAATAGTAAGAATTAAAGAAGAACTCATCCTTAAATTACATTTTACGTTTCAGAGAAGAGGAAGTGACATGCCAGAACAAGACAATAAAACTTAAATATCCTCAGGATAATGAATATGACTATGGACTGAACCAAAATTGCCTGCTAAACTAAGTTCTTTATTAGTTCTTTATTACTTATGATTTCTTTATTAGGTCGAAGTAGATCAAACCAAAAGACTTGTAAGAAATCTCTTCCATGAATGATTCTCTTTTGTCCTGCTGCTCAACAAAATTAGTTAACAGAACAATAACAAAATAATGTATAGTAACATGCTAATCATCTTCTGCAGAAAATACCACACCAATGCATTAATTACAAAGTGCTGTAGACAATACAATATTCTTATTTTTAGGATCATAATAAATAGTACAAAGAGCTAACAAAACACAAAAGAGCTCTGAGTCCATAAACTTACTTAGGTTCCTAGTTTCTTCATCTCTTAAAAAAAAGGATAAAAAGAGCTCACTAACTCTGTGAAGATTAAATGAGAGAATACATTTAAGGAACTATGAAGACTGGTACACAGAAAGCACTCATTAAAGCTAACTGCCAATAGTGGAACATTAAAACTTACAGAAGCTAGATGAAAGAACCTATGCTCACCCTGTGTAAGGAATAACACTGCACAAATAGTGTTCATTTCTCATGTCTATTATTTAAGTGTGATGAAAATCCTAAAGCGAGCAGTATATCAACTCACGTGTAAAAATAATCTGTATTTACTTTGGTTAGCTTATCAGTGACATTTTTTTCAGACTGCCAGTTAGTCAAATTAAAACCAAATAGTATAACTCAATGTAGAGTTCATCACACCAGAATGAGTACTGGTTCCAGAAACGTTTACTTCTCAAGATTAAAGAATAGTCTTCTAACTTATCACCTTGCTTTTAATTCTTGTTCCATTATAGTATATCCTCCACACTGCAGCCAGAGTGATTCACTAAAATTAAAAAAGTTTTTATTCATTGCTATGTCCCTGGTGCATGGCACACTACAGGTGCTCAATAAATAACTGGTGAATGAACAAATGACACAAACTGGACTGCTCCTTAAAACCTCCAGTTTGTGGGGGCGCCTGTGTGGTTTAGTCGGTTAAGCGTCTGACTTTGGCTCAGGTCATGATCTCATGGTCCATGGGATCAAGCCTCACATCAGGGTCTGTGCTGACAGCTCAGAGCCTGGAGCCTGCTTCGGATTCTGCCTCTCTCTCTCTCTGACCCTGCCCTGCTTGCTGCTCTCTCTCTCAAAAATAAACACACACACACAAAAGAAATTAAAACAAACAAACAAAAAAACAAAAAAAACCCTCCCCATTTGAAAAACTTCAATTTGTTGAAAATGGCTATAGAGGAACTACCAGGAGTATTTATAAGTATTAACAGGAGCTCGTTGCTTACTTGGACTGATTAACTTGGGTTTTCTTAGTTGTGATAATGCTTAATTTAATCTAATGTCAAAAACTGCAGAACTACTCCAACAAACAGTAGCTAAAAGCCTTTGGTCACAGAAATCTAAATTTAGAGATACCACGTTCCCTCATTTGCCCAAATATTTGAAGACATGCTATTTGCCAAGCATTTTTTTACATGCTAATTAGGAAATAACTGCCCTCCTCATTCCACTAAATGTATCTATTCATATACAATTTGGTCCTTTCCACATTAAGCTGCTACTGCTTTGTCAGTATAAGGGAGAAAAGTTTTCATACACCATACCAAATTTTAAAACAAAAATATTAAGAAATGATCTTGCTGATTGTGCTTAAAGAGGTTTTAAGAAAACACATAATGACAAAAAAATAATCACTATCAACTGAAATAATTACAAAGAAAAATAAAAAAGAAAGAAAATCTACCTTGAACTGGGAAAGCAATTCATCTCCTACAGTTAAAGGGCCTGGTTCATTTTCATGAGTTTCAGCCCTCTTCAAGATTTCATCTATATCCATTTCCTGTAATTAGAAAGAAATCTTTATTAAGTATACTTTAATATATTTTAAAGTAAATACACCTTATGCTTATAGTTTAAAGAAATGTCATATATATATATATATGTTTTTTTAACCTGGGGTTCTTGTTCTTCTCCTTCAGGTTCCTTAAAAAGTTCCTCAGCACCAAACTTTAAGATAGCTGATAATTCTTCTTTATTGAAAGGAGTAGAACTAAAACCAAGAAAAACAAAAAAGCTTAATACTACTAACAGTTAACAATTTAACATTTATGTTGCACTTTTATTAATTATTGACACAGTCAACTCTATGGAAGTTATACGACAGAGTTAGGTGAAATATTTTTAGTTTACTTATTTTAAAAGTAAAGTACTTGAAACCTGGAAATTAAAGGAATTTCTCCCAAGACTTAACAAAATTTGAGTGATAAAAACCAGTAATGAATGTGTGCCTTTGACTAGAAATTACTCCAATGCTTTAAAAAATCACAATACTAAACATAGTACTTCTTTTTTTTTTAATTTTTTTTTCAACATTTATTTATTTTTGGGACAGAGAGAGACAGAGCATGAACGGGGGAGGGGCAGAGAGAAAGGGAGACACAGAATCGGAAGTAGGCTCCAGGCTCTGAGCCATCAGCCCAGAGCCTGACGCGGGGCTCGAACTCATGGACCGCGAGATCGTGACCTGGCTGAAGTCGGACGCTTAACCGACTGCGCCACCCAGGCGCCCCTAAACATAGTACTTCAAAGATCTGCTTATAGCATGTAATATTTCAGGAAAATGAGTACAGTACGATTATAAAATGACTTTTTAAAAATATATTAAGGTAACTACCTTGACGGGGCAGAACCTGTATGTAGTACTGTCTTCCCAGTTGTGTCCATTCTCTGAATCACAAGATGATCTAAAACCATCTTCTTTTTGGCCCTTTCAAGAATATCCTCTTCAACTGATCCCTTAGTAACTAGACGATAAATATTCACCTGTAAAGATACACACAATGAAAATACAATGTAGCAAAAAGTATTTGTTTTGCTAATGCGAAATACCCAAATACTGTACACAAAGTGAAGCTCATACTATGTGAAATTTTCACTAGTCAAAATAAAAATTAAAAAATATATAACAATATATATAAAAGCTAAATTTCTTGGGGCGCCTGGGTGGCGCAGTCGGTTAAGCGTCCGACTTCAGCCAGGTCACGATCTCGCGGTCCGGGAGTTCGAGCCCCGCGTCAGGCTCTGGGCTGATGGCTCAGAGCCTGGAGCCTGTTTCCGATTCTGTGTCTCCCTCTCTCTCTGCCCCTCCCCCGTTCATGCTCTGTCTCTTGCTGTCCCAAAAATAAATGAACGTTGAAAAAAAAAAAAAAAAAAAGCTAAATTTCTTCAATTTAAAAAGTATTTTATGGTTGTGTACTTCTTGCATTTTGAACAGATTTTATTTGCTTTTTATTTTTTTAAAGGGATAACAGTAATTTTTATCTTTTAGCTGAGAAGGAAAAAAAGTGGTAAATTTATAACAATTTCTACCTGTTTCCTTAATTCTAATTAATGTTTCAATATTCCACATAGTTCAAAATTCTATGAACCATACCCCAGGTTAATGATGAAATCCTGCCATAAAACGAAGACTTCCAAAATACACAAAAATTGATGTGCAGTAATTTGCCCTATTTCTCAAGGTTAGCAGTTCTACATCAAATAGCACCCAAAGGGATATTTTCAAAATTTATAGGAACATTGTAGCTTTTGCAATGATTAGGTGGGCTTCTGAGTACTTAAGAGCACAGTGACCTGGGACACTAGACCCTCTGCACTAAACTGTACCTTCAGACACAAAGAAAAACTATCCTGAGTCTTTTCTTTCAAATGATTTTTCAAAACTTTTAAAATTATCTTGAGTCTCAATTCACCCTCTATTTTAATGTAAATAAGAGTTTAAATGAACATTATAGTTTTTTTCAGCACTGCAACTATTGCATGAATCAGCAGATAACTAGATACTGTTTTATTTGGATCTCTGCCAAAGTTATCATCTCCAAATGTGTATAGTATTGGTGTCACAAATAAAGCTCACCTGTATTGCTCATCTATACTCATTTTGTAGTTCTTGCATGGAAATACTTAACAAGAAATATGAAACACCTGTGTCAGATTTAGAACCAAATACTAGTAAAAAAAGAGCAGGTACATGCATATGATTTCACTCATATGTGGAATTTAAAAAACAAAACAAATGATCATTGAGAAAAAAAAGAGAGAAACAAACAAACAAACAGACTCTTAACTACAGAGCATAAAGTCATGATTACCAGAGGGGAAAGGGGTGGGGAGATGGGTTAAATAGGTGATGGGTACTAAGCAGGGCACTTGTGATCAGCACTGGGTGCTGTATGGAAGTGGTGAATCACACTATATTATACACCTGAAACTAATAGTACAATGTATGTTAATTGGAATTTACATAAAAACAAAAAAGAGCAGGTACAAAAGCACAGGAATCTTACCATAGTGCATCAATAAAGAAATAATTAAAAACATCTCAAAATCATTAACAAAAATGTATTTATATATTCATTTATATTTTAAATGTTATTAAATAATGTATTAAACAAATGTACAATAATTAATGTATTAAATCATATTTTAAAACATTCATATTTATATCACATTTGTTTTTATGCAGTTTTGTAACATAATGGTTAGAAATACATGTCACCATTATTTTGCCATCTTATCAGATATTCTTCCCAGAGGTCTACCACACAACTTTCTACAGTATCTTGCCTAACTGGTTCTTCTAATACCCTCTATTTTCTATCACCTATTAGAAAATATGGTGGCCTTTAAATAGTCTTTAAGTGGTTGTTTGAGAAGTATAAACGGAATGCGAGTTCAGCCATGGTCGAGGATTTCGATATAGGAGGTATCTGCTATTTAGTGCAATTAATCACTATTCCCCATCTCATTCATAAAAGAGGTCTGAGTATTCACATCTACATTAGGCCCAGCTCACCTGTGAAATTATCTTATTTTCTCACCATCTCCTCTATGACAATCTGTAATTTATATTGGCATGTTATTCCTACTTCAAGTTTCCCTCTCTTTATAACGTGTAAATAAATTATTAGTATGTAGAATCCAGGCCTTCCTAAAGAAGGAAGAAAGGTCTCAGATACACAACCTAATCTTACACCTTAAAGAGCTGGAAAAAGAACAGCCAATAAAACCCAAAACCAGCAGAAGACGGGAAATAATGAAGATTAGAGCAGAAATCAATGCTATCGAAACCAAAAAACAAACAAACAAACACATTAGAACAGATCCAATGAAACCAGAAGCTGGTTCTTTGAAAGAATTAACGAAATTGATAAACCCCTAGCCAGTATGATCACAAAGAAAAAGGAAAGGACCCAAATAAATAAAATCAAGAATGGAAAGAGAGATCACAACCAACACAGCAGAAATACAAACAATAAGAGAATATTATGAGCAATTATACGCCAATAAAATGGACAATCTGGATGAAATGGACAAATTCCTAGAAACATAACTACCAAAACTGAAACGGGAAGAAATAGAACAGACCCAAATCCAATTAGTAATCAAAAAACTCCCCCCAAAAAACAAGAGTCCAGGGCCAGATGGCTTCCCAGGGGAATTCTACCAAACATTTAAGGAAGAGTTAACACCTACTCTCTTGAAGCTGTTCCAAAAAATAGAAATGGAAGGAAAACTTCCAAGATCTTTCTATGAAGCCAGCATTACCCTGATTCTAAAACCACACAAAGACCCCACTAAGAAGGAGAAATATAGACCAATTTCCCTGATGAACATGGATGCAAAAATCCTCCACAAGAAATTGGCCAACTGGATCTAACAGTACATTTAAAAAATTATTCACCACAATCAAGTGGGATTTATACCTGGGATGCAGGGCGGGTTCAATATCCACAGAACAATCAATGTGATTCATCACATCAATAGA